>NC_135185.1:1154028-1496528 GCF_041146795.1 Maylandia zebra | reverse complement strand
TTAGATAGCAAGGAGCAGACGGCCGAGTTTATTAAACTCCACCGAGACAGCGGTGATGCTAATCTGAAGGCTAGACCGTCCAATTTCCCCAGTCATTTACTTCCAGCCTACCCGACCTTCTGAGGACCCGGCCCACGTAGACCGCGAAGGCCGGGTCCTCAGGAGGATGCAGCCTATGAATTTGGACATGACCATTGTGTGAGTTCCTTTTTGTCTCTCACCGGAACGTCAGCTGACCTCCCTTCGTGTCTTTCCCAGGTTCTATTGTTCTAGTTCCTATAGTGTTTTCCTACTCTTGTTTTTTGCAAATGTCAGTCTTACAGTAATTCCCTTTTGCTTTTTGTTTGTATTTTGAATAGTTATTAATCAGCATTAATAAACAATTCGCCTTTTGTTAAGATCCCATCTCTACATGTGCATTTGGGTCCTGTTTTGCTAAACACAATCTGCGCCCCACAGATCCTGACAACTGGACCTAACTAAGAGTGAGCTGGCCCTCCGGTGTGATGTCTATTCCAACCTGTCCACCTGGAGCACCAACTGGCCTTGATATAGTTCCCGCACATATCCCTGACATCCTCTGACACTGGCCTCTCATCTCTTGAGTCGTCACTGGGGTATCAGTTGCCTTTGTTACCTTCTGTTAAGGGTGAGTGCACTGTCCCATCTGTTCAGCACCACTTATGCTGGTGTCGCGAGCTCTGGAAATCTGCTCAGGCCACCTTGCTGGGCACCGTGGAGCAGAATAAGCAGCTAGCTGGTCAATGCTGAACCAAGGAACCTCACTACCAGCCAGGTCAGAAAGTTTGGAAGAGGGCTGTGATATTTAGTGCAGCAGTCCCCAACCTTTTTTGCACCACAGACGGTTTAATGTCAGACAATATTTTCATGGACCAGCCTTTCAGGTGTGGCGGATAAATACAGCAAAATAAAATGATACGATCAAATGCGCCAACAACATTGAGAGTAAGATCCTCCTCTCTGCCACTTTATGCTCTCTAGTCGCTATGGTAACGTGTAAATATTTCTTTCAAAATAAGACACACAACTACAACACGGGAAAAGACCCAGGGAAACCGAGTTAACGATAAAAATCCTGAAAACCCTAAATATCACACCCGAGCCTCAACTCTTGCGGCCTGGTACCAAACGACTCACGGACTGGTACCGGTCCGTGGGCCAGGGGTTGAGGACCACTGATTTGGTGGACTGCTTATCAAAATATCAGAAGATTGTTAAAGCTGCAAATTCTGCATTTATGTCCAGTGTAATTTCTGCCCCAGAAACACAAAATACAAATAATGACAGAGCTGGAGCCGGTAACAAAGTCAGTCGGATGACTGGAAAAGAACATGGCACAGTAGAGCACACAGCACTGAGGGCAAGAGGAAACCTGAGGTACAAATACACATAAGCTAATGACTACCTTAGTAGCCTTCACGAGAAACTAAAAATAAAAACTAAAACTCTCAAGAATAAAATCCACAATGAGCCACAAAACACATAAGACTTATAAATGCAGAGAAAATTCAACTAAAACCACTAAACAAACTGCAACTAAATACTAACTAGAACGAGGACAAATACTGAGACACAAATGCTGGGTCAATGACCCGAGGACGCTGTCATGGTTATTTTTTTTCTTTCTCATACCCAAGATCTGAAGGAGGCTGGCTAGTATCAGCTTTGGGGTCCAAGAGGAAACGCTTTTGGCTCAGTCTGGCATCCGTATCAGAGACAGACAGGTCCAGCACAGGATAGCCCATCTGTTTGGTCCATGTATCCATGACTTCTGCAATCGGCAACCCACTCACCTGGATGCAGAGAGGGTAAATTAGCTATGTGCTAAGGAAAATGTAAATACTTTTCAAATACACTTTAATGCTCTTAGATTAAGATATTTGTAATAAATCAATATTAATGTCTTTGTATTAAGTAAATATCCGAGGTTGGGATGCTGGTAGTTTGGCTCAGGTTAAAACTACTCTCAGCCGCCAGTGGTAATCCTCAGCCTTCTGGTAGATGCAGCTGGTAGAAGGTATGGCATAATTTTGAAATCCTACGTCACGTCATTCTCAAGTTATTGCATTCACGAGACATTCAGAAAACCTGACCTTTGATCTTGACCTTGAGGTTGAGGTCTATGAGAATTGAGCTCGTTTGTGATCTTTAGTAGATGCACCTAACATTATCAGTTTCAAAATCATGTGTCTCTTACTTCTTGAATTATCATGTTAACAAGAGATTCAGAAAACTTGACACAGCGTTGCTCCTCCCGAGGAAAGCGGCGCCCACGCCGCCGTCATATGGACAATTCTGAGCAACTTGTGGTGGTGAGTTGAAATGACAACATTTCCCACACTCCTGAGCCAATAAACAGAAAGGACTATAATCTCACCTCAGACACCTTCGGGATCTCTTTTCTCGATGATGATTTGGATTGGGAGGCCAGTTTTGGTTTAGCTCCTCACGGTAATGACAATATACATTCCTCTGAGATTTTTAGTCCTAATACTGTTCATCGTGGTGGAAATAAGCTAAAACCCACTTTTGCCAAGTCTGTTTTTTCTAAACCTGGCCACGTAAAGTCTGAGACTGTGAAAACTGTTAAATCAAAGACTGTTGAGACTGTTGAGACTGTTAGACGTGGTGGTGGTAGGACGCTAACAAACATTTTAGATGAGTCTGTGTGCCCCTCTGTTGGTCTTCCTTGGTCTCTTGTGTTCTGGGGGCCTCTGGATGTCTGGATCTCCTCCATACCTGCTTCATGCCCTGGAGGACGGGGCTGTGGCCCCCCCACACCCTCTAGCAGATCATTACATGAAGGAACCTTTTAAAAACAAGCGCGTCCATGCTCAGGTGATTGATATATGTATTTTTTTGTCTGCTTATTTTGTTGGTTTTTGTTTTTTTGCCCTTTATCCTCGTCCCTCTTCTCCACTGTTTTTCCCCCTCTTCCTTTCTCCCTTTTCTTTTCCTCATTCAAGTCTGTCCCGCATCTAGCAAGTGAAAATAAAAAATAAATAAAATAAACAATAAAAGGTGAATCAAACAGACCATTACGGCAAGGCTGGGATGGTCCATTTGGTAAAGTAAATCCGTTGGGCATCTTTCTTCGCCTCTATACAATAATTCTTATGGCAAAAGAACCAAACGGGACAGGCAGAAAAAAAAAAAAAAGACTGTGTTTGCTGAGCCTGCTCCTTCGCCCTGTTGTGTTCCTGCTCGGGCCCAGCATTTCCCTGCACCTGTTTCAGTGCTTCAGGTGAGGGAGGCTGAGGTCCAGCTGGTCTCTGCTCCGGTGTCCAGGCCGGCTGAGGCTCTGCCTGTCGCTGCACTCGTACTAGCTCCTCGGGTGGGGACAGCAGCGGCCCAGCCGTTGACGGTGCCTGTCCCGGCTCCCAAGGTGAGGATGACCGGGAACCAGTTAGCTCCACCACCCGTACCTGCACCTGTTTCTGACCTCGCACCACCCTCTGCGGCGCCACCCTCTACGGCGCCACCCTCTGCAGCTCCCACGCCGTCGCCGGCAGCACCACCCTTTATGGCTCCCACGCCATCACCGGCAGCGCCACCCTCGTCTGGTCCAGCCTCCGAGTCTTCACCCTCGTCTGGTCCAGCCTCCGTGTCTTCAGCTTCTGCGTCGCCTGGTCCTGCCTCACTCCGTCTAGCTTCGTCTGTGCCTGAGGTCTCCATGCCGTCTGGTCCTGCGCGTCCTGTCCAGCCTGCTCGTCCTGCACGTCCTGTCTGGCCTGCTCATCGTGCACGTCCTGTCCACTTTCCAGGCCGATGACTGGACGTCATTGCCGTCATGGATGGCCCCCTGAACTAAGTCGCCGCCAGTGCCCCCCGCCCGGCCAGCCTCCTGACCTGCTCCGTCGCCGCCGGTGCCTCCCGCCTGCCCGGCCCCTGAACTGTTTTCTGGGCACTTGGGCCATCAGCCTCCGGGTCGCCCCCCTGAACTGCCCGGGTTTGGACTATTGTGCCGTCAGCCTCCGGGCCGGCCCCCTGAACTTTGGGTGAACTGTTTTTCCTGGCCGCCTGCGCCTGTCGTGAGCCTGTTTTTGTTCTGTTGCTTTCCAGGCTCCAGTGTTTGCAACTTTTTTTGTTTCTGGCTCCTTGTGTTTGGTTTGTTTCGAGCCCTCCATCCTGTTTTATTTTGAAGGTCCTTGCCTGAGGTTAATGTATCTGGTTTCGCTTCCCCTTGTCTCATTGGGCCTGATTTGCTGCAGCTGTGTTTCCCTCCTGTTACCCATTCCCTGATTGCTCCCTCTGTGTATTTAAGCCCTGTGTTTCTCTGTGTCCGTGTCGTGATCTACTGTTTATCTAGCTGTGTGTTCTGTCAGTCTTCCGGTGTAAGTTTATTTTGATATGTCCAGTTATTTTACATTTGAGTTTAGCATTAAAGCTGTTTTGAGTTCAAGTTTTGCCTCAGAGTGTCTGCACCTTGGGTCCTATTCCTGCCTGCACACAGCCGGTCATAACAGTTTTAACAGTCTAGCAGCTCGATGTTTTTAGGGATTTCAGTTGCTTGAAGAAATTTCCTGAAGTGTTGATATGATTAAGAAAATAACCCTAAATATTTCCTTTTTCTTTTAGCAATTGTGTATTTTTCTTAGTCTTAACACTAGCACAGACTGAAGGGCAAGTCCAAACATACACTGGCAAGAGATGCCCAGAAGTCGCTCGTTTTGGCATTCTTGAAATAGAAGTCTTTCAAATATTTCTGTTGAATGAGAAAAAGACTTGATTACTCAGCTGCTGGGAGATTTGAAATTATAATTAATGTTAATCAAAAGAGCAACATCAATTTTTTAAATACTAAAAGAGCTGTGAGTCTATGACTTACTCGACAACCATCTCTGAACTCGTCTCTGCCCATCCAGTCCTCCAGCATCCTGAGAATAGATGCTCCCTGGAAAAAAGTTGAACAATTTTCATTACAAGGTAAATGGGCCGTGTTAAATCCTCCCAATTCTTTTGATCTTTGGGCTGAAGGAAGAACAATACTCGGTGTATAAATGCTCACTCAACAATCCTTTATTCCATACAATTCAACACTTTAAGAGCACAAACCATCCGGATGGGGAGACAGCAAATCTCAAAAGGGTGGAGCGTTACTCAAACCTTTATAGCCTCTGTTGACCCCCACCTAGTCGTAAAAGCCTAAAGATACATACCCTCTAACTCTCAGTGAGCCTGAGTTATGACCTTGGCTCCCTGTTTATCTGCTTCCAATGAGGGGGTGAAGCTCCTGTGGAATGTGCTCTCTGCACACAGTATTCTCTTCTTAACTCAGCAGTATGAAATGTCATGGAACAGTAACTCATTCACAGTAAAGCAATATAGGTTAATTAAAACCTATCTAATGAGTCTAATGATTTTCACATTCTTTTGTCATTCAGAAGCATAATGCAAACTAGAACTACGGCTACATACTAATTATACTCTCTATAATAAGAAGTATGGTGTGGCTTACAGCAGTATAATAATTCACGCATTTCGATTATAGGCATAGGATAACATGATAAAATAATCTCACAATTGATATCCATAGAGCAATTTTAATGTATTGTTGACAACTCACAGGACTTTTATAGTGCAATCTACATCCACCCATTCAAATATAATATCCAGTATTTATTCTGTTCATCTTAAGTGCTTAATCTGTCACACACAGTCACGAGTGATATATGTTGGATCTTGTTTGCATGTAGTGTAACAGTATGGTTAACTTTTATTGTCTGAGTGCTTACAGAGAGATCTCATACCTTGCTGTATGAGATGGCATCAAACACAGAGGTGATTTCAGCTGGGGTTGATACATCTACAATGATCGGATGAGAGGACAGCAGAGCGTCATCCACCATGACAGGAAGCACATCACTGATGATCATGATGTCTCGCTGTAAGACCACAGAAACACAGGTACTGAGAACTTCCAGGTGACTGGCAGTAATAGCTCGGTGGATCTTTAATGTGCCTTTAAAGGAGAACTCACCATGCCCCAGGTTGGTTCTGCTAATTCCACTCCGATGTACTCAAAGAAGCTGGCAAAGCCCTCATTGAGCCACAGGTCATCCCACCAATCCATAGTTACAATATTTCCAAACCACTGAAAAAAATACAACTGACATGAGTTTCAAGAGTCCACACAAAATAAGAAATTACAAAAGCACACAAAACAAATACGGAAATAGGAAAAACGAATTTCCATTTTCTTTTTTCCTATTTCTGCTGTGTTTTGTGTGCTTTTGCAGCGTTTTTCTTATTGCTGGTGTTTTCTTAAGTCGCAGTTTGTTTGGCCTCTCGGGGCCACCGTAAACTCTCTCTACATTGTTATAAGTGTGCCACAAAACCAACCAATCACAGACTAGGATGCAAAAATTCTGATTGGCTGTTACGGCTACAGCTGTAGCTAAATCCAGTGGAGTGGTTTGGTTTAAACTGTGGTGGACCACTGGAGGGCTCCACTTCCCCAGTGGACAGGAAATGGTTGCTGTGTTTTGGAGCGCAAAGTATTCAGTTGTGTGGTGATAGTGAATAAACCAGGAGTGATAATTGAGAGATCTCGTGTCGTCTGTGTTTATCTCCACAAAACTCGATTAAAACCAACAAAATAAAATAATTAAACATACTAACTGCAGTAGCAGTAGGAATGCAGTAGCTAGCGAGTTGATTGGAGACCGTAACAGCCAATCAGAATTTTTGCATCCAAGTCTGTGATTGGTTGTTTTTGTGGCACACTTATAACGGTGTACAGAGAGTTGAGTGCGCAGGGAGCAGAGATGCTGAGAGCAGGTCTGCAGATGTCTGTGAGCACACAGAGCAAATGCCAACAACTGAGCGAGAGGGGCTGTTACTGTGTGTGTATATGGATGATAGCAAACACTGAAATACATTTCTTGTTCGCAGAAATGAATTTTGTTCGCTCAAATTAAATTTTTCTTCACTCAAAATAATTTTCTCCTCAAAATGCAACATTTGCCCTTGCATTTTTTTAACGTGTGCTCAGAATAGAGGCACAAAAATAACACCATATAAACCTAATGCAGACCGGTGAATAAAAAGTAGTGCACAGTTGTCTTCAGTATTCCAACACAGCAGTGCACTACCCTGTAAAAGCTTTATTGCTCAAAACATGTAAGAAGAGGGTTTTGTAAACATCAACTTAACTGCAATTTTAAATGAAAAACTCATCCATTCCTGTCAAATATCTGATATGTTGCAATGAATCATGTACATCATGCAAAAGGTTGAAGAACATATAAAGAATTTTTCAATTATACCTCTGGATTCTCAAATGAGTCTTTGCGCTTGCAACTGCTGAATTGTGACATACTGTAGAGGCCTGAACTAACCAAAGACCAAGTCACAATCAATGTAAACAAGTACAAATGGTCAACAGACTGGCACTTTTGTACTTTACTTAAGTTCTTTATACTACATGCCTCATTCAGCCATTCATAAAAACACTTTTTTCTATCCTTTATATTTAACATTTCCGTTCTGATGAATGCATCGGAAAGCAACTTAGGGTTCCTTATCTTGCCCAAGGATCAGATTGAAGCAGCCAGTCTGAACAACCTTTCAATTAGCAGATGAGCTGCTCTACCTCTACCCCGACGCTTACAGAAACTGGTATTCCCAGTTTTCTCTCATCCAAGAAAACTTGGTTCAAACAAGAGTGGCTCCATGATGGAGCTACTGTTTTATGCTTGTTCCTCTTAGCTGCATAAAATTTAAATTAGGATGAATGACTAGTGATGTTTAATACTGATGTTATAGAACTCGACCAAAAACACCCAAACTCTATCAAAACAGTCTAAAAATTCAAACAATGTTTGCCATAGAAGAAGAAAAAGACACATGATCCGCTCTGTTATTAACCATAAGATGAAATCCCCGCTGAGCGGGCTGAGCTTGCCCTACAGAGCTTCACTATGTTAGTTTATGACCCAAATTAATGTTGGACTCTGTCGTTTTCTCTGGTCCCCTTCATTCTTTTCTAAGAGTGAGATTCTAGTCACACATTCTCCTTAATTTCTTGCTCAGTAAAACTGACTTGAATTAAACTGAATTGTATCATACAGTTGGCATTTCAGTGGTACGTAATTCATTCTAAAATGTTTCTTTTAGTCACTACATTCAAGCACAAAATATAAAGTATGCAATTTAGCAAAGTGGAAGAAAACATTTTCAGGAAAAATGTTTAATCAAAATATATCAAAACATTACCTGGTGAACCAGTTCATGTGCGATGACACTGGCAACTCGCTGCTTGTTGTAAGAGGATGACTGGTTTTCATCATAAAGCAAGTTGGTTTCCCTGTAGGTGATAAGACCCCAGTTCTCCATGGCACCAGTACCAAAGTCAGGAATGGCTATCTTATCTGGATCCAAACAGCAGAGAGGTACAAATCACCACACACACACATACATGATTACCTCCGATGACCACTGGGACCACTGTTACCTTCACCTTCCATATCTTCTCCAGCTTCTCGTGTTCCTCTTTCCTGATGTTTCTGTCATCACTACATCTATCTAGGGGCAGGGATAGCTCAGTAGGTAGAGTGGTGGCCCTGTGATCGGAAGGTTGGGGGTTTGAATCCACTGAACGGCTACCCTGCGGTACCCAATGGCTGCCCACTGCTTCACTGAGTGCATGGGTTAAATGCAGAGAGGAATTTCCCCACAGGGATCAATAAAGTATAAAGTAAGTATATCACTACGGCCGTCTTCTTCTGTTTGTCTACCACCACTATGTCCGGTTGGTTAGCCACCACCATTTTGTCCGTCTGTATCTGGAAGTCCCACAGGATCTTAGCTCGGTCATTCTCCACCACCCTTGGGGGCATCTCCCATTTTTGACCTCGGGACTTCCAGGTTATACTCGGCACAGATGTTCCTGTACACTATGCCGGCCACTTGGTTATGGCGTTCCATGTATGCCTTGCCTGCTAGCATCTTGCACCCTGCTGTTATGTGCTGGATTGTCTCTGGGGCATCGTTACACAGCCTGCACCTGGGGTCTTGCCTGCTGTGATAAACCCCAGCCTATCACAGCAGGATCTGTGCTCAGAGCTTGTTCTTGTGCTGCCATGATTAGTGCCTCGGTGCTGTCTTTCAGTCCAGCTTTGTCCAGCCACTGGTAGGATTTCTGGATGTCAGCCACTTCCTCTATCTGCCTTCCATGATGGTTCCTCCTCTTCCTCCTCTTATTTGGGTTTCTGCTGCCTGAGTACAGCCTCGGGTGCTGGACTTGGGGTGAAACCCTCCATGCATGGTCAGGAGCTTCCTGGTCTTGATGTCAGTGGCTTCCGTCTCCTTCTTTGGCCAGCTTATTATCCCAGCAGGGAATCCGATCATGGGCGTGATAGCTTACTGAACGGTAGATCTGGGCTATCAATACCTACGCCCTGCCTGTGTTCAGGTACCCTGCGGGATAATAACGAGTACATAAGAAAGATGGCCACAAATGACCACATGCCCAGTGGATATCTCAGGCAGCAGAAACCCAAGAAAAAGGAGCAAGAAGAGGAACCATCATGGAAGGACAGGCCCCTGCACGGTATGTACCACTGGCGAATAGAGGAAGTGGCTGACATCGAGAAATCCTACCAGTGGCTGGACAAAGCTGGACTGAAAGACAGCACAGAAGCACTAATCATGGCAGCACAAGAACAAGCTCTGAGCACAAGATCCATAGAAGCTGAGGTCCATCACACTAGGAAAGACATAGTAGTATACGTAGTATACAGAAACATCTGTGCCGAGTATGGACTGGAAGTCCTGAGGTCAAAATGCTAGACGCCCCCAAGGGTGGTGGAGAATGACTGTGGTATGATCCTGTGGGACTTCCAGATACAGACGGACAAAATGGTGGTGGCTAACCAACCAGACATAGTGGTGTTAGACAAACAGAAGAAGACGGTCGTAGTGATCGATGTAGCAATACCAAATGACAGCAACATCAGAAAGAAGGAACACAAGAAGCTGGAGAAATACCAACGGCTCAGAGAAGAGCTCGAGAAGATGTGGAGCGTGAAGGTAACAGCGGTCCCAGTGGTACACAGAGCGCTCGGTGCAGTGACCCCCAAGCTAGGCGAGTGGCCCCAGCAGATCCCAGGAGCAACATCCGAGATGTTATAAAAAACCCAGCAGGGGCGAGAGGGGGATTTGTATTAAAAAAAAAAAAAAAAACACAGAGAGACAGAGTTAAAACAAATTTAAAAAAATCTCCCTCTCTCCCACTGGAGGCTGGTATGTGTGTGTTTTTCCTCAAACTCTGACCCCTGTATGCCCCATATTTCATCCTGGATTGTGGCTTGCATGCTCACTAATTCTCACCCTTCCTCTTTCCACATGGAGCCTTAGGGTGTTAAGCTTCAAGTGGGACCCTCTGTGCACTGTAGGGCGTTTTCATGTCTTGCCATCAGTGGCATCTGTCTCCTCCTGTTGCCATATTATTATTCCAGCTGAGTTTCTGATAAAAGTCTCACAGCTCTGGCCAGTAGGCTAAAGAGATACAGCAAGGAAACATTGGCCAACAGAATAAATTGCCTGTTCTCCAAAGATCCATCCGAGGTATACTCTCAACTACAAGGGAAGAATGTTATGAGGGCTGACTCACACAGAGCTCAAACAGAACAATTCTGTAAGAATATCCCCGAAAACAGACGGCAACACACGACACCAACACCAAGTGGCTAGTGGACAGCAGACCACAACAACCTCCCAGAACAAGAACCAGTCAACATCACAAAGACAGACATCTAACAACGCCTTAAAGTCTGTGCTCTCTCTGCTGTTGTGTTGGTGTGTGTCGGGCTGTGAGCTGAAAAGCTACAGCCGGCGGTATGTGTACAACAACCGTGTGTGAAAAGTGGCCTATAAAGAAACATTGTCATGCAAACATCGTCGGGTCTGCCGTGATATGTTTACAATGGGACTTCTGCTCCTGAACCTCTGAGCGGTGTTTGTTTTTAACATAGTTCACAGTGAAGAACAGCCGCTGACATAATGTGGATCCGAAGATCCATAACTGGCCTACCTGGGGTTGAAAGTCTCGATAAATGCACGCCGTTTCGGCGGGTACACCGGCTTGTGTGACGCTTATTTTGAGCGATGAAGAAATAATAGAATATAATTGTATTTTTTATATTTCAATATCACAATAATCTAACAATTTAGAACTACAAGTTAAAAAAGAACTAATATAAATAAAATACACTTCAGCTAAATACTTCTAATTTATTTTCCCAAACCACGCAGAGCCGCAGTATAAGGACTAAAGAGCCGCAGGTTGCTGACCCCTGTGTTAGTTGGTTTCAGAGAAAGAAAAGAAAGCTGCTAGCATGACCCAGCTAATGACCTGACCCGAATCCAAGTAAAAATCTATGATATGAACTAAATCTCAGAGTACATAGACGGTGGAACCTTCAGGATTTGAAAACTGTTTGTGTGAATGAATAGGACAAAATTACATCTGAGCAATGCATGCAGCTAGTTTCTCCATATACGAGGTGTTTTGAAGCCATCATCATCAACAAAAGTTATTAAATTAAGTAATAAATACATCTCAATGCTTTTTCCTTGTGTCGTTTCTCTTTATCATACTTTATTTGTGAACATCTATGGCTTGATTTCTTTGTCTAGATTGGATGGGTTTTTACGGACTGGTGAGAATTTCATATTAATAGCACCTTTAGAAATATATTTTCTTATAACACTAGTGACATGTTCAATCCTCATTTTACCCACTGTATACAAGTACCTAGGTATTCCACAGGTCAACAGGAACCATGATAAAAAGGCACGAAGGTCAATAACAGCCAAATAACGCAAGAAGGGAGCTGAGAAGCCAGAACAGTATTGATAAGATCCAAACCATCAATACATACACCCTATCAGTCATTAGATACCCAGATGGAATAATAAGCATCTGCCAATCATGTCAAGACATCATGGGTTTACACTATCGAGGGACAGAGGAAGAGGATGGCATCATAAGGACAGCACTCAGCCTCTGGTCATGGCAGCATAAGAACAGGCCCCAAGCACCAAATCTATGTGGAAGGATATATCCAAAGTGGTCCCGGGATTATTAGGAGCTGTAACCCTTGCACTGGAAGAGTTATTGCAGCAGATTCTAAGCACATATCACAGGTCTCTGCCCAGAAGAGTGCAGTCCAAGAAATACCTAAGTGATATGCAGAACCCTCAAACTCCCCAGCCCGTCAGAGGTCCCGAGCTTTAGGCTAACACACATACCACCCGCCTTGGGCTCAGAGGCAGATTTTTTTGTTGTTGTTTTTTGTTTCATATCACAGAAGTTGGTTAGTGTTCCATTTACCCAATTTTGAGATGGAGTATGTCATGTTGAAATATTCCTCAAAATAGTCAAAAATGAGCTTGGTTACATTTACTGCATACAAAGCTGTGCTGATCTGACTTGGCTGGGCCCAGATTTTCAACTGCAAAAGAATGAAAAATACAAAAAAGTGTGTGACAGTATAAATCCAACAGTGTGAATTAATGAATCTTATCAATACTCTGCAATAGTGGCATATAAATGTAAACTCACGGGAATTCCTCTGGCTGAAGTTCTCTCTACATAGGCAAACTGGTGCACAGCAAAACATACCAAATAGGTGCTCATTGGAACAGACTTCTGAAAGGTGGTTTTGATTTTATTGCCTAGTAGTTGCTGAGGGGAGCCCTGGAGATAGACAGCAAAAATTTATTTGGATTTTCTGCCCTATTATCACAAGAAGAGCACCATCTCAACTGTTGTGCTTTGAGATGAGATCGTCCTGTTGCAGGAACTGATAAACCTGACCTTGACTGTGTAACTGTCATCTGTGACAGGTGTACATACAAGGTTTACACTACACTCAGTTAGATGGTAAAAAATGTCACTCACCACCACACCAACTGAATTTTTTTATCACATGCTAAGATAGACGATGTTATGCTAATGGATGCAAAGGATGATAATGCATGAAGACACAGCTAGCTTAAGTGAGAGGATTTTCTTGCTTCCTCCCTATTAAACAACTGGCATGTAAAGTGCCTAACACCAAAACAGTTGTTGACCTTGAAAATACTAAAATGCATAGAAATCTACTGGAAAATTGGTAAATATCGTTAAAAATGTATCAAATTACAGTGAATCATTGCGACTTTTTAAAAAAATCAGTTTTCCTCTGTTCATGCTCGACTACTAATGAACTCTACAGTTAGGGCCAGAGCTGTCTCTATTTCACAAGGCAGCTGAGGTCTTTCAACATCTGTTGGACAATGCTTAGGATTTTCTATGAGTCATTTGTGGCGAGTGTGGATGCTGTTGCATGCTGGGACAACATCCATCAGGCTGATATTGTCCAAGATAAATGTAACGCTGGACAACAACCCCCAACATTTCCATGATGTGCCAGCCAATCACAGGAGCGCGTTCAGTGAAACTGAGATTACCTAAATTCACCACTGACTGTTTTGCATTTTCAGGCATGTATACTTTTTCTACGACTTTTACTCACTGTACTTTTACACAAATACCAATTGTTTCCAATTTAAATACAGCACATAAAGTCTATTGTGATGGTAAACACACATGCTGACTTACCTCTACTGGCATGTTGGACAGCACGTTGTAATTAACATCATGAGTTATTGAGATGGTGTAGGTGGCTTTCTTGTTAGGTTCATCAAAACAGGGAAAAGACTTGCGGGCATCCGTTGGCTCGTGATCCGTAGCTGCAATCTTTCTGGTGTTCAAATCGAGGACAGATTATTGGAAAATGTAACTTTATTATTGGAGATTGTTTGAAACCAAATGTTCTACAATCTTTTTCAGCAAATTTTACTTTGAAAACTAATAATATGTGACAATTTAAACTAAAGAGTTAAGTTTAGAACAGTCATATTTGATTAATAACATCTTTCAGTTATTTTGTTCAGTTAGTTCTATACAAGCTAATGAAAACAAAAGTACCAGATGCCAATCCCAGCAGTACTAGGAGACTACAGGGGTTTTCCATTTAAAGTAGGACGCATAACCAAAACGTACATCTGTTTAAATCCCACATAATGTAGTGACTCTGAAGAAGTAAAGACCAAATAGCTGGTGAATTATAAAAAGTCTTCTATTGATAGTTTTTACCTTTTTTTAAATATTTAAGCCACGTTACAGTCTACAATCTACCTCAATAAAATATGTCATAGAACAAAATGACCTGGACCTCTTTAGTGTAGAAATTCCATCAAAGAAGGAGCTCAGCTACATAAGAAATACAAGTAAAGTCATCAGTAAATATGTATGTAAAGTGAAATATGATAGGATGACTAGACTAAGTCTAAAATGATGTTTTGGTATACAGTGGTAAAGATATTCTGTATCTGTTCTTGTGATAGCAAATCTGAAACAGATGTCAGAGAACGTTTTCAGCTCCATGTCCAATGAGTGATGCAGAGGGCAGGATCCATTAATTATCCACATCCACTGACCACAGCCGCAGTCATGTGGACGATATCTGTGTTGCTTAAGGATCCAGGAAAGAAACAGTTAGTAGAAGACTTGCTGTTCCTCCTGAGCCACAACCAACGACTCTGGTTTTTATCCAAGATAAAACCAGATAACACCAATTTTTACAACCATCATAAACCTGCTCTTGGTTGCTTCTCAGAAGACAAGTTTTACACAAAATATTACTCAATAATTAGTTTTCATTCTTAGCGGAACTTGTTTTATTCCAACATTTCAACATTTGCAACTTATGAACTATTGCATAGAATGTCCACAGTTATTTAACACCTATTAATACCTCCAGAAAAGACTGTAAGGCGACTCTGAATTTTCTTGAAAGATGCAACTATTTCACATGTCTTATGCCTTCTTGCTCTGTTCTTTTCTAATTCTTGATTAATAAAGATGTTTGTGTATGTTTGTGACAGAACTGAATCACATGACTTACTTGGTGATTCCATTCTCCATGTAGGTAACTCTGTAGAATCCCACCAAAGAGCCATTGAGCCAACCCTGGAAGTCTAGACTGAGGGTGTATACCTCCCCTGTGTCCAGGACAGGCAGCTCCTCTGTGGCCTCCACCACCACATACTGCTGAGCTTTGTATTCAAAGCAGCTTTTCACTGCCACTTCCCTCTGTCCTCCTTGGCTACTCAGCACCTTCAACCTTGGCAAGGTACTGACAAATGTCTCCCTGATGTGGAGCCAGAGATGACGGGTGGGCTTGGTTACTTCAAGCTGGATATCAACAGTGCCTGTGTAGGTGTCATCCTCTAAGTTCGGCTCCAGGTGCAGATTGTAGTGGACGGGATTCACATAGTCAGGTAAGCGGAAATTCCTCCAGTCCCCACTGGAGTCAGTGGAAGGCAGGCAGGGCCCTCTGCCAGGTGAAGGGGGCTGGGTAGGCCCCGCTGTGGGGGCTGGTGTGGTGGTGGCAGCAGGAGTGGTGTTGTTTGATCGAGAGAGACCCACCCCGAGGCCCACTGCCAAACAGCACAACACCACTGTTATGCAGATGATGACTGCATGCTTGCGTCGAATAAAGTAACGCTTCTCTGGCTTCTCCATGTTCAAGCTGTCAACCATGGTAACTCCCAAAATGAAAAGTCCACCTGACAAAAAAAATCCCAAAAAACAAAACACAGCTTTCTAAAGGTAAAGTGTTTAGCTGACCAGAGGTCAGAGCTGCAGGCTTTGGCTGCTGAATTAGCTGTGTGAACTGAATCAAGGCTTGCCTCTGTGGTGCTGAGGGGTGGAGAGAAAAATGAGAAGTGAAGAGTATCAATCTTTCAGACGGCCAGAAATCGGAAGGATTTAATCTGTCCTTTGAGCTTTCAGCACACCTCCTGTTAAACATCTACAATCTTCCTGTAAATCAGCAGCTAAAGTTCTTTTTTTATCAACTATGCTAAGCTGCAAAACTGAACGTGTTGTTCTCACGTGAAACTAAACAATACACATGACGCCTACATCTAACATGTGAACCACTGTGCATGTCAAAGTGTTGTCTGGTTTGAATTTGAAGCATCAGAGTCAAATTTCAAAGCGGCTTCAGCGCAGCACAGTCTGTCTTCTTACAGTGCACACACTGCAGAAACACTCTATGATCTGGACATGAGTCAGCATGTGGTCTTTGGTCAAAACAGTGATTGCAACAGAGACGTATGTGAAGCCAAAACAATGGTTTTATTGAACTGAGCCACGGTAGAATTTCCACAAATATTCTTCCCCTGCTCAGTTCTGTGAACTCTGGAAAAGACATTACTGAAATATCAATTTCTATCATTTCTGTCCACACAGATGATGTTTTGACTGGAAAACTAATCACGGTGTAGAATTTTCATTGAAATCAACTACAGCTAAGTCTAGGATATGTAAGGGTGTTCATGCACAAATTCCTAATATTAGGAACACACCCAGAGAAATACCCAGTACAAAGTGTGCACTGGAACTACAGTAAGTGTTACGTTTGTTTGTTATAGTTTGTAGTATATAGTACTATAGTTTATGGTGGTAGTAGATAGACATTTTGAAGTGGGCAGTTGTCCATTCACACACACACACACAAATCTGGTAGGCTGAATAGCCTCAACCAATGTGTCTTTTGGAAAGTAAAAACTTACAAATACTTGCTGTATTTGCTGTACTTAAGTAGAAATTTCAGGTATCTGTGCTTTACTTGAGTATTTATTTTTCTAGCAACTTTACTTTTACTCCCTCCATCTTTACACAAATGTCCGTACTTTCTGCTTCTTACATGTTGAAAGCAGGCTAGTTATTTTAGGTTCAACAGTATCATCCATAGTGTTTATACTCAGGGGTTGAAGTGGGTCGGAAGGAGAGCAGGTGTCCGTCTTCTATAGCTACCTCTATAGAAGAGGAGGGAGTATGAACTGAGTTTTCTATTTAGTGTTTCTATCACTTTAAGAGAGTTAACTTCACTCAGAGATCAGGAGAAAGATAAAGACAGGACCGGAGAGGAAGAAGAGCGGTTAGATTTAAAGTGATGTTTGATAAACCGCTAATTTAAAGCTTACATGCGATGTCATTATTGGATTTCATATTGTGAAACATCCTGCTAAACTTTATCTTATTCAAATGTTGCATGAAAGTACCGTGTAGTTTTATACTGGGCAGTAAAAAAAAGTTGCTTCATTACTGCAACTTTTACTGGACGAGTTTTTAACCTGTGTTTCTACTTAAGTAAAGAAAGTCTCTACTTTCTCTGGTCTTTTGATTATGTATTTCATGACCTTCCAAAACCTCCCATAGGTGACTTCAGTGAGCACTTGTGATCTTTGTGAAAGCATGTACTTATTATATTTATGTAAGTGTTTTATAGAAGGTGTTGACACCAGGACGTTATCTAGTAAGTTTTGTTTCTACTGTAGTTAAAGTGTAAAAAAACGTTTAACAAACAGCTCATGTGACAGTGAGCATTTTGTGGATTTATTGGCCCTGTTATATCATACAGATAAGACAGTCGTAAATGTAATGGCTCCCTTATCCTTGAACTGTGCATAGGATCTGCATAAGAGACAACAATCACTGTCACTCAAAATTTTAATCACCGTCTAAAGTCATGATTCTTTCATGACGTTTATGAGACGCCGTGAACCTTTTGTGTGTCTTATTTTTCACAGACATAAATCTGTTGGGCTCAGGTACAGCATGTTTTACCATGACCCTCACCAGGATTATCACAATGAGCTTATAGTGCAGACAGTGAAGTAAAAGGTGTGATATGGAGCTGCATGAGTGAAGAAGGCTGAGAGAGATTAGATTAAAATGCTTCAGTGGGTGGCTGTTGATGCACTGTACAGGTACAGGCTGACGCCATGATTGCCAGTCATCAATACAATAATAAGCATACTGCCAAAATGACAACATGGTTTCTGATGATGAGAACAGCTAAACTGATGGCTACAAGTCTGTCGCCTGACTCGTGTTCAAAGGAAACCTGTGCTGCATTTTACAGCAAAACATAGAGATACTTTGGTAAAAAACACAAAAGCCTGTCTCAAGGTTTTTGACGCTAGAAGTCAACATAGAGTTCTCTCTGTCTTCTTCCACATGTTCAGGTTCTAATGCATTTGTTGCCGACACCAGCACAAACAGGCCTGACTGTGAAGAGCAGTCAGGGCCTCCTGGCAGCCCTATGAGACCGGAGATTGGCTGTATGCAGTCTTCTCCAAGTTCTCTGGGTAGAGACCCATTGGCCATATTGTCCTGCAAACTTTGACTGCGACTCTGTAGAAGACTGCCTATGGTTCCTAAGTGCTGACAGGGTAAAGAAAACATGGTGGGAGCCCACTTTCCAGCCCTTCTCTGGCATGCCCCATCATGCTGCATCTTGGTTTTGAAGCATGCCAGGTTGAATTCGCCCCATGACATGGGCCCTAGCGTTTTCAGTCAAAGATGTCTTGCTTGGAGAAGACAAAACTGACCACTGCAGCAGGGTCCATGCTCACATATGCTGCTAATCTGGTACAAATCAGGCACCTGGTTGTCAGCGCCTGGGGTACCAAAAGCTCAAAACAAGAGTCAATAGCAGAATAAGGTGTTTGACACTGCAGGGAAGCTTTGTGAAGTTTTTGATGGGTGCATCCCACAAACTTAACTCTGCTGCTCAACTCACAAATGCATTTTCCTTATAAATGTGGCACCATTTAAAGGGAATAAACGGGCTTTTCACCTGTATAAGATTTATTGCCAAGAACACAAACAGGCACATTTTGAAATTTGAACTGAATAAAACTTTTTTTCACAAACATGCAGACTGCATCACAGAAACAACACGCACATTTTTGTCTTATGTTTTTATTTAGCGAGTAATTCACATTAACTGCTGCAACACTAGAGCTTTAACAAACAGTAACGTTTATTTCCTTTATTTTCCCACCGCCATGACCTCCGCTCTGTAACAAACACTGAGAAACTTCAGCAACAGTAAATCAAATTACAATGGTCAGGTAGCCACAGACTAGATCTATATCATGTTCCTGTCTCTTTGCATCTGCTGATTTCATTTAGTATTTTCTGACGTGCTCCAAAAAAGTCACGAGGCTTTGAGGTTTCTTGGCCTGGTTACTGGAAAATGGTGTGATACTTGATAGTATCTGATTATCCTTCACTGAGGGGACGTTGGTGATAGCTGACATCTGGTATGGTTTCCTGTACTTTGATGGGGATTTGGAGGAAATCTTTCTGGACTTCTTTGGAAGATGGGGTAGTTTTGTGATTCCCATGACTTTCAGTTTAATCAGGGCTTCAGAAATTCCTGCCATGTTCCGGGCTTGGCAGCGATATTCACCAGCATCCTTGTATGATAACCCGTTCAGGCTGATAATCGACCAGCGGACCCCCACCCGCGGAGATTCCTGCATAACTGGAACAGAGAGAGTTGTACAATCTTAGCTCTCGGCACCCTACATTTAGCTTTTTGCTTTTAACTTAAAAGAGTACCTTACAAAGGAAGTCTTACAGGCCTGGGTACTCCTGAGTCCCTAACAAACCAGAGACCCAAAGAAACTTTGGAGTTACACATTAAAACAAGATGTAGTTAAAAACTTTAGGAATGAGCTTATAAAATCAAAAGTTTCACTTGATTAAAATTTGGCCCATCTCATGTTCAAAATTATTTTCTCATGCTGGGCTGTTTTCATTGTGCATTCCATCTGTAGCTCTCTCAATGGAAGTCCTGTTCTGGGTGCTTGCACTTGTGCTTCTGTGATGGATGAGTGGTGAGTAAGAAAATATTATGTCTGTGTGGCCAAAGTCTCCTGTACTTCTGATGCAGTCAATCCGGCTCACAATAGCCACATAGCTCAGCTCATTTCTAGTGAATATTCTCTTGCAAGTGCCTCCGAGGGTTACAACAGAGCCCGATCCTGTGAATCTGATCCAACTTTAGCTTTAGAAAATAGGAATTTTTCATATTATTAAAAATGCTTTGCTGTAGCAGAAACCCATCGCCACCAAATAATCATCCATCCATGTTCTTACACAACATGAAGATCATCTCGAACGGGAGATTATTTCAATCACTACTATTGGTAATGCATAACTGTACTCATTGTACATTTCATTGTGTTTCTATATAATATTAATTATCCTGAGTCAATTTGTCACATCTCTGTCACAGAGATTTGTTTAGAAACAAGTTTGTTCCATCCGCTATGTTTCTCATCAAAGGAGCCAAACTCACTAAGTTGTATTGTGATCACTACTGAACCGCTGTTGTTACTATGGTACAGTTATTTTGTTTGTAGCTTGCTTGTTATGCTGTCGTATAGTATTTTATTGTTTATTTTATAGTTTATAACCTAGAAGTATAAGTTAAGGAAAAGACATTTTGTAATATTTACTTTATGTCTGTTTTTAGTTTTATGGGGGAAAAGATGTCAACCATTGGACTAACAACGAAGTAAAAAGCCCTGAACTTACTTCTGCCTCCAACATTCGTTGAAGTCGTTAGCTGTCAAAGAGTTATGGTAGTCATGTGACTGAACTTATGATAAATCCTGCTGAGGTAAAATAGCATAAACTGCATGAAACATGAAAACTATATTCATATGCGATGGAGTTACTGATAAATCGTGTGAAAGTACAACATAGAAAAGGAGAAAATGAAATGATGTGATTTTAATGAAGTAACCTCCTTAGTTAAAGTAGGTGAAAACTCAGAGAGAGAGAGAGGCTGGACATTGGTTGACTGCATATCAACAATGACTGGAGGGAGAAAGAGAGGGAGGAGGGAGAAGGGGAGAAACTATATAACAACCCCATGCAGACAGAGTAAGTTGTCCTTCCTCTAGTTCTTGTGATGTTCAAGAAACACGGCCTGAACATCTGGCCCTGGGAGTCCACAGATTAAATTAAACAGTACTTTTCACACTAAGGAGATACTAGTGTCAGGCTGATCCATGCTCCAGTCCAATTCTCCTACCCGCATTTCCTTGACCTCAGTGATGTTTTTATTGAAGTCAAGAAAAAGAGGTTAGAAATAGGAGTCGGGAGACAGGGGAGACTTTGAGGCACACCCTCGGGCCAGTCGGAAAGGTGATTGGGGCAGAGAGGAAACATCTGGAAACACAGCTGAAACTCATCAGGAAAGCAAGACGAGAGAAGCAAAACTAAACACAGCGCACCTGAGACCAAAGACTGATAATCTGTGTTTGGACTTTTTTAGCTTTTTCATTTGCTTTTTCAAAGGATGTAGACTGATGCACTAAGCTAACAAACAAAGAAAAAAACAACACTTACATGTCCAGACATAATCAGTGTTGGTCAAGTTACTTGAAAAAACTAATCAGTAACTAATTACTGATTACTTCCCCCAAAAAAGTAATCCTGTTACTTTACTGATTACTTATTTTCAAAAGTAATTAATTACTTAGTTACTTAGTTACTTTTTAAAAACACGATTTACAACCTGAGTAGGTGATAAAGTGATAGATCTTTCAGCCCAATTCTACTTTTTCTGCATAATCCATCATACAAAATGTAATCAAATGGAAAGGTCTCTTTTTAAAACTTGTTTTATTAGTTTTAATCTTTTAACTTTATGCATCAAGCAAACATTTAATTATATGCAACATTCTCTGACTGGAAGAAATTAGTTTAACATTTAAACCTATTTTCTGCACATTCCAGCTCATAAAATAAAATATTTTTTGTGTTTACACTCAGTCTTTCAAATAGATGCAAGTAAAACACAGCAGGAATTAAATAAAGTCAAAGACTCAGCGGTCCTGTTGCTCTATTTTCACCTGTAAAGCAGGAGTGGGGTAGGCGGAGGTTTACCCTGGTGCAGGTGAGCCGCGGTCAGTGGAAGAATCCGTGAGTTTCTCTGTGAGTTTCCCATCACGTCGTAGCTACTCGGTGCTTGTTGGAAGTTTAGGGGTTTTTTTCGCTGTAAAAAGAAGTTTTCTTCCCACGCACAGCGGACACTAATGTTTTTGTCACTTTTTATGGAATCAAACTCAAAGTAAGGTCAGTACTTCCACGCTTTAAACGCTGCACGCTCACACTCTCTCCCACACTCGATATATGATCCATTGTTGATCTGCACACAGCTGTTGTCACTAACGGCGCACTCGCTTACGTCACTGTCATGAGACATTCTCGCAAAGAAATCACGGTTTTAGTAACGCAGTAACGCAGCGTTCCTACGGGAAAGTAACTGTAATCTAATTACCGTTTTTGCAATAGTAATCCCTTACTTTACTTGTTACTTGAAAAAGTAATCGGATTACAGTAACGCGTTACTGTAACGCGTTACTGCCCATCTCTGGTCACCACACCCACGGTGTGTGTGTGCAAGTGTTGGGGTCCGACGTCACAGTGTTTAAAGTATTTCAAAAACTTTATC
This sequence comes from Maylandia zebra, assembly GCF_041146795.1. Classification (NCBI taxonomy): domain Eukaryota; kingdom Metazoa; phylum Chordata; class Actinopteri; order Cichliformes; family Cichlidae; genus Maylandia; species Maylandia zebra. The sequence goes on along the minus strand of NC_135185.1, from coordinate 1,474,125 downwards.
TGTTTGTCAGTGTCAGTGAGTTTTTGGATGTCTATGTTATGAGACAGGGAGTGCTTTCATGGCTTTCATCTGGGGTCAGGCTAACAGGCTAGTAACATCTTGTAACATGTTTTTTGACTAAATTCATCATGATATCTACTACTCATTACAACTATGAGGAGAGCCAAAAACTACGTAGGTTCAAATATTTGACAAATATGAATTTAAAAAGTCCAAACACAGAAACTCTGAGTCAGACTATGACAGCTCTGCTCTCAGCTTTATGATAATAATGTACATTGTGCACGTCTTCCTATTAAAACAGGGACTTTGGCTTTTATGAGTTAACTGATCTGCATATCAGGTGATGCTGCAGAGTAAACTCCATTGCTACTTCTACTATTACTTTTGATATTAATTATTAGTGGTAGTAATCATAATATTTCCAGTGCTGTAGTAAAGTAGTGTACAAGATTACTTTCTGCAGTGAATAAATAAAAAAGTAATAAAGGCCATAATATTGACATTTTAAATTCATCAGTAATGATCCACTTAAAATTCCCAATCTTTAAATTTAGTGCATCGCAGTGCTGAGTCTCACATGCATTAATGTCCTCTGACTCCGGTATTAACTGTCAGTTGTTCAAAACTATTGCAACCATGGAGTTAGGGAACCAAGGGATAAGGGTCTTTCCTCCCCACTGCTGTCAGACTCCATAATAGAGACTTTAACTGATCAAGCACACACATCCATACATATGCAATAATACTAAGTGCAATAATCCTTTCTGTCATCGTTGTATTTTTACTCAGTTGTATATAGTATTTGTATTTGTATTCTATTTTTATCTTATTGTATATTTATTTTATTTTATTCTACTGTACATAGTATATTATTTTATTCTATTCTGTACAGTTGTGTACTGTATTTATTCTTATTATATTCTAATTTTTGCCTCATAACTTTTGCACTGTCCACTTCCTGCTGTGACAAAACAAATTTCCCACGTGTGGGACTAATAAAGGTTATCTTATCTTATCTTAAAAACTGGTCAGAACAATGAAACAGCCTACCTACAGAAACTGAAGTGTTCACTGCACTTCAGTTCTAAATACTTTAAATACCTTCTCCGTTATGGACACAAATACAGATACAGTACTTTAAGTAGTAAGACAATCTGAATCACTGTATGAAATAAAAATGTTTATTAGAAGCGACAAAGCACCTGCACTTACAACTCTCCAAAATCCTAGGCAGCTGTTCAGAGTTGTCAAGGTTGTCTTGTTGGCAACAATCTGTACAGAAAAACAAATCACAGCATGACTCAACTAATTCTCAAATGTTAGTGACATTACTTGACACCCGAGCCAGCTTACTTGTGTAGGTTGAAGTTTTAATCCAAGTCAGTGTTGGCGTTGGGTAGCCAGTGGCGTCACAACGTAGGATTACATTGCTGCCCATTGGGGAAATTACCCTGGTGGCCGCAGGCTGGACTGAAGGCCTCATACAGCGGGACAGCTCAGCTTGGGTCTGCAGCAACTCTGACTGACTCAGAGACTTACTGCACATCAGCAACTGGTCCATAAGAACTACAGTACTCCCCAGGGTCATGGACAAAGACATCAGCATGGAGATCTGGCAGTCACACAACCAGGGATTGTCATGGAGACCTGGGTATCCAAGACAGTTTAACTTATTCACATTTAATGTCATTTGTTATTGTTTATTTAACCTTCATTTAACCAGGTTAGTCCTACTGAGATCAAGGGAAACCTGGTCTTCAACCGTGCCCTAGGTTGTACTAAGGGCAATTGGCCCGTTGATCTCAATGCTCTACTAGGAGTGTACAAGCTGAGAAGTTCAACAAGATAGCTGGGAGCAATGTTATTTATAATTTTAAAGGTAAGTAATAGTATTTTAAAATCAATACGGTATTTGATGGGAAGCCAATGCAGGTCAGCGAGGATAGGGGTGATCAATCAAACCTGCCAGTCAAACCTGCCAGTTCCAGTTAAGAGGCGTGCCGCCGCATTTTGAACAAGCTGCAGCCTGCGGAGAAGGGTAGATTGGAGGCCAAAATAGAGAGAGTTACAGTAGTTTAATCTAGAGGTAATAAAGGCATAGATACGTTTCTCAAGATCCTTACAGGGCATGTAAGGCTTGGCCTTGGCAATTTGGTGTAATTGGTAAAAGCCAGATTTAACTACAGCGGAGACTTGTTTATCGAGTTTAAAAGAACTGTCTAAGAGAACACCCAGGTCGCTTGCAGTGTCAGAAAGAAAGGTAGCAAACAGCCCAAGTGAGCCTGTTAGTTGGCCCCTAGGAATATGGCTGTCGAAAAAAACAATTTCCATTTTCTTTTCATTTAAAATGAGTGCGTTACTCAATAAGCAATCCTTAACTTCTCTCTTACAATCAAAAATCTGTGTAGTGACGGTAAGACATCCTCAGTCAGATGAAAGTAAATATGAATATCATCTGCGTAACAGTGAAAGGAAATTTGATATTTTTCAAAGATGCGACCAGTGTTGGGAAGGTTACTTTTAAAATGTATTCCATTACAGAATACAGAATACATGCCCCAAAATGTATTCTGTAACGTATTCCGTTACGTTACTCAATGACAGTAACGTATTCTGAATACTTTGGATTTCTTAATATATTATCATGCTTTTTACAACAACGTGAATGTACTATTGCTGTGTGATTTATTACTGTTACTGAAGGTCCGCGACTCCGAACTGTAGTAAAGGGACCTCTGACTAATACTGGGTCCCTGTCGGCTCGTAGCCGAAAAATAGCTTTACTTTGTTGTGTGGGTCAACTTTTCTTGCGAGATACAGAGAGAGGCGTTGAAAGGCTGCTCCAACGGAACTTATTGTTTTCGGAGGAAAACAGGAACACGGTGTACAGTCGAGTCTTAATAGCTTACTTACAACTGGGCTCGTCAGGCTCTCTTCTTGGCTGCAGTGGTTATTATTATATTTACATGCTTCCAGCTCCCGTTTTTGCTTGATGACAACTCGTACCTTTCCACTCCCCTTTTTCTCCCTCCCTCGCTCACAGACACATAACGTGTATGGCAGTCCATTCTCCCTGCAGCACGGACTACACTGCCCATGATGCTACATTCTTTAGAGCTATGCTTGTAGCATTCTGCCTGTTAGCTTAGCACAACAACAACAACGAAAAGGCGCTCTCTCACCCAGGAAACACACAGTCGCAGAGAGAGAGAGAGAGCGTCGCCCTGTAACCATGGCAACCGTAACGCTGCCGCCTGGAACAACAGAACGTAGCTGTCAAACAAAACCCAAACAGTCATGACCCGCGACAATATGAAACAGGAAAGTACCGCAGTGTAATCCATTTATTTCAACAAAGTAACTGTATTCTGAATACCACCTTTTTAAACGGTAACTGTAACGGAATACAGTTACTCATATTTTGTATTTTAAATACGTAACGGCGGTACATGTATTCCGTTACTCCCCAACACTGGATGCGACCTAGAGGTAACAAATACAAAGAAAACAACATAGGGCCCAACACAGACCCTTGGGGCACACCACAGGAAAAGGGGGCAACAGAGGAAGAGTAACTTCCCATCGTAGCAGCGACGGACCTTTCAGAAAGGTACGTCCAACTTCAGAAAGGTAACCAACTAAGAGCACTACCCTTAATGCCTACCATGTGCTCTAGCCTCGTTAAAAGGATATTGTGGTCCACTAAATCAAACGCTGAGGACAAATCAAATAAAACTAAAACCGCTGAGCGCCCTGAATCAGCAATTAAAAGGTCATTGAAGACTCTCAACAATTCCGTTTCCATACTATGACGTGTTTGAACCCAGACTGGAATTTATCAGTGATGCTATTCACATCTAGATAGGCCTGTAGTTGCAAAAGCACAATTTTCTCTAGAATTTTAGCCAAAAAAGGAAGTTTGGAAATCGGCCTATAGTTTGCAGGGTCATTTTGGTCAAGGCTACTTTTTTTAAGAACAGGTTGTACTACCACATGTAGTATGTTACAAGAGTAAGTTTGATGTTGTTCTGACTGTAATTTATTCCAAGCATTTATTGCCAGAAATCTGCATGCTTCCCAATTCAGTCGGTGTTCTGTGGACTACAAATTGCAGAAGATCCATAGATCTGTGATTTTAACTTTCATGTTTTCAACAAGATGTTTCCAAGAGTAGTTTTATAAATATTGAATAATAATGGGACGCTCTTTTTTACTTACAATACTTGAATGACTCCTCTATCTGTACAACTGCCTGTGAGATCATTTGCAAACCACTCAAGTGCTGGTTGAGAAAAAACAATGGTTGATAAGCCAGTATCAAATAAACAACACTGCTTCTTATCAAGAGTTTCGGTTATATCATTTATGACCTTGCGCAGTAGCAGTACAGCAACAGCAGCAGTACTGTGATTTTTTATGGAAACCTGACTAAAAGGAGACAAGATGGCGTTAATGGCCAGAAAATCTTTAACCTTATTACTGACCCGAGATTCAAGCACTTTACCAGAACTGAGAGTTTAGAGATCCATCTATAATTATTTAAAATACTAGGTTCACTTTTCTTTTAATAGAGGAGCAACAATGGCAGATTTGCAATCCGAAAGAACTTTATTTGTAACCAAGTAGGTTGAAAATGTGACACAGTGGTCCAATTATAGTTTCAGCTGCTAGTTTTAGGAGAGCTGGTTTTCAAGGATTAAGTTCTTTTAGCCCTCATAACCTCTGTTGTTGTAAAGGGAGTCAAATTAAAAACCTGGGTACTGCTACTGCTTCTTTCAGTCGAATTGTCAGAATTAAATAAAATAAAAAAAACAGAAAAAAAATTATTAAAGAAATATACTAGATGGAAAATTAACTAGATTATGACAAGATAATAAAAACTTTATGGCCATCCAGAATTTCTTTGAATTTTTAAGGCACTATGTTGCAGAAAAATATAATTGAAGTAAAAGTACATTTGTTGTGGGCAGTCTATCCTTTCACTGGCACCACGCGTTAGTAAAACTATCCCTTAATGTGCATTTCACTCACTTTTTTGACTTAATGATGACCACAACTAATAGATATCAACTGTACAATAAAAGATTATGTCTTACTATTGCTCCAAAACATACTGTACCCAAAATTCTTCTTTCCACTTGCCCTTCACTTTGTCCTGGAAGAGGAAACCAAAGATCCAGCAGCTCAGCTGGTAATATAGTCAACCTATTGATAGAAAAGGAAAAGAGAACTGAAAACTTGAGCAAATCTGTTGAAGATTTTGTGAAATTGGACCAACCTGTTGCTGGACAGATCCAGATATGTGATGTTAGGAAGGAAGAGAGCAGCATGGGCTGGAAGACTGGACAAACGATTGTTATGTAGACCCAGAGTCTGGAGACGGGGCATGTCTCTGAGTCCCTCCCAGGGAAAGGATGTTAGGAGGTTCCCATCAAGACGGAGCTCTCGCAGGGCTTTCAGGTTGACAAAGCTGCTTGGGTGGATCAGAGTTATTGAGTTATAAGTTAGCCATAAGAACCGCAGCTCTGACAGGTTGTAGAAGGCTGCCCTGGACACCTTGGAGATCGGCGTCTTTTCTAGACGAAGTTTGACCGTGTCAGCTGGGACACTAATGGGAACAGCTGTGATTCCAGGGTCACTGCACTGGACCAACCTGATGAGTTAAAAACAGGAGTAAAGTCTGAATGAATAAATCGTATACAAACAGGCAGATAAAACATTATGATCTGTAGTGACAGTAGGGAACAAGTTAAGGCTTGAGAGGTGGAGGTGTGCACAGGAAGAAGCACGACAAAAAGCAAGTCAAGTGCAAGTGTGAATGAGAGCGAGGTGGAATAGAGGTAATGGACTGGTTCTTATATAGCTCTTTTCTACTCAAAGCACTCATAGCACTCATTCATCCATTCACACCTATTCATTCAAGCACGTTTTTCTATGCTTTTTCTATTTAAGTGCTTTCTGTCACGGCACTGGATCGGTGTCCCAGTGTTTGTGTTTTTGGTTTACTGTTCTTTGATTATTGTTATTCATGGTTTTGATTATCTTTTGTCTTAGGTTCTTCGTGATCGTACTTCTCTCTCCCTCAGTGTATAGTCTCTATCTCCATGTTTTCCCGGTGCCTTTCCTGTGTTCCTCGCTTCATGTCGAGTCACCCTTGTCTCTGTGTTCATTCATCTCCTGTGTCTCCCCTGTCAGTCGTGTCTCCTTGTGAAGTCCGTGTCTTTGTGCCTGTCTTATGTTTCCTGTTTTACTTTGACAGTCTCATGTCCTGTCTTCAGTGTTTTCAGTTTTGCTTCCTCCCCATCTTATTATGTCAGATTAGTCCCAGCTGTGTTTCCCTCCTGTTTCCCATTCTCTCATTATTCCCTGGTGTATTTAAGGCCTGGGTTTTCCTCTGTCCATTGTCGTGTCATTATACCTCACATTGCTGTGTGGTCCCCTTCTTGCTCCTGGTAAGTCCTAGTTCTCTGTTTCTGGCTTAGTTTCCTAGTTTTGAGTTCCGTGTTTCTAGTTTCTAGTTTTCTTAGTTCTTTTTTGGAGATCTTGATTCAGCAATAAAGCTGCCTCCCTTGGTTTATTCCTTTGTTTTTGAGTCTTGCATTTGGGTCCTATTCTGCCTGCCACACCACACTAGCCATCACAGAATGATGCAACACTGATCTAGTTAAACTTTTTAGCCCTGTGGCTATGAAATTAGTAACAATGTAACAGACTTAAAGTTAGGTCCGCTCCTAATAAGTCTTTGTTTTCTCCGTCTCTCCCAGTCACAAGACCTTTTAATCAACAGCAATGCTGACTTCTGGACTCAAATCTGCAATAACACTTTCAACTGCATCAAAAACACAAACTTACAACTCATGGCACACTGCACAGGTGACAGATTACACAAAGTACGATTTACTGAATTAAACAAATTTACATTCTACTCTCAAAACACCCCTGATACTTACTTGCATGCCATTTGGCACTGCACCCCAGTTAGACACTTTTAAATTCAAATTATGGATCATCTCTCACATGTATCTTAGGTGACTTAACTATGCAATTGCAAGGTTAATACACTTTTGTTCCATTTACACCTCTAAATATCACCAAGAAGGTCATCCTCGTAAACTGTAAGTAAAAAAACTTTATAACAATAAAGCAATGGAAAAATCTCCTAACAGACTATTTATATCTCTAAAAGCTTGAATTCAGGAGACACACAGATTAGGCTTAAAACGTTCCTTTTTGTACATAGTCAGAGCCAGAACAGATGATCCTGAATCCTCCTTTAGTTATGCTGCAATAGCCCTAGGCTACTGCCATCTTCCAATGATGCGCTGTTTCTTCCTCACTCACTTTTTTCACTCATTATGTGTTTATACACCAATTTGAATTTAATCATAAGTTATTATTCATCTCTGGCTCTCCACAGTATGTCTTCTTCCCCTCATCCCAACAGGTCATAGCAGATGGCCCCGCCCCTCCCTGAGCCTGGTTCTCCCACAGCTTTCTTATTGTTGAAAGGGAGAGTTTCCTCATTTTTCAATCTAATTGTTGGGGTTTTGTCTTTATTATTGTAGGACTTTTACCCTACAATATAAAGTGCTTTGCGTGATTGTTATTGTGATTTGACGTGATATAAATAAAGTATTAAAGTATTTGTACTTCATTACTTCCTACGACTGCTGCTAAATATAGCAAGTCATAGTCCTAGTATATAAAAACAAGTATTGAAGCCAAAGATTTAAAACACAAGCACACAAAACCACGAGCTGTGCTTGTTGTGCTCTTGCGATCAGGCTTCTCTGATAAAACAGCACAATGCATGCAATTAAGAAAGTTGAGCAGATATTCTTTGACTTCTAGCAATCAGACTAATTTAGCAAGCTACCATTAAGCTTAAACCCACAAGATAAAACTGCAGTTGAACTCAAACCTCTGCGGGACTCACACAGGATGCAAGCAACTATGTCACACAGTGAAACTGAAGAAAGAAAATGAAAGCTTGAAATACTAAAGTAATGAAATAAAGAAAAGGATAACTGAACTCCAGAGTATTGCAATTCACTACTGAGAACACCAAAAGCCAGACTGAAGTAGAGTTGTTCCTGATGCTAACACAACAGCCTGGCAGGTGCAGTAGATGTGGCAAGTTAGGAAAAAGAACTATTGTTAATGTGTGATCATCTCTAGAACTGCAAGGGATTTCACAGATGTTCACAGATGTTCAAGAGAGTGAATATCTGAAGAAGAATTGCTGACAGGTGACAATGAGGCTCAGAGTCGACTTTGGCCAGGGGGGGAGAAAGCTGGGCAAATGAGCAAGAAGGCATACGAAGCAAGAGCCTTTACTGATGGCAAAGAACTAAAGACCTAAAATATTAATGGTATATTCTATAAATCAAGGACAATCAGTATAAAAGAACACTATTCGTAAACAGTTGACTGGAATAATAACTGATTTCATTATATAGTAATTGATCTGCTGCACTTATTTTACTTATTTTACTATTTTAAATGCAACTTTTTCAAATTAATTTGTTTAACATATGTTCCTTTTTAGGAAATACTTTCAGAATATACCATAAAATGGGTTACACGTAACAAATATGTAAAATATACCATTAAGTATAAGCAAAATCAGTTAAAAACAACAACCTCCCTACGCCATTTGGTATACATGAGGCTTGTTACTGTCATTGGTGACATCCTGCTCTGTGATATATTCCATATTTATCAAGGCTTCCAACTCAAAGGTTCGTTTTTCTTTACATATTAGCAATTATTGATAATGTTACTTCGATAACAATATGCAGCCGTCATGAGATTTCTGCTATGTGAAGAACCGATCTGCTTACCGTTAATCATTACAGTTTTATTAAGTTTTATTATCTTTATGTCAGTTTCAGTGTTCTCAATTAATACCAGACGTATTAGGAATCTGCTAAAAAGAAAGGCTCCGTTTCTTATTGCCAATAAAAAAGTGCTGACTGTTGAATATTATTCAGGAAACCCGTGCATGTTCAGAAGATGCTTTATTTTGGAGAAATCGATGGGGAAATAATATTTGTTGTTCTTTTGGTGCAAAATGATCAGCAGGTGTCGCTATTTTAAAAGGAAAATATTAACACTCTCAATGATAACCCTTACTTATCTTCCTATGTTGCCCAGTTTTATCAAAAGATGTATTCTTGATGTAACAAACACCCAGTGCAGAACATTTCTTAGGGAAATTACAACATAATAACAGGTAAACTCACAAGGAATTTAAAGAAACATGCAACACGAAGGCCTGCCTGAAATAACCGATTCCATAAGAAACCCTAAGACAACAAATCACCAGGCAATGACAGATTAACAGGAGAAGTTTACAAAACATTCATCACGGCTCCTTTTCTGCTTGCTATGTTTCAAGAATCAACTGATAAACAAGGAACTTCCAACATCATCACAACAAAGAGTGATTACACATATTACAAAACTGAATAACTGGAAGCCAATTAGTTTACTAAATAATGATGCAGAAACATTTGCCTATAATCTTTGCAAAGAGACTGAAAAAGGCCACAAAATAATTGATGAAGAACAATTTGGATTCGTAAAGGGAGACATATCAGCAATAACATTAATCTTCTATTAGACAGTTCAGTTAAGCTGTCTCCTGGAACCTCTAAAAGTTTGATTGGTATAAGACAAAGACGCCTGATGGCACCTTCTCTACTCTTGTTAGTAATACATATAATGGCGCATTACGATGAATGATTGTTTTGGGCACCAGTTTTTGGAAAACAGTTCAAACTGTCCTAAAGGATTATCTTGTTTTAGGATGAACCCCTGAGCAACTGAGCAACTTCATGCAGCACCAAATCAGCCACAGACCATCACACTTCCTCCTCCATGTTTGACAGGTGATGACACACACTGTGGAACCATCCTTTCACCTACTCGACGACAAAGATCCTGTGTGATGAACTGAAGATTTCACATTTGATCCATCGGTCCATAATACCTTCTTCCAGTCTTCAGCAGTCCAGTGTTGGTGTTGCATGGCACAGACAAGCCTCTTTGTCTTGCCTGGCTTTCTCGCTGCAACTCATCCTGTCAAACCTGCAGCTTGAAGTCTTCTCTTCACAGCTGAAACAGACTTTCTTACTACGAGCACTGTTAAGCTGCTTGAAGCTGTTGTCCTGTGAGCCGCCATCACATGACCTGATTCAGTCGTGTCTCTGGGTCTGTCAGACTCTTCCTGTCACAGTTTGTTTCATAGTGCAGAAGGAAACTGGACTCACTGACACCTTGACTTTCTTTGCAGTCTCTCTGTAGGACAGACCTACATTTAAAAGAGTTATGATGGTCCGTCTCTCTTCCATTGTTAATTGCCTTTTTCTCACCATGTTTGTACCAACACACTGCTTTCTGCAGCACAGTACTGTTCAGCTGATGCTGACGAGGGTACCACAGTGTGTCCAACACTGCTTTATGCAGACAGACGGGGCTGTAAGTAATCCAGAAAGGTTGGAACACCTGTAGGAATTAGTAGCACCAGCTTCCAAGGCTGATCAGCCTCCTTTGCTGCAGAACAGCTTTAAACTGTTAAATCACGTTGTGTTCCCTAAAAAAGACCTTTTTTTATTATTCTGAAATGTATGTTATATTTCAGTTTGGGGTAACCTTAGCTTTTTTTAACCTCTGGCAGTTCACCACTTACCTTTGTACCATTTCAAGCTGTTCATTGGACTTGAACAACTTGAACTGCAATAAAAGTCTTTGGCTCAGAATGAAGTTGGTTTGGAAACATATTCAGCGATGCTTCATCTCCTGCTTTGCGTTTCTGTAGGTGCCCCATGCTAGCAGTGTCCAAGCATTTTTTTTTCCCCTTTTCATACCGCGCCCCCCCTGCAGTGGCTCTGCAACCCCCCTAGGGGGCGGGCCCCACACTTTGGGAAGGTCTGCCTTAACCAATGACATCTATTTGTGCAGGTGAAGAAGGCTTTCTGTGGGTGTTGCATCTTCACCAAACAAAAATGGAATCACTGAGCCACACACGGGGAACATAGTTGCTTCTCGTTTACTGAACCTTTTGTAGTCACATGTTCACAACATCACAGTGTCCGTCTACTTCCTACATCAAATCAATTTATTTATATAGCACTTTTCACAGGATAAAAACCACAAAGTGCTTCACAGAAATACATAAAATACATTAATAATAAAACACACAGCACAAATCTAATTAAAAGCCAATCTAAATAAATGAGTCTTAAGCTGCTTTTTAAAAGAATAAATACAATCAAGGCAACGTAATGATGGGAGAGCATCCCACAACCTGGGGGCCACCGCTCTAAAAGATCTATCACCTCTGGTTTTAAAATATGTTCGAGGGACTACCAACAGCCTTTGATTAGAAGATCTCAGGCTGCGAGAGGGAGCGTGGGGTTCTAAAAGATCAGAAATGTAAGCAGGGGCATCACAATTCAAAGCTTTAAAAGTCAAGACCTTCATGATATATCACAGATGAGATGACAAGATAAAAAACAATATACTGAAGCAGTCGACAAAAACACGGAGCACGAACAGCGGCCAAGCCGAACACAGGCGCCATGTTCATCATGTACATGACGCTCTTCTGTCTTCTTACATGACATTTACTTAACACAGCACCAATACCACCTCTCCTGGCCTTGCTGGTATAACAACACAAAATGCCCTTTCTCACACCCATCCCACTCCGTGTGCTTTTCCAGAGCAATAAACATGAACTAACAATGCCTGTACCTGGAAATAATAACTGTTATGCATACCCATACACGTATACATATATTTATATAAGCAAATGCTTCGTTACAATATCACATCTCCTCCGCCCTTAAGTCAACTACTCCTACTTGTCTACAAACAAATGCTTATACTGAAAAATGCTTAACAAGGAATTAACACATAACTATGGTAACCATACAACTGTACATATGTTTCTTTTTTTAATGCTAACTAGGACGATACGTCCTTCCTGTGAGATCAGACTGCATTGTTTGCTCTATTCCTGGAAGATCTCATTCTATCTAACAAAGTCCATTAGAGTCTCTGGTGGACGTCTCTCTCTCTGGGAACGTTGCAACACTGGTGCCACTGAGGAGTCTACAAGAGCCGGAGTCTCCGGAGCATATGGTAGCTCCTGGGGCTCCGATGATGGTTGTGGCGTGGTGCCCACCCCTGATGGCAAGCAGCACTCAGGAATGGCTTCCATGTCATGTAATGGCTCCACCTCCCTGTCCGGTGCACTAGGAACAGTGTCTGCAACTCTTGCTCTCGCCTGATCCACACGTTGCTTCACAGTTTGACCCGATTCGATTGCAACGATGTAAGACCATCGAGGGAGAGCTCATCAAGGCCAGTCAATGATCTCACAGTGACTGCGGGAATCCACTTCGGACCATAGGAGTAGTTTCTGATGAACACCTTGTCCCCTGGTGTGAACTTCTCAGTCTTTTCTAGATGTCACGATTCTCTTTCTGTTTGTGCTGCGTTTTTGTTTTCACATCAGGCATGAGCAGTGTTGGAGAGTAATGGAATACATGTACCGCCGTTACATATTTAAAATACAAGATATGAGTAACTGTATTCTGTTACAGTTACCGTTTAAAAAGGTGGTATTTAAAATGCAGTTACTTTGTTGAAATGAATGGATTACACGGCGGTCTTTTCCTGTTTCATAAGGCTATGAACTCCATATTTTTGGTTTCCATGCCGGTGGAAACCCAAACAAAACACGCATTAAGAGGCTCTCATGTCTGTGTTTCAATCTCGCAGCCCATGTCACCTCTACTTGCAGCCTTCATAATGACGTAAAGAAATATTTTAAAAAATTATTCACAAAATGATTTAATATGAAGGCAATAGGCAGAGTGTTACAGGCATCGCCCTAAAGCATGTAGCCTGATGAGCAGTGTAGTCCGTGCTGCAGGGAGAATGGACTGCTGTACCCGTTACGGAATACGTTACAAAATACATTTTGGGGCATGTAATCTGTAATCTGTGGTGGAATACATTTTAAAAGTAACCTTCCCAACACTGCCAGTATCTAATGTTATAAAACAGCACTGCTGTTCAGCACTTATACTATTGGCACTACTGATACTCGGTTGTCACAAGAGTACTGCAATGTGATGCCACATACTAACAAAATGAGCAGTGATCATTGAGAAACAGATTAGATACACATAGAAACACAGAAATGAAATCTGAGCCTCACTTAACCTGAGTTCTGCTATTCCACTTTTCCCATCATGGCAGGAACATAAGGATGGACAGGAATGGGCCGCTAACAGAAGCGACTGCAAAATGTGAAAAAGTACCAGCAGATGCATCCTTTGTCAAATTAACCTTACAAAAACACAGCCTTTTGTATATCCATGTTAGTAGCCCTATCTCTCTGATGTTGTTTCCAAGGTGCAGAGTGAAAAGGAATCCCAGATTAGCTGGGATTACGCTGCTTACGAGTGGCATGTAATCCCACACTTCAATCAGAATAACACATTAAAACATCGGGGCCAGCCTAAGGCTTTTTGAACCTTGTGGGGGGTCCGCCTGTGCACCGCCTCCTAATAGTTTTGTACATCGCAGCATAAGCATTAAACAGTCCTGCTAATGTTTTCACACACACCATGCTGGGGGTGGAGGTGGTTGAGAGGAAGAGGAGTGAAGGGGCACTGAAGTATTGTGGTTAGCACAGGACGGTCAACATCAGCTGGAGCCTTTGGAGTTTCCTCCCACAGTCTAATGTTAGGTTAACTGGTTGAGTCCATATCATTATAAGTAAGGTAATACTAGTGCAGACATGTTAATTAAATCAAAATAACATTACCAATTACACGGAAAATGACACCCGTGACAGCACTTTATTGTATCAGTGAATTAACGGAAACACCATTTTTACTTGTTTTACTGCCCCATAAATGCACATCACCTCAAAACTTTAAAACTGTACTGCTACATTACAAAGTAGCACAAAGCAACATACAAAGCATGTCACATAACTCAGCAGAAGCACACTGAGACACCACATACAAGCACAGGGCTCCTCTCTGAAGGTGATGCAAAATGATGCACATCCACACCGGTATTTAATGGGTTCTACTTTAGACTCAGATTTAGTTTAATCATGCTGATAAACTAAATGAACGCGAGTGATCACATACCTAAGGAAGTCTGATTATGAAATCATTACATAAAATAAAAAGGTTTTGTTTAAATTAAAAAAATTAAGTCATGAAAAACGTGGTGATGTGGTGGTTAGCAACTGCTGCCTCACAGCAAAAATGTTCTGTTTGGGGCTTTCACAGGTTCTCTCCGGGCACTCCGGCTTCCGTCACATCCAAAGACTGTGATTAAGTTAATTGGTGTGTTAGCCCTGTAATAGACAGGGCGTGTGCCATCTGTTTCCCTGGGACAGCAGCTTCAGCCCACCCAACATCAAATGGATAAGCAGAAGAAAATTGATGGGCCTATTTCCAAGCAGACATTTGGAGATTTACTGAAACTGCACTTAAACATGACTCCCAACTGTAAAATTGTATGAATTAACTAATGTATGCTTATCTACCCAAAATGTTAGTAATAGGAACACAAATTTTTGGCACACTACCAGGAAAAAAATATATGAAGATGGTTAAGGCCACATTAAGACAAAAATATTACTGATCATTTTGAGAATAAAGCTGAAATTCTATTCCAGAAATTCAAGGAAAAAAGTGGAAATACTATTTTTTAAAAATGTGGAGCTTACAGTTGTTTCAAGGCAAACTGCTGCTATACCCTGTACAAAATGTCTTGTGTAGATGAGTTAGTGAAATCATACCTCAGAGTCAGTTTTAGTTTCAAGGAAACGATTTAAACACAGTGTGGTGATGGGTATAAGGGGGTGAAAAAAGTCAGTGCAGAGCGTTGCATCTGGTCACAAGGGAAAAAACACACAAACATGGATTTGTGCAAAATGAAATGTTGCCAGTGGACAGGATATCGTGCAGTAAAGAGGATGGAGGACAAGACATGATAAGACAGCTGATCAGTTTGTGTCGCTGACTCATCTACACGAGGCTGTTTGTACAGGGTATAGCAGCCTTGAAACCACTGCGTCTCCATATTTCGACGTATTTCAGCTTTATTCTCAAAATGACCGATAATAATTGTTTCCTTAATGTGGTTCTTTTTAGTGGAGGAAGCATGTTTCCATAGAAACAAGCTTCCATACTATTTGCCGTTTTTCCGAGCATTTCCACGACTGTCTGGCTCAGTGTTCCACATAAGTGAAGGGAGATAACAACGCTGTCATTACTTTCCTGCCCTGTAGGTGGCGCCTTGTCACAGGGTCGATGAAGTTTAGACGCTTAAAAAAATCTGCTGGCTCCCGAGATCGAGAACGCGCTCTGAGTCGCTTCCCCAGCATGTGTTTACTCCTAAAAGTTCCTGTCACTGTACTAGCAGGACTATGTCTGCTGTGACGCCTCCTGTTCATGGCCGGCATGTTTCTCATCGACGTGAGTTAGAAGAGCTACCAACGGAAAACCGGAGAAGACAGCATATTCCTCCGCCTGTCCAGGGTGGAAGGCAGGCACCACTGCACAGCCAGCGGCACCGGGTAAAGCGGCCGAGCGGCGTTTGTTGAGCTAGCCGTAGCCGCCTTTTTCAGATTTCATGCTAACATTGTGGCAAACAGGGCCGAGTTGTCAAGATCTGGGAGCGGTTTCACCGTGTCGGCTTAGCCTGCCGTCAGGTCTAACTTTGTTTTTGAGCTTTATCTGTTGTCCTAACGTAAACACTTGAGTCAGATTCCATTCAGATGTTATTTTATTCGAAGAATTAAGCAAAGGATCCGCGGACAGGACAGGATATAACTTAAGTCGGGATATTATAGAAGCCATGTAACATCATACAATATGAAGTTAACGATCCCGTCTTCTTGTAAGACGCATTGCTTTGTGTCAGAACACGCGATTGATCATTGAACCCACAGTAAACTTGATCGGTCAAAGTACACCAGTGGCAGTGGGCCCTACTTTAAATATCACAAATCCTCTGTTATTTCTAATTGTTTTCTTTATTATTTCATTTAATAAAGAAAACTGCATCTATTGTGGTGTTATTAGTTAAGCAAGCGAGTTTTTAATCGACTGCTGCCTTATTAATGAGCAACGGTAAATGTTCCAAAGTGGAAAAACAGGCATTTCAAAACTGATCTGCTCATTGTTTTGTGTTTTTGGAAATGTCAGTGTTTTAAAATTTCACTGCATCCAACATCTGTCAAAGAAACATTTAATATTTTACAGCATCCACTTTCCAAATGCAAAAGTAAATAGATGATCTCCAATAATCGGAGGCAAACAGCCCTGACAGCAGCGTGTCTGCATGTTTAATGAGAGAGTTATCAGCACTCTGAAGCCTGTGCTGCTGAAAACGGATGTTGTAATGCTGTAGATGTTAATAATAATCCAGTGTCCAACCTAACAGCCCCAGGTCAGTGGCTCAGAGCCCATGTACATTTTATTGGCCTGTAGAAAGAAAAAAAAAGCCTTTATTCTTATATTTTTCTAAAGCATTTGCTCTCCGGAGTGTAGGAGGACCCGGTTCCACATTAAACTCTCATCATCACTGCTGCTGTTGATTTTTCTGTCTTCCTGTTGGGAAACTGGTGGGCTCTTTATCCATACTTTCATTATTGCAGGTCTGCTATGGTTGGCGCTATAGAGTGATGCAGTGAAACAATGAATTTTTATAATCGAGTTATTCCAAGTACTCGATGAATCAGCCCTACGTTATGCTTGAGTTGAGTTTTCTTCTATATGAACTATAAATGTGATGCTTTTTCACACAAGTGCCGACGTGGAAATGTAAGCTCGTATGTAGACGTGATACGTGCCAGCAAAGCTTTGATTTGCTTGACAAAGGTCCATTAAATGATCTTACTTTTTGAGCGCAGTCTTGGCCTCAGTAGATGTGAGTGTGTTTGGCAGGGACTAAACCCGGGCCTTGCTGTATTCTTTCACATCTCGTCACCACTGGTTACATCTGTAATGCAGTGTTTCCCACAGAATTATGTAGCATTTGGAGCAGTACCAAAGGCCGGGGCCACCCACAGACACTTTTTAATTCATTATAAATACTACCACATTAATCGTCATAGTAATTTGTATCTTCCTAGCTGAATGGATTCAGCATTAAGCTTTGAACTGTATCTAAAGGGACACTTACTTTATCCTCAACCAAACAAACACGAACACACATAATCGTGTTTGATCAGCGTGTTGGTTTGTCTTTAGAAATGCCACGCTGGAATGAAGTTTTAGCTTGACTTGTCCAATCTTGTCGAGTCTTACTAGTCCTACTGGTTGGTTTGCTATCTTGGGTGAGATGCTGCCTTTATGGAATCTGAACTGTTACAAAAGCGGACAGTATGAGAACTGTGCAGTAGGGCTGGGCCATATTATACCGTTCACGGTAATACCGGTATAATGTTAGGCAACGATAGGAAAATGAAATATCGCGATAGAATGGGAGTAAAACGCGCATGCGCAGTGCCTTTGTTTTCATACGCACATGGCCGATTGTTGAGTGAAACAGATGAACCAGAATTGGTTTGTAAAAATGGTGCAACTTCCGTGATGTGGAACTGGTTTGGTGTTTGTCCATCAGATACACAACAAAGCACATTTTTTTGCAGAACATGCAAGCGGCCGTTGTTATTGTCGTATTTGTCGGACTAAGATGCTCTTAAATCTGGGAGTAATCTGGGTCCTAAACTCCGTATGCTTCAGGTCAAACGAACACTGCAGCATCACTGAGAGTTAAAAACTGTCTAAATTCTTTCATCTTTAATAAAACGATCAGCATTGCTGCTTTACCAGGTGTAACTATGAAGTTTAACTTCCAGGCATCCATGAAAACTAAAGTTATTACATTTAACGGAGTTAGAAGTTAGCAGGAAGCTAGCTCGCTAGTTTCGCTAGTTACCTAAGCATGATATAGCATGTTCTGACTGAGAGATTTCTGAAAAAAATCAAATGTACAGCTCTGCTATCACTTCCAACATAAATGAAGACGGGAAACTAAACAGCAGTGACGTTTGTAGGGTTACTGAAGTTGGGCTAGCTGGTATATAATGATGTGCTACGTGATCGCTAGCGACACAGCTATGTTAGCATAACATAAACAGTGAAGCTGGAGGACGAACACTAACACTTTTCCACTTATAAAAGTTAACGTGAAGGTTCTTCATGGTTAGAGACAAATGCAATCGCATGGCAGGATGCTGTAAACGGACCAAACTTCAGTCAGGAGAACAACTGAGATAATCCATCCACAATGCGAGGTTAGTCATTAATATACTGCAACAACATGGGAATAGAGCAGCTGCCAGAGAATTCAACATTAATGAATCAATGGTACAGAAGTGGAGGAAGCAAGAAGAATGAGTTTAATAAAGTTTGATTTATCTGACTGCTTTGTTTCGCTTAATGTGCCTTATAATCCCGTGCACCTTATGGTCCGAAAAATACGTACTGCACACTGCAGTTTAATGTTGCAAAGCACCTCTTTTTAACTTCAGTGGATATTATACATGGTTATGCTCAGGATATGTCAGCCCATTTCTACTGGAAATGCCTTTTGGTTAAACTTTCAGCAAGGAATTTGCATTTGCACTGTTACATTTTTATAAAGCTTTAATGTACATAAAAACCAGCTTCTTGTTTAAGTGAAAATAAATGGAAGGTTGTCTTTTTGCGCTAGTAATGTTGTGGAGTTGTATTTTGTCTCGCATCAATTATATCGTCGGTTATATCGTTATCGCAAATTTTCAAATATATATCGTGATAAATATTTTTGGCCATATCGCCCTGCTCTACCTGTGCAGCACAAATGGAGGCTGTGGAGAGAGACTGAACTACTACACAGTTAACTTCTGCGTAGATAGGCTTTTAGACTCAGCTTGTAGCATGTTCCATTAGGTGCTAGTACCAGGTACTTTGTATTTTAAGTACCTACTCAGCTGGGGTTGCAAGCAGTCTGAGACGATCCAAAAATGTGACATCAGAGGACTGCATGTCACTGATTGCCTAGTCATTGGCATCACTAGATGAGGCTTTTGTAGGACACAACTTTAGACCACAAAAATGGGAGCTCTACTAAGTTGCCTGACTTTCTTTAAATCATAACAGAGCGTCTTTTTTTTACGCTGCAGCAGAAACTGTTGGAGCACACTGCTGAATAAGAGCAGTTCATTAGTAGATGCACATCCAGTGTGATAGCCACACTGCTCTTTACACCGGTCAGCTCACTTCTCTGGCTAAGCTAAAACAACAGCACATCATTACAGATACAAAGAAGTAACTGAGCGTTATAATTATGTGCTTCTCAAAGCTTCCGCTGTCACTGACTGTAGCTCTCTGCAGATCTCCACAGTGCAAACACATTGTGGCTGTCAGTTTCTCTACATACTGTCTATGTATAGTTTAACATTTTTATTTACGTTTGCTATTCATCTGTTCACAAGTTGAATTATTCTGAGTAAAAGTAACCTCTGAGGTCAAGCGTGCGCATACTCGTTTCTCACAATGTTTCTTTTCATTTTTTTCACTTAGTCGAGTAAGTGGTTGACAAAAATCTTCACAATCAGACATTTTCTTGCCCAATATATTACAGGATGCACTATAAGCTGTCTTACATTTTATACAAGTGTTGCATTAATTTACCTGCCATCTGAATTTAGGAATTCGTAAATATATCTTTGCCTCCACAGACTGATGTCAGCCAGAACCGCCCTCGAACTGATCCCAGTGCAACCTGGTCCCGCACGAATGATCCCAGTACCAGAGAGCCTCTGTTGGACGACTGTGAGCGAATGGGGACTCTGTTTGGTTCGCTCAACAAGTGTCTGCGGGGAATGGGCTTCAGCCAGATGTACTTTGGGGACAAAATAGTGGAGCCGGTCGTGATCGTCTTCTTCTGGCTGCTGCTCTGGTTCCTGGGCATCCAGGCCTTAGGACTGGTGGGAACTCTGTGTATTATCATCATCTACATCCAGAAATAATGTTGATGATTTGAGTGGTGCTTGGTGAAACTCTGGAGAGGCCTGTACTTATACACTCTTGGTGATTTACGATGCTTTATAATTGTGATTGTCCATCTGGAGCCTTCACTTGCTTTCCACAGTTGATGCAAACAATGGAGACTGATTAAAGAAAAACCAGCACAGAGCCAGATTAATAGATTTGATCATCTTGCAGTATTTACCACAGAGGACGCGGCGTCAGTTTGGGGTATTTTTGTGGCTGGTTTGATTGCATGCACGTTTATGTTCATGTACATTTTTGGGAGAAATATTAAATGAATCCCACAAAGATGATTCACTAATGTTTGCAGTGCACAGTTCACTGTGAACTGTGTTGAGTGTAATGCTAACAGTGTCTCATTTTGGGCCGGATGTGGTTGTGATTGTGTGTCTTTATTTGGACAGAGAAGGGCTGATTTATCGAGTGCATGAGTGATGTAGAGGCCTTCATGCTGTGAGCACAGTAGCTGAGCTCTGGCTCATCGTGCTTCACTCAGTCCTCATTCTGCATCCACATGTTTCTGCATCAGGACAGAGGAGGAGAATCCCGATGCATGGAAGTTACAGTGACCTGATGGGCTTCCAGTGTGTCAAAGATCATTCCACAACGACACAATCTGTTGTGTGTTTTCTCAGCCTGCACAAATATGGCGACTGTTTTCTTTCTTTCTGATTTTACAGTTGTTACGAAGCAAATTGAAATGTAATTTCCAATGTGACAATAATGAGACTCGGAGCTGCACGATGTGACGATGTGGAATTTTGACTTTGACGCATACCTGCACCCTCACACAGCCTGCTGAAAACAAACCGTGTTGTGCATGTTTAAGAGTAACGGTAACATGAACAACTTAGCGGTTACGCTCAGATTTCAGGTTTATATGGTGGAATTGTAATAACAGCGCCCTCCTCTGGTTGAGTCCTGCACTACACCTGGCCTGTCAGATTTATGCAGAGAATCGCTGTCAGCCTGCATGACCACACAGTGCATTGTCCGTTCTAACAGAATTTGCCTTGATATCAAATTATCTAAATTGCCATCGAACTTTGAACTCCCATCAGCTCATCTGAAGACTTTATCGGTCATGCTAATAGTGAACACAGTCCGTAATCTCTTAATATCGTGTCATTGCCAGAAACACCTTTAGTCTCCTTTGCAATGATTCTGCAGGATTTTATTAGATGGTTAAAATTATTTGAATAGATTTAAAGTGAATATCATTAATGGAGTGTTGTCGCACCCACACCCACATAGTATGACATGCATGCTGCTGGGAAAAGGAGAGAAAAGAAGAGACTGAAAAGTTTATTTCCGCCTCCAGGATGACCAGAAGAGAACACACAGTTCACCACAATGTAACCAGTTTACTTAAGAGCGAGGTTATCTGAGCACGTAATGATTTAGTGGTTCTGGAGTTTTTTTCTTTGACTTGAAAGTGGAAAAATTAAGCTAGAATGATACACTGGTGAACTTTGAGGACTAATTCCTGCCCCATGCAGCTGATCAGAGCCACTGCATGGTCTCTGTGGGCAGTCGAGTATTTCACCGCAGTCTTCCACTTTGTGTTTGCTAGTGTGGTAGAGTGGCTGTGAACATCAGGCCAGGATGCTGTATGTTCCTAAACTAAATGCGATAATGAAGATATTGTTATTTTGTTAAACACAAGTGTGTGACAGCGTGTTCAGCTGAAAGCCTAACATCGCACACTTTAATGTGTGCTGTGCAAACTAATCTGTGACCTCTCGGGTTTCCAAAGAGCTGAATGCTTAAAACAGCAAATGCTGATGTGAGTAAACCCTGGACTCGCCTTTGCTCTTGTCTCAGGTTATTTAAGTATATTTGTGTTCAGACGTGCAGGTGTCTACATTAACTACACTCTAATCATGGGGAATGCATAATCACAGATGGTAAGCTACTGGTTTCCAATGGCCAAGCTACATTTGTCCCTCCTTTAAGATGCTGCAATCAGCTATTATCAAAATAAAGTATTTTTCATATGGCAAACATGTCATCTAATGATATTCCAGTGTATTAATAAAATGTTTTTAAAAATATTCTCTGGTTGTACTGTGTTTAAAAAAAAAAAAGTTATTCCCAGAAAGTAACAAATTACTCTTTACTTAAAAAAACATAAGTAATCACACCATGTAGAAAGTAATTTGTTACATTAGTTCCATCATATTTTTGTTACTTGGCAACTTAATATGGAAAGTTGTCTGCCATTAAACAGCACAAGCTTACAGTAAGTCTGTAAGACTAGGAAGAGATCAAAGTGCCAGGACATTGTGAGACCACACACTTTGAGCATCGAGCTGCATCTGGTTTGGATGTCACGTCCGCATGTTGTCTTTGCAGGTGCTTGCAGAACTTCAGTGTCATGTTTTGCAACAGTAGGTGTTTCTGCACTGGCACAGTTTATACCTTATTATCACATTGTTTTTCATTTGTGTAATAACTGGCTGTAATACTCACGTCTGCTCTCCTCCAAAGCGGTACATCATTGCCGCTTGAACGAGCTGAGCTCAGGCAGTTGTTGCAAACGTTTACCTTATAAGCCCCAACAGATCATTTCTATGCATCTGTCATTCAGATTATTAGTACAGCAATGTTTTATATATTTTAAATCTGTATGCAACAGTCTGTACTAGTCATCAGGGTAGACAGTCGGATCCATTCTACAAGTGAAACGTTGTTCTTCACTTTTCTGTGTGTGAGCCCACAACTACAGATTACATGTATTCACAGTGGATGGTAATCAGCTCGTGCTAAGCTGTCAGCGCGACATACAAATAAACTATAATATAAATCTCAAATATTTATACACTTATGGCAAATTGAAGTAAATGTAAATGTAGGTGGTATTTCTGTCAAATGTACTGCTTATTTTTCATAACTGCAACACTCTGAATACAGTGGTTCCCTCGCTAGGTTCACTTCTCGCGGCCTCGCTGTTTCGCAGATTTTTTGGGGGGAACACTGTGTCATTGGTTTGGCTGTCAAACATCTAATACACCATGGATCAGCCTTCGCCTAGTCTCCCTGATGTGCACTTCTTCTGTTGCAACACAGTATTTTATTCTCTTTTGTATAGTATGTTATTCTACTTTATCTTCTATTCTATTGTTCTTTTCTTAATTGTTGCTGCTTTTAACTTTAACTGTCCACTTCCTGCCATGACCAAACAAATTTCCCAGGTGTGGGACTAATAAAGGTTTATCTTATCCCATCACATCAGAGGAGTCACCCCGTGGTATTCTGAAGATAAGTAAAGACAATAGATATAAACACAGAAGCAGCACAGATTCCTTTTGGCACAACACCGGCTTTCACGTCCTCGGGGGACGTAGCCCTTGTACCTTTTTGACTTTGCTGTGTGGGTATGTGTGTCAGTGATTTGAGTGTAATATTCCCAAATTTGTGTGCATTTCATTTCCAATACCAGTTTTGCCTTTTTGATGATACGAAATGTTCTTTTTGTCTCAGCTTTTGTTGCTTTGCTGTAGTTTCTCTTCACACACATGCCCACAAAGTTATGGTTGATGTGATACGATTTACAGGAGCGTAAAATCTTCACGTATTAGTCAGATCTGTTAGCGTATTTACCTACCATCCAAAATGTGGTTACTGTGGATGAATCCTTACTTGCATTAACTGTAGGATGAGAAAACATAAACGCACTCAGGTCTGCTGTAGCTGCATTCTTCTAAACAGTTGGTGTGGGTATGTGCAAAAGCTCAGTATACAAATGAAGAATCACAACAGGAAACAGTCTTTTTGAGGATTTTTCCACTTTTCCAGATGCAGCAACCTTCCTGTTTGTCATCTGACAACCTGAGAGAAGAACAAGCTTCCCACCTGCACTGCCGGGTTACAGGACGTGTCAGTCAAAATGATACCAAAATCATTTTCTGACACCTTTATTCATTTACAAAGAAACAGCAACATATGTTGCAGCGTAGACAGATGACTGTGAGCAAAATGAAAGTGCATCGTCACACAGATCGACCTGCAGTAACACAGATGTACACTTTGATATCAGGTAAATGTTTGAGACCAATAAAAGTTGAATCTCATGGTAACAAAGATCAATAGTCAGAGCACAAAGATAACATTCAAAGTTTTAGTGTTAAATTATGTATATGCAGATAAACATACTGAATACACTAACATTTACAAGCAATGTACAGTATATACAGTGCACTTTCACCTCCACAAACCTGTGAAGGCTGAAATATTCAACAGGAGTCAACATACAAACCTTTTCAAGTATATCTGTCGGAGCGATTTTCCTCTGGAGAAATTCACCACCAATCAAAATTTAAAATAAACATTAAAAGCAGCGACCTGTTAACGCTTTAGAAACAGCTGCTCAGCTCCAGTGGAACGATCACATCTTCTACCACACTTGACAAAGCAGTAGTGCATACACTTTACTGTACATGCCAGACTTCTGGGACCACATCATTGTCATGTCAGACCTGTAGACACTTCACATGAGAACTGAAGCTGAGCGTGAATGAATTACTGAGCTTATATTTCATGAGTTAAAGAAATTAACAAACTACGTTTGGCATTTTGAGTCCGACTCCTCACTGACTGAGATTTTGAACTAAAAATAAACAGACAATTTCAAGACATCACACTGGACAGGGGCAAGCTGCTGTGACTTTTTTTCAAGAGTTATTTATTGAACTCCTGATAAATCCAGCTCAGTGTCCATTGCCAGCCTCCAAGAGGATGCGGCTGGGCTCAGTGAATTTGGCTGTGACGATGTAAAACAGAGCGGGTCCTGGCACGAGGGCCAACAGCGGCAGGTCCTGTTCCAGCTTGTCCAGTCGGGAGATCGAGATGATGCCGTAAGCATGCAGCAGCCAGTGGCTGAACAGGACGATGAGACGCTTCTTCTTGGCAACCAGATTCTTAAAAGACTGTGTTCAAAGGAGATGGGTTATGGTAAGTGGACAGAGAAGAGAAATAACCCATACACATATGTCAGCTTCCAAACGCAAACAAACATGTGCAGTAATGACAGCAAACCAGACAGAGTCCTGAACATACATGCATACGTGTGTGTGTGTTCACAAGTTATCATGTTCGTGTGGGGTCTGTCTACACTGCCTGCCCGCTGAGGGGGCAACAATACCCCATCAGCCTTTTACAGGTAAGGGGTTTAAAAAAAACACAACAACAACAACCATCTACAGTCTAGAGTAGTTCCTAATTCCTAAATGGTTAGTGCCCACACAATTAGTTTGGAGGAGTCATTTTGCTGTTGTAACTTTATACAAGTCGATGAATAAACACTGTAAAGAAGTATAATTAGTATCCAACCTCATATCAAATCGAAGAACTTCTTGATCACAATTGTAAAGTTAAACTGGGAAATAAGAAATGCCCACACCGCAGTGACTGTAGTTACCTGTATCTCAGAGGCAGACATGTAAACAGCCAACGTGACAAGAGACAGGACCAGGATGATGTAGGGGAATGCATAGTCTGAAACAATAACACAGTCGTCTTTACTCAGACTTATTTAAACAAAAAGGGCATTAGTCATAGTCTTATGAAAGCTGTAAAACAAAAATGATACCACAGTGTGAACTAAGAAGCAGAGTCCCACAGGTACTCACAGAGCAGTCCTCCTCCTATAGCCTGCAGCACAGTGAGGATCGGGAAGAAGTACAGAGCAGCATAGATGCTCTTAAAACGGTCGGATTTGCCCAAACCACACGCCATCTTCTTCACCAACAGAGGACGCAGCATCATCATTAGTATCAAGCAAAATGCATAGTAGATCAGCACGATCGTGTAGCTGAGAAAAAGGACATTGAGGAGTTCGTGTTACGCTGATGCAACAGATACAGAATGAATGACAAGCCTGAGGTGACCTCCCACCAGCCTATGCACCAGTTCAGAAGGAAACTGCACAAGAGTTAAAAAAGAGAATAAAGAATCAGAAGCATGTTGATCGGTTTACTCATTCAGCAGGTGTCTGTTCAGCTTGTCTAATAAACAAAGTAGCCTCGATCAGTGTGAGGCTACTCTCCTGCTGCTTCATATCGAATGAACCTCCCAGTGTTTCTCCTGTCAGCACGCTGCTGCCAGCCTCCACCACCCAGCATCAATGTGTCCACCTGTCATGATCTGCAGTGTAACAGGAGGAAAAGTCATCTAAGAACTCATCTGACTGAAACACTAAGATCCAATAAGTAACCTCAATCTTTTGAATAAAGACTGGGTATGCTGGTCTCTCCTCAGCTTGCTGCCTGTACGTTGAGGTTTTTTCCCCAGTTGATAACAGGGTTTGTTCCCTGTGCCTCAGGGTCAGGGAACAGTTCCTGACGAGCGACAGTTCAGAGTACCCAGCCTTCTTAAAGTTGCTGGTGTTTGAGAGCGCTCCATGTCTCTGCTGTCACTCATGTAGGCATCAACAGTGAGGCTGAAGGCACTGACTGGGAGGAACCACCTGCTTGACCTGAACCGTGTTCTGCTGTCCATAACTAAGCTTTTTCTTATTTAACGTATAATTGTATTTTCTTTTTTTACATTTTGCCCTAAGACACAGAGCTCAGTGTCCCACAGTATGGCCTTGATGCCCTGCTGCAAACACACCTTTGTCCTCTTCTGTGGAGTGCTGGGAATTATTGTTTTATGGTTAATTGTAGAATTTGGCAAAATGATTACTGGTAATACTCACAGTGGGTACACAGCTTCCTGAGTGCAGTGTAATGTGTTGACATAGTCTGGACTTGGGTTGTACAGCATCGTGTACCAGTCTGAAAGCATTTGCACTCGACAAGAACGGATAGTGAGCATTCCCACAGGCTCTGTGACCAGCAGAGTGACCACAGCTGACATACTGCACTCCAACATGGCGGTCACATGTTGGAGTAAAGCACTGGAACTACAAAGGAAGAGCATGAGATCAAATGACAGAAAGAAAACACACTGTCCTCACAGACAAGAGCACTAAAGGGATTCTGTGCTTGGAACAAATACTCCCTAAGTTAGACATGTTTCATATAGCACCCCAACCAATCACAGCAGATGGCCCCGCCCCTCCCTGAGCCTGGTTCTGCTGGAGTTTTTCCTTCCCACTGTCGCCAAACGACTTGCTCATAAGGGGTCATATGATTGTTGGGTTTTCTCTGTATGTATTATTGTAGGGTCGACCTTACAAGATAAAGTGCCTTGAGGCACTGAAATGAAGCCAAAAATTGTCACACTACAGGAAAACCTTAAAGACATAAAGCCCTGGGTAACTAGTTATTTTCTACTTCCAAATTCAGACAAATCAATGTTCTGAACAAGACCTTCAAAATTAGACATTTATGAGTGATGCTGAAAAATTAGTTCATACCGCAACTTAACAGCAGCACAATTTGAATTCCTTATTATTCAGCTATCAAACACTAATTAGACTCAAAATGCCACAGTGACTGAAACGGGGGGGGTTGCACACGTGTTGAAGAACAAAACAAATAGTAATATTAGACAAAAACAACCCAAGTAAGTACAAAATGTGCTGAGGGCAAAACCTTCTCCAAACCTACTGTATATGGTCTTATTTAAGAGTAATTGCCTCCTAAACCTACTAACTAGACCCTTAGAAGCAAGAACTGCAATCAAGCATTTACAATAACTGGCAATGAGTCTGTCACGTAACTAGAAGCTCATTTTTCTTTACAAAACTGTTTTAATTCAGCTACACTGCAGGGTTTTTCAGCGTGAATGACCTGTTTAAGGTCAAAGCTGTTTATTTTAAGCCCTGACACTGACTACACCAGTCCAAAACCTTCATTTTTTTATTTTTAAGCCATTAACAGGTGGACGTGGGGGTTTGTTACTGATCATTGTTCAAGTGTGTTTGAGCTTCTCCTCCATGATTTTCTGGTAGAGCGCAGAATTGACTCCATCAGTTACAGGAAGTCAACCAGGTCCTGAAGCAGCAAACAGCCCCAGAACAAACTGACACCACCATGTTTTACTGCTGCCATGTGTTGTTTTTATGAAATGCTATGTTAGTTTTACAACAGATGTAATGTGACTTCAGATCTCTTCTTGTCAGTGCACAGCATGCTTTTGCTTTGTCCAAAGTCTCTGGTGCAGGGGGCAATTACTTTTCCTACATAGTACCCTGAAAAATGCATTTTATATTTACTTGATTTATCTTTGTCTAATATTAAAGTTAGTCGTAGTTCCCTACATATAGCCAAGCTATACCATTCAACATTATACTGTGACAGGAATAGAAAAAAAGTGTAGTTCAACATGAAATCCTGAGAACTTGAATTTGTTTGAAAACATAATAGTAAGGTCTCCACTACTGAAGGCTTGTAGAAAGATAGGGGGCTGAAATTTAAGGGATGGCAATCAAGAACCTTGTAATTATCAGTCTGCTCGTCTGTGGATTCTGCTTGTCGTTTCCACTTACACTACAGTCAGCTGGAGGAGGGAAATAGTGGAACAGTCTGCAGCGTAGATGTGGACGTTATTTTTGTTGTTATTGCACAAAAGGACGACAGCATGTTAGTAAAGTTCAAACTGCATCCAGAACAGAAACAACTGCATTGCACTGCTAACAGAACATCACAGACAACGCTAAGCTAGCCAGAGCGATATTAAAGCTGAGTAAATGCTGACCGGGCGGGGGCGGGGTCACGTCAGCCCCGTGTTCATTTTTATTTGAAGTGTTTTCTATTTATTGTTTCATTATGACTTTCTTATAATGCTACAGTTATAAGACGGAGTGTTTTTGTCATAAGCCGTACTGCTGCCACAGATTAACCTTTCAGGTGCGTCTGGTATTAAACATAATCTAATGTTAGGCCTGTGTGCAGGCTTAAACTGCTTATTTGCCTTTTTTCAGTTACATGTTTTCATAGAAGCAAAGGTTAGAACAGCAGAAGTCTGAATGTTATAATTCAAATTTGGGACTATTTTATTTCACTTAATAGAAAAAGTACATTACTGCTACAGTTTACATATTCTTTACATTTGCTATTTTATATAGTAATATTTTATGTTTGGCCTTTAGAGATGTGTTTACAATATTAATTACACATTAGACCAGAAGTGCCACTGAGTGCTCATTATATAAACTCTTCATTAAGTTTGAAGTTATGCAATATGACTTATGGACATGATCACTTTGGTCACTTCACACAGAAGTAACTTCCTCTGTACAGCAGCAGCTTTGGAACTCAGTCTCACCTCTTCTTTCCAGAGTACCATTCAATAAAGAACCAGTGCAACACAAGAGGCAACATGGCCATAAACCCCAGATAGAGCCAGTCGTAGATCTCAGGAGACTCGATGCAGCGCTCACACACTTTCTGCATGTTGGCCCGCTCTCCTCGAGGACAAACCTGCCAAAACACATTATTGTGAGTACAATCTGAATCTCATCCAAATCCACTCTTAAAGCTGTCTTTCATTTAATTGCGCTGCTACATTCATTCAAATCCACCATTCAATGCTTTTTTAATACTTTGAATACAGAACACAACAACTGAACGTTACAACTTAACAATTACAGTTACTGCTTTGTGCTTACAACATATAAACGTAGTAAAATTAAAAACGTGATGACCTCAGATTACAGGAACAAAAGTCCAGACAGTGACTATAAAAACGACTGACCAGGAACAGTCGCAGGTGTCACAGCTGGTTTATTTAACGCTTTCTTTGGTGTGTGGGGAGACGTTGACATGCACTCTTCATTTTGCAGCGGATGACTTTCAGCTGGTGGAATAATTTCGTGGTACTGCTGCCTTTTGCTGCAATAGTTTTACAGCATGTTTTGCAAATTTCTGCATTTCGTTCTGCATCATCCTTGTGAAAACGAGTCAACAGCGAGTCTCGTTCACTCGCTCGTCTGTCACCATATTTTTCCCTAACTGGTAGAATATAAAGACGCATGCTCAGCACAGTGCGCCAGGTGGAAAATTTTCCAGTTGGGAGGGGGGATTAATGATGCATTTGCAGCGTGTGGGAGGAAAAAATGATTCATTATCTATTTTACACACGGTTATTGTAACTGAAAATAAGAACACTGGTAGAGTAATGAGCATTTCTTAAGTGCTGGCTAGTTATGACCTTTCTAAGTGGAGACGGCATGTTCTCTCTGTGCCTGTGAGAGTTTGGCTTCTCCAGCTTCCTGCCACATGTCCATTCATGTCTCTGCACTGTTCCTACAATTAGTGATAGTCCAGGCTGTGATAGGCTCTACTGGCTCACAACTCGAACAAGCAGGACGAGCACTTTCGAATTTCCTCAGAACAGTCTGCTACACCACAATGACTGGATCTCAATATGGAAACCTGAATTATTATGAGCCGCGCTCTCTTTTATGATGCAAGGCGCAAAGTTAGACATACATCCACGTACTGTCTATCCAACAGCACATCAGCAACAACTAATGTTTAGTACTCACACCACATTCTCCCTCCACTGAGCCGTTGACCATCATCCTGCCACAGTACAGCCCTGGACATGTTGAACTCACGGCCACAGCTGCAAGCATACAAAACCATTGTGAAGTGTGCAAGCATCAATACTATAGTACAGTATTTTCAAACAATCAGGATGCTTGAAACTTAAAAATTGAGCTGTAAACTTTCTTTTAGCTTGGTGGTGGTATAAAGTTCATTTAAAACAGGCATGTCCAAAAAGTCTGGCCCGGGGACCAATCATGGCCCTTTCTGCCTACCTTAAAATGTATAATTTGTGGCCCACCGCCACAAACAGGATTAATAAAGTGTAATTTCTCTGTTCCTCATGTTGTCAGCAACATGAGATGTAACCAGTGAGTGTATACACCAACACAATACACACAATGGTAAGTCTCTTTAAAAATTAACCTGAGATTCAGCAGCTTTATCCCACACAGCCTGATCTTTGTGTTCATTTACTCTCCATATGCAAATGAAAAGTAGTTTTATTTTGTAATTCTTGTGTTATTGAAAATATTTTGTTATGATTTTTGAAAGAATAATGATTATATCTCAAAAACAAAAGATTGAGTAAGATTGTTGGTCCTGGGTGACAGACTGGATGATGATGGCAGTGCAGAAGATGACGGGCAGCTCCTGTGACAGGTCGAACTTCCTGAGTTGCCGCAGGAAGTTCAACCTGTTGGGCCTTCTTCCAGACACAGTGTATGTGAAGAATATTGTACTTCCCATGAAAAGATGGATCCTAGGAATCTAAGGCAATCCACAGTGGGTGCACAGTACTGTTGAAGATGGCGAGAGTAGAGGGGGGGTCTCTAAAGGTCCACTGTCATCTCCACAGTCTTGAGCAGGTTCAGATCTAAGTGGTTCTTACTGTGTTGTGTGTATGTGACTTCAGGTCATCATACAGCCCACTCCAAAGTCAAAGGTAAATCCCACAGAGCACCACTGCACCTCCAATCAGAATCATGGTTAGGTTGTCTGCGTCGATGAAAACCAGGGAAAATATACGTAGAGAGGACCGTTTAAGAGTTCCTCTCTGGTAAAATGATGGGAGGATAACAGCAAAAGACGGAACAAAAAACACAGGAACATGCAAAGCATGAGAACACAAAGCGCTGAGGCTCCATCCTCAGCGACATCTCGGATCATCTACTGAGCAGATGCACCTGTGGTATCAATTTCAAAAATCCAAGATGCCGTCTTTCTTGAGTTATCATACTCACAAGATTTTTTAATAAAGTTTGACATCTGACCTTGAGATCACTAAGATTTCAACTCATGTGAGATTTTCAATGTTAGACCTATGGTATGAATTTGAACATTTCTTCAGTTATCACATCCGCAAACTTGGGTGTCGACCCTGGCCCAGCAGGGGGATAAAGATACCCCGTCAGCTTTTTACAGCTGAGGGGTAAAGAGTAGAGGGTTAAAAAAATAGCAGGCCTACAAACAAAGTCTTTTTCTTAAGAAATGGAAAAAAAATTCTGCAGGACGCAGAACCTGAGAGAGCATCTGACCCTTCAATCGATCCCTCTCTCGTTTGCTGAAGCCGGATCAGAAATGGTCACAGCAGAGGGTTTGCTGTCATGAAGCAATGTTTAAGGAAAGGAAACAGGAAGAAAAGGTAGACCAAATTACACAAGAACTGAACTTTAAAAACAAGGAGCGACATGTCTATTGGAGTGATGACTCTAAAATCTTTGGTTCAAACTTGTACATAGAAAGCGTGTATAGAGCTTAATGACTGATTGTCTACTATAAAACACAACGGATGCGCTCTCCAGCCAGTGGTGTTGGAGAGGTTGTCAAAATGAATGTAATTATAAACACAGACATTACTGTCAGGCATCTCTCTCCTCTCGGTTTCAGTGGGATAACTGCGCGTCTTATTTCTGAGTTAAGCCTCCCATGCAACACAGCAGCAGAGACGGGACACAACAACAAGACCCCCCACTCACACGTACACGTTGCGTGAGCTTGAGATTAACACATATCCACTCCAGTTCTTAGGAAAACTGTACACACGCTACTGCAGTGTATGTAACCGGCATGCAATATTTCTGTCACTTAGATAAGCTTCGAAGGCCGGGCGGTTGTTAGCTAAACTTCCAAGCTCACAGCTAAGGCTAACTTCCACATTTTATAAAAATACATATTATGAGAAACGCCGCAAAGTCTCTCAACACCTTAGGTATCATGTGAGGGTAAAAGGCGACCTCAACTTACCCATTTTGAGAACGATATGACTTGTAAATCTGCCTTTTAAAACCACAGCTTAATCGTGTTTGTTTGGGACTGCTGTAACCGGAAGTGGACCAGAACACTTCTCTTGTTTAGCCGACTGGTCTCCGCGTAGTGCTGCCCTCTGCCGTCTGTCGCTTTTCACTCCTTCTTGACATCTGTGGGGTTTTGTGACATTTGTGTTATTGTCACCTTCTGAGCTGCACCGGGATACTCAAAAACATCTGTGCTTTTTCTGTTTCTTATTTTTTAAGTGGAGCAGGTGGAGGAGCCTCAATATTAATTGCCATGGTTAATTCAGTAAGATATAAGCAGATGTCTCATAAGCTAAGCTAACTGACTTCATTACTAAATATATTTGTTACTGCGTTTATGCACTTATCACTTGGATCTCATAACTCATCAAAACAGTTTGTACTTTTGTCAGTCAGAATTTTAGATCTCTTGCGTTCCTGAATACTGTCAATCATTTAATTCGTTTTTACTATCAAATGACTTCAATCTATGTATGAGGGAGCAACGCCAGTAACACATTGTCAAAGTAAATGGGGTCTTTTGCACAGGTCAGTTTGTGTTGTGAAAAAAGGCATAACTGTTTTGAGGACATTCATTACAGTGATAAGCATCACTTTTCTGTGAGAACTGTGCCATAGTGATTGAGAAAAACTGTAATCTACCAGAATTTTCCCACACAACCATCTTTAGGGTTTACAGACACTGGCTTAAAAAAGAGAGATGCAGAGACTGGCAGTTCTCTGAGTGAAAATACCTTGTTGATGTCCGAGGTCAGAGGCTGACAGGAAGGCAACACTAACTCAATCAACCACTAGTTACAAAAGAGAGAAGAACATCTATAAACGCACAACACATGGGCTACAACAGCAGAAGACCACAAGAGGTGTCACTCCTTTAGCCAGGTCCAGAAAACTGAGGCTACAGTTCACAATGACTCACTGAAACTGAACAAGAAAAGATGCTGTACTCCAGTGACCTCCACAGTCCAGTAGAGCACCATTGGGATGAGCAGACAACAAATCTGACAAACAGTGAATCAGAATCAGAAAGGGTTTTATTGCCAAATGTTGAGCAGGTTTACAACATTAGGAAATTGCTGCGGTGCTTCAGTGCAAACATACTGTCATAAATTACGCTTAAATAGACATGAAAATAAGAATGAGAATAAGAATTAAAAGTACTACGTAGATAGATATATACATGATATATACATGAGTGCAGGTGGTGATCAGTGCCAAACATAGAATGATGCAGTGACAGCGTAGGGTCATGTGTTAGTGGCGGGAACAGTCATACGGTTATTGTTCATGTGTCCAACAGCAGAGGGGAAGAAACTGTTCTTATGGCGAGAGGTTCTGGTGCGAATGGACCGGAGCCTCCTGCCTGAGGGGAGCAGGTCAAACAGACTGTGTCCAGGGTGAGAAGGGTCAGCTGAGATCCGGGCTGCACGCCGCAATGTCCTGGAGGTGTACAGGTCCTGCAGAGATGGGAGTCTGCAGCCAATCACCTTCTCAGCAGAGCGCACAACACGCTGCAGTCTCTGTTTGTCCCTGATAGTGGCTCCAGCGTACCACACGGTGATGGAGGAGGTGAGGATGGACTCGATGATTGCAGTGTAGAACTGCATCATCGTCCGTGTTGGCAGGTTGAATTTCTTCAGCTGCCTCAGGAAGTACATCCTCTGCTGGGCTTTCTTGATGACGGAGGTGATGGTGGGCTCCCACTTCAGGTCCTGGGTGATGGTGGTACCCAGGAAGCGGAATGAGTCCACAGAGGTGATGGGGGTGTCAGTCAGGATGATGGGGGGGAGTGGGGCTGTGTGCTTCCTGAAGTCCACAATAATCTCCACTGTCTTCTGGGCATTCAGCACCAGGTTGTTGTGGCTGCACCAAGACACCAGACGTTCAACCTCCCTCCTGTAGGCAGACTCGTCCCCGTCAGAGATGAGTCCAATAACGGTGGTGTCATCTGCAAACTTGATTAGCTTGACAGACTGGTGGGTGGAGGTGCAGCAGTTGGTGTACAGGGAGAAGAGCAGAGGAGAAAGAACACAGCCCTCAGGGGAGCCGGTGCTGATGGTCCGGGAGTCCGAGACATTCTTTCCCAGCCTCACATGCTGCTTCCTGTCCGTCAGGAAGTCAGTGATCCACCGGCAGGTGGGATCAGTATTTAGTATTTAGTATTTATTTATTTATTGTCATTGTCAAGAACAATGAAATTGCGTCTGGGGCTTCCATACAACCCCAAAAAAAGAAGAAAATAATAAATACCCCCTAAAACCCAAGTGTACATATTTAACCCAGTGTGACTCCAATGCAATAAGACAATCCTTAGCAATAATGTTCGTAGAAATTCAGACAAAGACCTGAGAAACATGACAAAATACAACAATGCAACCCATTCAATATTATTGTACTGTGAGATATGATATCAGATATGATAGTTATCTATTTAAGAAAGGGGGGGGGGGCAGGAGGGGGAAGAGAATAAAGATATGATGCACCAATGCAGACCAGTTCATTGCTATTAAGAAGTTGGATATGGTTATTGTCCGTGAGAGGGGGGCAGAGAGTGGGGGGCACATTCATCTGGGAAAGCTTGCCTTGGAGATGGTCTGGAAGGATGGTGTTGAAGGCAGAGCTGAAGTCCACAAACAGGATCCTGGCGTAGGTTCCTGGGGAGTCCAGATGCTGCAGGATGAAGTGTAGGGCCATGTTGATGGCGTCGTCTACAGACCTGTTGGCTCTATATGCAAACTGCAGGGGGTCCAGGAGGGGGGCCGTGAGGGTCCTGAGATAGGAGAGAACCAGGCGCTCAAAAGACTTCATGACCACAGATGTCAGAGCCACGGGTCTGTAGTCATTTAGTCCAGTGCTCCTAGGTTTCTTGGGGACAGGGATTATGGTAGAGGACTTGAAGCAGGCAGGCACATGACATGCCTGCAGTGAGGAGTTGAAAATGCCAGAAAACACTGGGGCCAGCTCGTTTGCACAGTGTCTGAGGGTGGCAGGAGACACACCGTCTGGGCCGGGAGCTTTCCGAGCATTCAGACTCCTAAACTGCTTCCTCACATCTGCTTCATGAATATGAAGAGTTGTGGTGGGAGGAGGTGGTGTGAAATCCTCTTTTGTGTGGGGTGAGGAGGGGGGTGTTGTAGGTGAAGTGTTTGAAGGTGGTGATGGCTCTATGGAGGGGGGAGAGGTGGGGGAATGAGTGTCCAAAGTGTCTCTATTGTTGGGGCCGTTGGAGGTGTGAAGGCTGCCTGATGGCTCGTCAAAACGGCAGTAGAAGTCGTTGAGGGTGTTGGCTAAGAGCAAGTCATCAGTGGAGTGGGGGGTTTTAGGCTTGTAGTTTGTAATATTCCTAAAACCTTTCCACACAGAGGCCGAGTCATTCTCTGAGATCTGCTGCTGCATCTTCTCAGAGTGCTGATGTTTAGCAACGTCCACTTCTTTAGTGAACCTGTACTTGGCCTCTCTGTAGCAGTCCCTGTCTCCGCTTCTGAACGCCTTTCTCTTTTCCAGCCACAGCTTTTTGAGTTTAGGAGTAAACCAGGGTTTGTCATTGTTATAACTCACCCTGGTGCGTGATGGCACAATGCTGTCCTCACAGAAGTGGATATAGGAGGTGACAGTGTCCGTAAACTCGTCCAAGCTGTTAGAAGCAGCCTTCATTGTGTCCCAGTCTGTGGTCTCCAAACACGTGCGAAGCTCCTCCACAGCCTCGTTGCTCCACAGTTTTTTGGTCCTCACGACAGGTTTGGAGAGCTTCAGCCTCTGTCTGTACGTGGGGATCAGGTGGATCATGACGTGGTCAGAAAGTCCGAGTGAAGCGCGGGGCACCGCACGATAGGCCCCGCTGATCGTGCTGTAGCAGTGGTCCAATGTCCTCTCCTCTCCTGTGATGCTGTTGTGTTAATATGGAACAAAATCTCTAAGGAATGATTCCAGCAACAAGCTGAAATTCTGCAAAGACAAACTACAGCAGCTCTGAAGGCAAAATGCGGTGTAAGTGTACCTAATAAAGTGGTTGATGGATGCACACATTACTGCAGTGTATGCAACTGGCATACAGTATTACTCTCACTTAGTTAAGCTTCACTTATTATTGCTCTTTTGTACATATTTGAGTCTGAAGTAAAAGCTAATTCAGT
Source organism: Maylandia zebra (assembly GCF_041146795.1). Lineage (NCBI taxonomy): Eukaryota > Metazoa > Chordata > Actinopteri > Cichliformes > Cichlidae > Maylandia > Maylandia zebra. Next base: position 1,437,169 of record NC_135185.1, on the reverse strand, counting down.
GCTGGACAGTATTCAGGAAAGTGACAGATGAAATGTCATCAACAGAACCAAAGTTTCTTTAGCACTGAAGCACGTGTAGAAAAATTAGCTGTGTAAGAAAGGCTAGTGTTGTGGGGACATGTGTCACTGATCTGACAATTGCAGTAAGAGTAGAGCAGAATCCCCAAAAGTTGATTCTGTTCATCTGGACGTAGCGTTTTGAACAGATGAACACAATCAACTTTCGGGGATTTGCTTACATGGATGATTGAGCATGCATCAAGTAGAGCAGAATGACTTTTCTGATACGAGATTTGCACCCAAGATATAGAGAGAAACTGGTAATCTCAAAGTGAACCACCAACTTTCTGATTGGTAAACGACCCACTCTACCCCTTGTGCCAGCAGCCATACTAAACAGATTACGAATGCTGCGGAGAACAGAAAGGAGTCAGAGGGCACAGCAGCGGCAACAACACCTTGGCCTGATACATCCTAGATTCATGATATAAATTGGAGGTTTCATCAAATTCGATCCACATGGTGGAACCCACGATGTCGCTGCTCCTGTGGGGGAAGATGACGCAGCTACATAGAACAGGACAGCAGGTCAGAGTAACCTCCCACACCTCTACAATGGTGCTGGGAGGCTCTGGACAGCCCTGAAGCAAGTCTTCAGGTGTTGTAGCTCTCAGTTGAGTCCCTCACCCTCTCCCGCTTCTCGGTCGAGTTTCCTGGATCTGAAACTGGTGAGTAAGCACTGGTTTCCTGTACATCTCTCCACCCCTCTATATTCTTCCACTGGGTTTGTTGTTTGTAGACTAGCCTATACCTAAAGATACAGTGAAGATTAGACTATGAAATAAGACGTTAAGTTTTGTATTCAATTGAGTACACAGATAAACTATATGAAAACACCACTGTGTGTTGTAACCGAAACAGGAAGTGGTACTGCACCGCAGAGAGCCAACACCAGTTCCTCATCTCCAAAGCAACCTCCGTCTCACCTGGACTCCAGCCCTTTGGCCCCTCCTCCATCCGTGTCTGTGGGAGGTCCGATGACACCTCTGGATTTGATCATTCGTTTTTATTCATCTCTGGCTCTCTTTCACTGTCCTGTCCACACACCCCAAACCAGTCGAAGCAATGGCCTCCCCACCCAGAGCCTGGTTCTGCCAGAGGTTTCTTCCTGTTAAATGGGAGCTTTTTCTTCCCACTGTTTCCAAAACGCATCCTCATAGGTGGTCATATGATTGTTAAGGTTTTCTCTGTATTATTGTAGGGTCTTTACCTTACAATATAAAGCGCCTTGAGGTACAAATGGGATTTGAGTAGTACCCAGTAGTTCAACCTTTAGTTGAATTGTTAGTCTGCATGCATATCGATCCCTCTTGATCGACTGGTTCATTTGCACTTGTGCTACAATCAGTGGATTTCAGTTTGTGTGCCGGAGAAAGAAAAGATATGGATATTACTTGTATTTTATTTTTAAATGACGAAAGGTAAAATGAGGTAGGTAATTGCGAGACAGTGTGTTTCAGCTATTTTATCAAGTAATTTTAAGAAAAGTCTTCTGTGTAATATGTGTAATATATTACTTGTTTTGACTAACGACCCCAAGAGTGTTCACAACAAAGATGGGAAATACCTCGCACATGCACAAACATTTGACATGCATACAATTTATTTGCAGAATATAATGTCTTTGATATGTTGCTGCTTAGAGTGAAACCAATAAGAAACCAGTAAAACCAGCAGGTTTAGGAACAGCTTCTTCCCCACAGCTGTCACCGTACTGAACTCTGCTGAACCTTTCCATCCACACTCACTTAACCCTTCTACACTCCTCCTCCCCCCATCCCTCCCAGTGACCATGATCAGGACTGTCATTCATTCTCAACATTCACCATATGCTCACATTGGTTACTGCTATAGTTTAGGACACTGACATAACATAGTCTCTGTTATAGTGCTCACACTGTTCACTATTATAGTCTGTCAGAGCTCTGTGCTTCCACTGCTGTAGAGCTCTGAACAGCAATATAGAACATCTGTATGCTATAGAGATCATCTGTATATACATATACAACATTACATCTGTACATTTGTCTGCAGTTCATCTGTATATTTGGTCTCTACTTAACTTATCTGTATATAATATGCTCCTATTGCACTTACTGCTTAGATGCAAACTGTATTTCTTACCCTGTATTTATACATGTGAAATAACAGTAAAGTTGAATCCTGATTGTTTTTGTGATTTGGCACTATATAAATAAAACAAAACTGATATGAATTCAAATAAACCAAATTTTGAATTGAATTAATTCATATATAGTGTAAAGGACCATGCACCCAGCGAGCAGAAAGGCCATGACACACACGCAAGAAAGCGAACAACACCAACAAAAACAGGGAAATGGGCAGCAGCAGCAGAAGCATTCAGGGAGATGAGTTTCAGGGTGCTGTCTCAGTGCAATTTCCAGCCTGAATCCTCCTGTGGTTCTTGTGCTGACAGAGTTAGAAGAGAGAAAAGACAGAAAGTGCTGCCCACACCTGTACAAGCTTGGTATAGGTAAGTGCATCAGGACGTGAGGCGTGGTTGATGATATTTGACAAGTGTCATCAGTTACTCTGAAACTGTGTAATCAATATATACTAATATTGTAATAGTATATTGTCAGATTAGTGTAGTACAGTTGTTTAAAACTGTAAGAGAAAACAGATGCTAGTAATCATCAGGACCACAAAAGCACTGTTAACAAAACTTCCTACATTTGCTCTTCTAATCTTTATTTATAGCTGCATGTCACAAAAATACAGTTTTCCCCCTGATTGTTGTGCAGTTATACATACCAGTGTACAACAGATCAGACAGCTACATAATGTCTTACTTAGCTAGTATTTCGCTTGGTCAGCCCAGTAAAACTAAGTTTTGAAGCCCTTATTTCTGATTTAATATTGTTGGTATTCCTGGTTAATAATATGTTTCTAACCTGTCTTCTGTTTAAAACACTACTAATTTTCTGTGGATAATCCACTACTATGTTTTCATTCACAAATTCATATGATCTAAGTGTGCGGATAACATACAGTGTCATTCTTCAAAAACATCTAACCTTTTACACGTGCATGTCTAACTTATGCGCCGATATGGGCGCGGCTAGCGCATTTTGCCGACTTCCGGGAACTAATGCGAGGAATTAACCATGATGACGCGAGCCTCCCTGTGTAGCTGCGGAAAGGGGGTGGGGGGGGGGGGGGGGTTCATAAAGCCTGGTTGGTTGGCAGTTACAACATGGCAGGTCAGCGGACCAACAGCCTTTGAGGAAGACAGGAAAACCCTCCCACCAAGACTCTGGATGGTGCGTTTGGGTGAAGCAAAGCAATTCAGTAACAAAGTCTTTTAATGGTTTAGTAAGCGGTTTTCTCTTACTTGCTGTTGCATGTTCTGATCATGCTCTGGAGTTTAGTTTAGTTACAGTTTTTGTTTTTATGAGTATTTGCTTTATTGCTTTAATCATAGTTCATTGCTATAATTCTGAAGTAAATATTCTTGGTAGAATTTCAGCCGCTCAGCCGCACAGGCTGCCATTTTTATACGTTTTCTATGTTTCTATGCACTGTGTTTATCTCCCAACACTTATGTTACTATGCAGCCACGGTGATTTATATACATCGAAAATATGGTGAGACACTGTCAAGGACATCTTAACAATGTGCTATTTTAAATTTATTTTCTTTTAACCCATTTTAAGTATGTTTTTCTTTGTTAAACTGTACATTTAATAAATGTAAAGGCTTGGATAAAAGTCATTTGTTTGAGAAAAAAAACACATTTTGTGTCTGTGTCACTGGGTTCTTTGTAATTAATACTTTTCTATACAGCAAATAATAACAAATGAGAAAAACGTAGGTAAAAATAATAATAAGTTGTTGCCCCCTTTGAACCAGTAACAGCAATAGAATCAGTGGACCAAAAACTAGACAGACAGATACTTTATTGAGCCCACTGCTGTTACAGCAGCGTGATAAAGAGTAAAAATAGTAAAGTCTACAATGAACAACAAATAAATAACACAGTTAAAATAAAAGTGCCACATGCTCCTGGTAAGAACCTTATACGATGAGATTTATAGGAATGATAAAAAACAAAGAAATGTAAAAATGAAGTTAGTTAAAAGCAGTAAAAGTAAGACTAGCATTGTGTAAATGATGCAAAGTGCACTAAATTACATGTACACTATAAATCTAAGAAATACAGCTGCATGAAGGTATAGTACAAGAATACTTTTGGGATCATCTGAATGCATAGTTATTATACAGCTTTATAGAGATATTGAATTTACAGATTCAATATCTATCCAATATCCTCACTTATGTGGAGGCAGCGGAGAGTGAGCGGCGGGCAAGGCAGAGTCCGGAGAGCTTCCCTCAGTCTTTGGTGGTGCCTCTGCTCCACCTTGCTGCTTTGCACCAATGCTGCAGGCTGACAGAGCTCTGTGAGGACGTCTTATAAAGGTTCTTATAAAGAACCAAGCAGAATCAGTCTGGGGGAGAAGGAGCTCTGCTGAATCACAACTGTGGAGTAGAGACGGTGTGATGGGTCAGGGAGAGCGGTTTGGAACTATTTGGAAATAATTCATTCAGTGTCCATCATTTGTTCTTTCTTCTGATTTTCCTGATTTCATAATAACACTTACATGCTTACGTACTACTTTAATAACATTTCAGATGCAGTATTTATATTTGTAACAGACTAATTTTAAATGGTGGTGTTAGTACTTTTATTTTGGTGAAGAATGCAGATTAAGCGAAACCGTAATATTTCCCAGCTCTTTGTGGGTCCGTGAAGTACACGAAAACTTGGTCAACAAGCCGCCAGTGAGCGGCTTTTCAGCCCGGACTTCTTCCTCAGATTGGACGGCGTATTATCGCTTCTTTGTTACACAACTCGGTAAAGACCACCAGAAGCGTGTTTTTAAGCTGTTCTCCACTAGGAGCGAGTGGATGTGGGCTTTGTGATTTTTATTTTACTCTCTAAGAGTTGAGTGTGTCGATTTACACGGTGAGGAGTACACTTCCATGTGGTCAGATTATCAGCGCGTCTAACAAAAGACCCGCTCACCTCCTCTTGTCTCCTACCACTCGGTTAATCCCCGCCGCGTTCACAGTCCGGGTTCCGGGTTTACTTTACTTTGAAGTGTTTGGTCAGAGTTTACGTCTGATCTTCGGATATTGATATATCCAGTTTCCTTCTTATTTTCTAAGTGCGGCCGGTGGAAGCGGAGCTGAAAGATGCCGCTTCTCCACAGAAAACCTTTCATCCGACAGAAACCCCCGGCGGACCTACGACCAGACGAGGAGGTGTTTCTCTGTAAAATCACGCACGAAATCTTCAGGACCTACGAGTAAGTACCTTACGGCCACTTGTCTCACCTGGAGGGTCCTTTAAAGAGTCACTTGAACTGAAGTTTGAACGATGTCTCATTGACAGTTGGTGCTTAGCAAACTTCCAAACAAGATGAACAAAAAACAACTTTTGTCCTGAAAAAACAAAACAAAAAACTTTTATGGGCTCGGGCGGGGGGATGCATGCCCCCCTTCTCCCGCGCCATTAAAACGTAGGTTAAAGCAGGTAGTCGGGTTTGAAGGTGGGATTTGGCAGGTGTAATGTTATCCAAGTCAGTTAGCCAACTGAAGCTAAAGTGGGTTAGCTGGGTAAGCTAACACTGAAGCTGTCAGTGAGCCGGCGGTTAGCTCAGCTAGTTTTAGCAGTTAGCTTGATGTGGTGAGGCTCGGTATCCGTTCATAGTGTAGGTCTGTTGCACCCACCTGCTGAGGTCCAGCGCACTAAGAGTGCTTTTTAAGAGCACACATGAAGTTTGCAAACTCACTCGGTCATTTTCCCGAGCGGGAAAAAATCAAAGAAGTTCTCTGTTTTTACTCCAAACTGAAGTTAAAGTTCCGCTAAACTCGACGTCAGTCTGAAGAAACTCGGGCCAAATGGACCGTGGACGTCTTCAGCTGACAGCTTCAGTATATAGTGGTACATGTTGGGTGAGTGTACTCAAACATTATGTGTAACTTTATACATCTGCTCCACTGTAACATAGTGGCAAACATGACGCGATACGTCACAACTTCTGTTTTTTCTGACAGCTTTAGCAATAAAAACGGTGTAAAACAAAAGGTGGCACACCTCAAATTTCTATTCAAGTAAGACAAACTTTTCACTTTGTTTCTCTGTTTTTATATAGAGACATGCTTACTTGTCTTGGCAGAGAGTTGAAATATGTGCAGATTGTACTAATTCTTCATTTGATGAAGTTAACATGGTGTACTCACTGACTACATTTACATGCACACTTGTATTTCTGAGCATTATTCATATTGGCATACCGTGCAGGTCTTAGAGGAGCCTTTGTTATGACATTGACGAAACTGAAAATTACTTGTGCATATAATTATTATGATAGATGGATCTGCTGGTTTGTTTTCTAAGATTAGCGCCTGCATATTTGTATCCCTGGTTCCTACGTGTTGAACAGTTCCTAATATTTTAACTGCCTCTAGTTAAAAGTTAAAAAGCCAAGTATGGTTCAAAAAGAGGTTCACATTCTGTGGACGTCTTCGCACTGAAAACCAAAAGTGACTACAAGGCAGTTAACAGATGTTGCATAATTGATAAAGGCAAGCTTGGGCTTCCAAATGTGCGGGGGGGTGTTGTAGCCTAGAGAGACGATCGGGAAAATTAAGTTCAAGTAAAACAAGAACATACAAAGAATGTAAAATTACACTAAAGAAGGAGCAAATATATCTGTCCACGTATGCGACTGATGGCACACCCGTAACCTGTATCACTTGTGTTTATTACGCTCTCTGTACAAATGTTCACTCAGTTTTAGATCAGGTTTAGTTTGTTGGGAACTGTTCTCCCTTTCTGGGAGCTAATCAGATCATTTGATTAGTTTTAATCAAGTAGATCAAGTAGCGATGCGCTGCCCGGTGTAGGAGGAACTAAGTAGATTATTAAAATGTGCTAGATTTACAAACTAGAAAGAAACAGAGTTTACTAAAGAAACTTACTTGGCCAGTCTCTCCTGCTACATTTTGCAATTCTGGATTTTAATATATATTTTTCATTTGTCTGAGACAACATTGCTTTGGCTTTAGTAAGGGATACCACCCTCAGTCTTACTTTGGATGTTTGCCTGCTTCATAACAGTTAGTCTGTACTGTACAAGCCTGCTCTACAAAGCAGAAGGTTGAATTATCCAGATAACTTTACTGTTAACCCTGGAGCTTTCTGGGCTTCGAAGATGCTTCAGTACTTCCTGAGGTGTAGCACTTTGGAAACATATGGTTCCCTAATGTTTGGGGCAAAGACACTTTTTATGTATTTCTTTCTTTCTGTACACCACCACAGCCTTTTGTAAATCAATCGATATCATGTTGAAGTGCACACTTGCAGTTGTTGTGGAGTCTTTAACTTAAAATCTAAAGTGTCTTGAGGCGACTGTTGTGTTTTGGCTCTACATAAGTAAATTCATGTAATATTCAGTGTCTGCCTGAAGTCTACAACCAGTTTCCTCCTTTGCATCGGTGTGCTAGACCTTTACTGCATTCAGTTTTGTATTTAATAATGGAGAAGTATGTTAGGCTGAGATCAGATGACTGACTTGGCCATAACATAGAACTTCTAAACATGCTGGTTTTCTATAGAAAGCCTTTTTTTGGGGGGGGGTTTGCATACAAATTATTTCAGAAAACCACCAGGGTCAATCTTATTAGTACTCTGAAAAATGTAGAAATGTTTAGCAATTAATGTAATGCTCAGTGCTTTCAAAGTCAAATTAAAATGGGGATCTTCAGATTCCAACATAATATAAAGATTTCAGGTTGAGGTTCCAGAAAGATCGTGTTACTGGAAGTGCTTCCTTTCGGCAGATGATGTGAAACTAGAGCTTTTTGGAGAAGGCCTGTTTATGTTTGTTGACTGAAGAGAGATGCATACAACCCACAGAACCCAGCTTCCACAGTGAAACACGGTGGTGGGAGTATCATACTGTGGAGAGATCAGAGCTGGAAATCTTCTTAAGGTGGGAGGGATCAAGAAGAGAGAATGATGGGAGAAGACTTTGAAAGACAGCCAAAGCGGGTCTGTGTCGACGCTTCGTCTTCCAAAATGATGACGATACAACAATCCCTCCTGGTGAAGAACTGCCTGCAGAAGGACAAAGTGAACATTACTCACTTGCTTCAACAAAGTGCTGAACTGAATGTTTGGCAGAGCTGTGTTAAAATCTGTTTAATAATCTGTTAACAGCTCATTAACACTTTGAGTCTAGTAATGCTGTCCTCATGTATATCTGGTGTCATTATCATTTGCACTGCAGATGCAGTCCGGTCTGTTTTGCAGCATTTAGATGACTCTGAGCAGAGAGCATTACGCTTTAGAGTTCATCTGCTCCCCATCAGCAAACACTAATGGCCCAGTTCCACTGGCAGCAGTACACAGCCATCCTATAATGATGCCTCCACCATGTTAGACGAGCTGGTGTGCGTTGGATCCTGAGCTGTTAGACTCAGTCTCCATTCTTTGTCTCTCTGTGGTTTCACAGAACTCTGCATGCTTTCACACTTGGTGTGACTTTGACCTTCATATGGATCCAATCTTCACCAACATGAAATCAGCTTGAACTGTTTTTGGTTTTTACCCGAAATTTTAAACTATCTCAAACTGTGGAGGCTACACTGCTATAAAACAGGCAGACAAACGGATTCTATTAAATACTTCCTCCCTTCATACTCTCACATCACTCTCACTCTTCTGCAGCAGCTGTGTTGTTTCAGTCCATATTATGTGGTTCACCCCTTGTTTTTCTCATAATATAGTTTTATCATTCTCTGTAAAGTCAGTCCTTCTCCTGCCAGTGTACTTATCCATAAAAGTGACTGGTTAGATGTTTCCTTCCACCCCTTTCACATGAACGAGCAGAGAAACCCTGGGATAGCTTAGTCAGTTGATCACCGCCTTCATGTAGCTGCGTATTCTGATGGCACGTGTTAGTGAAGTGAATCCAAAGAACTGGACCTGTGCATGTTGAACTCGCTTTGTAGTACAGGGCTCAGGTTGTTTCAGTGGTCCTGGATGTTGGTCCTGATTGCTCTGCACTGGACTGTCTTGGTCTGCAGCTGATGGTGTTACTCCTTGTTTTGAACTGTAGATTTGGTGTGACTTGAAATGCCACTCTAACCAAGACCTGAATCAGGTGAAGAACTGATCCACTCCTTTGCAGTGAACCTACCAAGCCTACAGAACAAAACGAGGACAGCCATCACCTGCTGGAGTCCATTGGTGGAGTTGGTACTGGGATCAGTAACTGACTGAACAGCAGTTGACAGCCAAATAAATAAAATAACTGTGTGGGGAAAAACTTTAAAATAATTTCGACCAGCATATGATGGGGGTCATATTTGTCAATCCTGCCTTATAGAGAACTGTCTGCAGGGTTCTGGTCTTTGGATAAGTTCTGAATGTCATACAGGACAGTGAACGAGATGAGAGGTACTTGATGTGTGTTTGTAAACATTCTTGGAGCTTCTAGAAACTGGACTTGAATATAAAGAGGCTGTGTGCGCCTTAATATCTGATTGTGACCCTCCTCTTCCTCAGTGAGTTCTTTGAGAGGACCATTCTGTGTAACAGCTTGGTGTGGAGCTGTGCTCTGACGGGGCGAGCGGGACTCACTTATCTTGAGGCAGTGGAGAGTGAGCGGCGGGCAAGGCAGAGTCTGGAGAGCTTCCCTCAGTCTTTGGTGGTGCCTCTGCTCCACCTTGCTGCTTTGAGCCAGTGCTGCAGGCTGACAGAGCTCTGTGAGGATGTCTACACTTTTGTCAAAGACCGGTTCTTTCCTGGGGAGGTGGTGGACGTCAGTGGATGTAATGGAGCCAGGTACACATTTGAAATATATCCATGTTTGTGTACTTACAGATTGTTAGCCTCCATCTTTCTGTGTTAAAGAGCAAAGGTGAAACCAGGTGGAGTGAGGTCATTTTCTGCTTTTGCTTTTCAGATATGTGTGTGAGATCCTGCAGGTACACCTGCCTGATTCCAGTGTTAGTCGAGCACCAGATGTTAACGGCCACGGCAAGATGGCTGACGATGACACGATTGTCATCAGTGATAGTGATGACGAGCACAGCGCCTTCCAGAGTTCCACAGTACAAGTCAATGGGTCAGTAGGTGAAAGGTCATGCCAATGTTACGATCTCAAGTTATTGAAGTGTGATCTAAAGTGTGTGTGTGTGTGTGTGTGTTAGCAGGAAGAAGTCTTTGAGTCCATCAGTGTTCAAATACACAGTGAGGATGATGAAGAACAAACACAGCGAGCCATTCACTGTCAAAGCCAATCAGATCAGGTGAGAAGCTCCCAGGTACAACCATGGAAAGTATTCTCATAATGCAATAAAATAACAATCTGCTGCGTTCAACGGGGTAAACGTCGTGGTGCATAATACTCTGTGAAACACAAATTTCAGAGCAGGGAGAACTTACAAGCTCTGTGTCAGACTCTTAATCCTAAATCGATGTGATATTATTGGCACTTAAAGATGTGGTGTGAGAGGACTTCCTTGTCTGTTCACTGTTCAGTGCTGGAATTATCAAGTGTTTTGTTCCATATCTTGACTATACATGTTGTAAAGGTGAAGCATGACACATTAATAAAACTGATGTGGGCTGAGTTGGAGTGGGAATGACTGCGCTCAGGCACTGATGGGAAAGTGGTTTCTCATTGTTAAACTAATTGATTTATTTTGTATTAAGTCGCAAGAAAAGCGCTCTGTCCAGAGAGAGACTGAAGCTGCTCTTCAAGCAGCACTGCGAGCCTCAGAGTGGGATCGTCACACTAAAGGTGAGAATATTACTGCTAAAGTCAGCATCTGCTGCAGCTGCAGCACCCTAATCACAACCTTGCTGTCGTCTCTCGCTGTGTTTCAGCCCTCCTCCATGGCAAAGTACCAGCTGTCTAAACAGACCTTCTCTCAGTTCTTTCCTGACGAGCCCCCACTATTCTCCTTCAGCCCCTCTTCTAAATGTGGAAGGCGTGACTCACCCGGACAGGTACGTATGAGTTATCATGCACTGGCATACAGTAGGGTTAATGGGGGGTGACAAAGGATTAACGGGGTCCTACCCTGAAGCCGGGCTTCAGAGTCTGATGGCTGGCTCTTAGCCCCTGGGGCCCAGCCAAAGAAGCTACCTGGGTCCCCTCTCCGGTGGGCCCACCGTCCACAGGAGGACCACATATCCTCGGTTGAAGGTCGATGAAAGAGTTTGTTTGTATCCCAGATCTGAGGTTATATGTCCCAGTTACTCTGGCTCTTTAAGAAAATCTGTGGCAGAAAGGTGAGTCCACGTGTTGGTCAGCCCTCAGATTCAGGAGGAATGGTCCCATACAAATGCAGGGAGAACTTGGTCTGAATGTCTGCTGTATGCTGGACTTGTTCCCAGTGGACTTCCAGCTGCTTGTCACAGGTTCTGTTTAGGGCAGTTCGATATAACGATATGTATCGCATGACGATATAAAAACGTCTGTCGTTTGTTTCGTGGTGTCGCAAAATAAACTGTTTACAGCAATATTTTTTCATGTTCTGATGTCACTGTAGTGACTTTATTAATTTCTTAAAGTTCTCTCTTTCTCTTATATTTAATATAACCACACTACGGACAGACAAGCGCCTGTTTGTACGTGTTGTCGTTAGCAATAGTGACGGTAAAACCATCGCGTGGCTCCGCCGTCCACGTGTTTGTTTTCCACGTAAACCTTTCACCATAAAGCTCAAGACGCTGTTGAGACTTTTGCATGTAATTCAGTTTATTTTGAAGAGTGTGCAGAGAGTTTACGGAGGAGAAGCAAAAAAGAGCCGTCAGGTGCTAAAAAATAAACCTTAGACTCAAACTTTGAAAGAAAACGGCGGCCGTTACAACTTGCGTCTAAAAATGTATCGTTTCATGCATCGGTCAAAACACTCGACTCCAGCTGCACGACGCCCAGCTGGAAACAACTTCACGCAAGTCGAGCTGCCAGAGATTCACAGAATTTACAGAAAATGTTAAATTTTTGTGATTTATATCGTTGCCAGGACGATAAATGTCTTGTATCGGGATATGAGATTTTGGTCATATCGCACAGCCCTAGTTCTGTTCATAGTTTCCATCAGCAGGTGTGTAACCAGCTGTTGGTGGATCTCCACTTCAGTAGTTTCAGGATTTCAGCTTTGTTTTCGTGCATAGAATAGAATTCAACTTTATTGTCATTGCACATGTCACAAGAACAAGGCAACAAAATGCAGTTTGCACCCATCCAGAAGTGCTTTAGCAGTAATATGGATATATTGCAGAGTATGGATCTATTATAGGAATGTTACAATGTACACGGTATGAAGGCATGTTATGAATATACTATAACTACACTCAACAAAAATATAAACACAACACCTTTGTTACTGCTCCCATTCCCCATGGGATGGACGTAGAGACCTAAAATTCATTCCAGATACACAATATAACCATCCCTCCCAAACAGTGGTCACAAATCAGTCCAAATGTGTGGTAGTGGGCACATCTGCTATATTGAGATAATCCATCCCACCTCACAGGTGTGCCACATCAGGATGCTGATCTGACATCATGAGTAGTGCACAGGTGTACCTCAGACTGCCCACAACAAAAGGCCACCCTGGAATGTGCAGTTTTTTGCGCTATTGGGGGTCTGGGGACCCAGAACCGGTCAGTATCTGGTGTGACCACCATTCGCCTCATGCAGTGCAACACATCGTCGCATGGAGTCTATCAGATTGTCAATTGTGGCCTGTGGAATGTTGGTCCACTCCACTTCAATGGCTGTGCGAGGTTGTTGGATATTCGTGGGAACTGGTACACGCTGTCGTATACGCCGGTCAAGCACATCCCGAACATGCTCAATGGGTGACATGTCCGGTGAGTATGCTGGCCATGCAAGAACTGGGACATTCTCAGCTGCCATCTGCCCTGAACAATGTGAACCATGATTCATCCGTGAAGCCCACACCTCTCCAACGTGCCAGACGCCATCGAATGTGAGCATTTGCCCACACAAGTCTGTTACGGCGACGAGCTGGAGTCAGGTCAAGACCCCGATGAGGACGACGGGCATGCAGTTGAGCGTCCCTGAGACGGTTTCTGACAGTTTGTGCAGAAATTGTTTGGTTGTGCAAACCAATTGTTCCACCAGCTGTCTGGGTGGCTGGTCTCAGACGATCTTGGAGGTGAACCTGCTGGATGTGGAGGTCCTGGGCTGGTGTGGTTACACGAGGTCTGCGGTTGTGAGGCCGGTTGGATGTGCTGCCATATTCTCTGAAACGCCTGTGGAGACGGCTTATGGTTGAGAAATGAACATTCAATGCACGGGCGACAGATCTGGTTGACATTCCTGCTGTCAGCATGCCAATTGCACGCTCCCTCATTGCTTGTGGCATCTGTGGCATTTTGCTGTGAGACAAAACTGCACATTCCAGGGTGGCCTTTTGTTGTGGGCAGTCTGAGGTACACCTGTGCACTACTCATGATGTCAGATCAGCATCCTGATGTGGCACACCTGTGAGGTGGGATGGATTATCTCAATATAGCAGATGTGCCCACTACCACACATTTGGACTGATTTGTGACCACTGTTTGGGAGGGATGGTTATATTGTGTATCTGGAATGAATTTTAGGTCTCTACGTCCATCCCATGGGGAATGGGAGCAGTAACAAAGGTGTTGCGTTTATATTTTTGTTGAGTGTATGTACAGGCTATAGCTGTAGTGAGTGCACAGGCTATGGACAGGTTATGCGTATGAAAACTATACAGATTTTAGATATACAATTGAGTTTTATTAAACAGTTGTAGAACTATAATTATCACATTGTACAGAATGACTGTCTGTACAGCATTACAGTAGTGCAGTTCAGATCAGTGAGAGTGGCTAATTTCCACAGTGGTTATATAAAGTGCTGGTGGTTGTGAGTGGTGGTTCAGCCCATGTTATTATTGTGTGTATGAGTTGTGTCCATTTGTTTGTTGTGTCCATTCTCTGTGTGTGTGTGTGTGGTTGTGGGTGTGCGTATGTTCAGTCCATGAGTTTAACGTGGGTCAGATGTCAGGAGGCAGAGTTCAGGAGTCTGACAGCTGTGGGGAAGAAGCTGTTCCGGTACCTGGTGGTCTTAGTCCGGAGGCTCCTGTGGCGCCTCCCAGAGGGCAGGAGGGTCCATGTGATGGGTGACTGGGGTCTTTGATGATTTTCCCAGCCCTTTTCAGACACCGCCTCCTTTAGATGTCATTTATGGCAGGAAGTGGTGCTCTGGCGATGTGCTGGGTGGTTTTCACTGCAACGCCTTCTGGTCCGAGGTAGAGCAGCTCCCGTAGCAGACTGTTATACAGTTGGTCAGGATGCTCTGGGTGGTGCGGCGGTAGACGTTCACCGGTTCGAAGTTCACTACGTTGGCCTCATCAAGTTATGACCTCCAGCTTACACTGGAGCAGTTTGCGGCCGAGTGTGAAGCAATGGGAATGACAGTCGGCACATCCAAGTCCAAGACTGGTTGATTTCTGAATTTACAGTCATTTTTTCATTCTGACATTAATACAGTTGATCTTAAATCACAAGAAAATGCGAAAATCATCATGAAATGCTACGAGAAAGTCTCAGTTTTAAAAACATATCCGCAGATTTTAAAAACAGCAAAGTTATATGCAACCATTTTCCTAAAAATGCAGCCAGTGTCTTTTTTTGTACAACAATTTCAAACTACTAAAAATAAAATGACAGAACAGTTCGCTGCCACAGAATTTATTTGTGCCACTCCACAAAATAGTTTCTGTCCAACACAAGACAGAGGAGCCAATCACAGGCCTGCCAGCAGGTGTATCACTCCCCTGCGTTTACACTGCAAACGGCCTCTGGTGGCTTTTTGGCAGCGACTGTGACATTTGGTTTGTCTTCATTGTTCTGACACAAAACAAACGACTACACTCCAAACACACTGTGTGGCACCAATCTCTCGTCTCAAATCCCGCTAAAACTCACTCGCTCCTGAAACTTTCTCCTCTTCCTAAACAACTAAATATGACGTGGTCATGTCATTGTTCTTGTGTTTGACGTGGTGCATTTTCCCACCAATAGTAAACGGGTTCAGTGCGAGCAGAGTGCGCCTGTGAGCCTGTCCTTCCTGCTCTAAACATGATGATAGTATTCAGGAAAAAGCTTCGCATATATTCCACGTATAACTCTGGTTTGACTGGCCCATTAACACAATTTTAAAAACTTGTGTTGAAGGTGCGGACTTCAAACTATATACAAGTCGAAATGGAGACTTGGTGTGACTGCTCCTCAGTGATATATCATCTTAAATTGGTCGAGTGATTTGGATGCGACCCCAGAGGATGAAGCAGCTCTGTGCTGTTGACCAGTGAGGGGACAGTTTGACATTGATCGACAAATTGGGGCAGATGTTGTACCGGCCGTGTAAAAGTCACCCAAACTATACTTGATGTTTTGAAATAGCCTGTTTGTGCTTCACCAAATACACTTTTAATATTTTTTAGCAGAGAATGTAGTGACATAATCTTTAAATATCTGGTCAGTTTGTCAAGACGGAGCCTGTTTCCATAAGTGTAAATAAAAAGTCTGGCAACATCAGGCCCACACGGGTGTTAAAGCAAAACGCTGACATCACAACAGCAGCAGTGACGATGACACCAGCACAGTTTAACATGGAGCCGTTAACGAGAAACAGGAAACGGGGGTGAGTCCAGGCTTGAGTTGAGTTTGCTCCTGCAGGGCGTTGGGAAGAGTGAGGGTTGATGTCTGCATTTAGTCGCACCAACGAGAGGCAGAGGGGCCTGCTGCTATCTAGTGGCAGCTTTTTGACAGTCATTAGAAGTAGCTGCTGTGTGGATTATCACACTGATGCTGTACATCAATGAAATCTGATTAGATTAGTCCAGTGTTTTTAAGCGTCTAATCAGCCGGGCAGGCACGCCATGCGTGCTCTCTTTGAAACGTCACAGTTTCACAACAACTTCCACTTAAACGTTGTGTTTATAAATGTGAGCTGGTGACATTAGCCTGACACGCTGCTATCTTGTTATGTTTTCCATTAAAAACTGCAAACTCTTCAAAAGTCTTGATATTAATTGTTGCTGCAGGCTGATCTTTGAGGAAACCACTCACACATGTTAGTTTCCATGTTTGTGTTAAAGTTTCTGTATCCACAAGATGAACAGGTTTATTTGGTCCAGGTTACATAAACGTCATCCTTAGACAAAGAGTACATGTGTGCACCCTTCAAACTGTAGTATAACAGGAATGAGTGTCAGTGGTGTCTGCGGTTTACTCTCATTAGGTAAACCTGAAATGTTACGTTTGTGTAGAAATAAAGCATGTAAACGTTGTTTTCAGGCGAGTTCGTCTCTACTGAAAGCTGCAGAGGAGAAACTGAAGTTGCTACAGCAGAGGGAGGAGATGGTGGCTGCAGCTCAAGACAAGGCGCGACTGAAGAAAGAAAAGGAGGAGGTGCAAGAAGCCAAGCGGAGGGAGAGGGAGGACAAGGAAAGGCTAAGGGAGGAACAGAGACGCAGGTTTGAAGAGGAGAAGCAGAGGAGGAGGGAGGAGAAGGAGCGCAGGAAGCTGGAGAAAGACCGGGTAAGTATCTTTAATCATCAGATGTAGCTGCACGTCTGATGATTAAAGCTGCACATCAGAAAAAATTACAGGAATGATGTTGAGACATGTTTTCTGATTCACAGGAACGAGAGAAGTTAAAGGAGGAGAAGAAGAAATACGCAGAGCAGCTGAAGCTTTGGAGCAAACCCAGAGAGGACATGGAGTGTGAAGACCTGAAGGTCAGTGAATGCACCGCCTCTGCCATGAGCACATTTGGACAAGCGTGTTGACTGAAACTTTAGTGTTGGTCCAGGGGAACGAGCCAGTGGACGTCATTTACACAGTATACAACACAGTTGTCACATTTAAAAGAAGAAACATTAGCAAATGCAATGCTGTGTCTGAATACTCGGGATGAGGAAACTTTCACTTCCTCATTGTTTTGTGTTACACTGTTCCTCACTGACGGCATATCAGAATCAGAATCAGAATACTTTATTGATCCCTGGGGGAAATTATTTTTTGTTACAGTGCTCCATTTTAAACCAACATTAAGACAAGACAGACAATACACTAAGAATAGTACAATATATACATATATATACATACATACATACATAAGTCACTCATAGATAAATATTTGGAAAAGAAACATGTGTAGTTGTAGCAGCAAACAGTGTGTTAAGTGGATGCGTTGTACAGGGAGATGGCCACAGGCAGGAATGATTTCCTGTGTCGTTCAGTGGTGCATTATGGGTAATCTCAGTCTCTCACTGAACGAGCTCCTGTGACTGACCAACATGTCATGGAGTGGGTGGGAGGTGTTATCCAACATTGTCTTTATCTTGGACAGCATCCGCCTCTCCGACACCACCTTGAGGGAGTCCAGCTCCATCCCCACAACATTGCTGGCCTTACGGATCAGTTTATTAAGTCTGTTGGCATCTGCGACCCTCAGCCTGCTCCCCCAGCATGCAACAGCATAGAGGATCGCACTGGCCACAACAGACTCATAGAAAATCCTCAGCATTTTCTGGCAGATGTTGAAGGACCTCAGTCGCCTCAAAAAATAGAGACGACTCTGGCCCTTCCTGTAAAGTGCTGTGGTGTTTTTAGCCCAGTCCAGTTTATTGTCAATGTGTACTCCAAGGTATTTATAGTCCTCCACAATGTCAACACTGACCCCCTGGATTGAAACAGGGGTCAAGTGTTTCCTGGTCTTCCTGAAGTCCACGATCAGTTCCTTGGTCTTTGCCACGTTGAGCTGCAGATGATTCTGCTCACACCACGTGACAAAGGAGTCGACCACAGCCCGGTACTCTGTCTCATCATCCCTGCTGATGCATCCAACCACCGCAGAGTCATCAGAAAACTTCTGAAGATGGAGGTCTCTGTGCAGTGGCTGAAGTCTGTGGTGTAGAGGGTGAAGAGGAAGGGGGAGAGGACAGTCCCCTGTGGTGCCCCTGTGTTGCTGATCACCTTGTCAGACACACACTGTGGGAGACGTACATATTGTGGTCTTCCTGTCAGGTAATCAACAATCCAGGACACCAGAGAAGCATCCACCTGCATCGCTGCTAACTTATCACCCAGGAGGGTCGGCCTGATGGTGTTGAAAGCACTGGAAAAGTCAAAAAACATGACCCTCACAGTGCTCGCCGGCTGGTCCAGATGGGTGTAGACACGATTGAGCAGGTAGATGATGGCGTCCTCAGTTCCGAGACGAGGCTGATAAGCGAACTGAAGGGGATCCAGATGTGGTCTTACTATGGGTCGCAGCTGGTCCAGGATGAGCCTTTCCAGGGTCTTCATGATGTGGGAGGTCAGTGCCACGGGCCTGTAATCCTGGGGGCCACTGGGACGAGGCGTCTTTGGTACAGGGACGAGGCATGATGTCTTCCACATCACCGGGACCCTCTGCAGACTCAGACTCAGCATAAACAGTTTATGAAAGACTCCACACAGCTGGGGGGCACAGGCCTTGAGGACGAGGGGACTCACTCCGTCTGGTCCAGCAGACTTGCCTGAGTGAAGTCTCCTCATTTGCATCTCAACCTGGTATTGAGTGAAGGTGATGGGTGGGGGAGGGGTGTCAGGAATCTCACAGGAGGCAACATGTGAAGAGAGAGGCTGGCACAGTGGTGTGGCTCTGGATTCCAGGCTGACTGCAGGTGAGGTTGTGGGGGTAGGAGCAGACACTGTGGTGTCGAATCTATTGAAAAACAGATTCAACTCGTCGGCTCTATTCTCACCTCCCTCAGCTCCCCTGCTGTTGGTTGGCCTGAATCCAGTGATGGTCTTCATGCCCCTCCACACCTCTCTCATGCTGTTCTGCTGGAGTTTCCACTCCAGCTTCCTCCTGTAATTGTCCTTAGCCTCTCTGATCTTGTCCTTTAGTAACACCTGGATCTTCCTCACCTCCTCTTTGTTGCCCCCTCTGAAAGCCCTCTTCTTGTTGTTGAGGAGGGCTTTGATGTCCTTAGTCACCCACGGCTTGTTATTTGGGTAACAATGAACAGTCTGAGCTGGAACAATGGAGTCGGTGCAGAAAGTTATGTAGTCTGTGATACACTCAGTAAGCCCATTGATGTCCTCGGCGTGAGGCTCACAGAGTGTTTCCCAGTCGGTCACCTCGAAACAGCCCTGTAGTTCCGCTATTGCCTCCTCTGACCACCTCCTGACAGTCCTGGTGGTCACAGGTTCCCTCCTCACAATTGGCACATAGCGGGGGGTGAGGTGAATCAGGTTATGATCTGACCTACCAAGTGGGGGGAGGGAGGAGGAGCTGTATGCATCCTTGACGTTAGCATACAGTAAGTCTAAAGTTTTCTCTCCCCTGGTGGGACAGTCCACATATTGTTTGAATGTTGGTAGTGTATTGTCCAGTGATACATGGTTGAAGTCACCCGAGATCACAATAAAGGCACTCGGGTGCTGAGTCTGTAGCCGAGCTATGGCAGAGTGGATAGTGTCACATGCAGCTGTGGGGTTAGCAGAGGGGGGAACATAGACAGCCACCAAGATGACGTGAGAGAATTCCCTGGGTAAATAATACGGCCTGAGTCCAACAGCACACAGTTCAGTGTCCGGGCAACAAATCCTTTCTTTGATTGTTATGTTGGCAGGGTTACACCACCGGTTGTTAACTAAAACAGCAAGCCCACCTCCTTTACGCTTACCGCTAGCGATGCTGTCCCTGTCCGCCCGAACAGTGTGGAAGCCTTCCACGGAAGCATTCTCATCGGGAATGTCCTGGTGCAGCCATGATTCGGTGAAACACATCAGGCTACACTCTCGGTATTCCCTCTGACTCCGTACCAGTGCTGAGAGCTCGTCGATTTTACTTGCCAACGATCGCACATTTCCCATCACGATAGACGGCAGACACGGTTTAAACCTCCTCCTCGCTTCGAGCCTCCGCTGTCTCACCGTCACCTTTTTTCTTCTCTTCTGTCCTTGACCTCTGCATCCCCGATGTGTTTTCCTCCAAATTTCAGCTGGTACTTCTGCGGGCCTGGCCAGCGAGCCGGCCGGCATCAGGGCGATCAGCTGATCTCTGGAGTAAACAGTCCGTGCGTGTAGGAGATGTGCCGCGGTCCCGTTCCATGATAAAAGTAACAGTTCCACGGCCACCAGAAGAACAAAAACTCTCTCAATCCACATGATTGAGTAAGAGATGGAAAACGGAGGAAAATACAAGTCAGAAAAAAAAAGAATACGTAAGAAAAAAGAGCTAAACTAAGAGAAAAGCAGGAGCGACTGTAACAGGCTGCACGCTGGTTGGAGCATGCGCACAAAAATAATATGCCTGCATTTATCCATGCACTGTCATCTTTACATGAGAGAGTGACTCAGTAGTGCCTGTTGTTGTCTGAGGAGCCGTGAGACAAGCTCTTAGAAGGAGCTTGGTCTAATGTAAATCAGAGGACGGTGTCTGTTGTAGTCTGTGCCCTCCTGTCTGTGGTGACGTGGCACTGAAGTCAGTATAGGTCACTGCTACAGAAGCATTAATCAAGTTTCAGTTGTTTCATTTTGTAAACACTGAGTCAGTTCAGTTTTATTTCTGCAGCGCCAAATCATAACAACAGTCACCTCAAGGTGCTTTATATTGTAAGGCAGACCCTACAATAATACATACAGAACCCAACAATCAGAAGACTCCTTATGAACAAGCACCTGGTGACAGTGGGAAGGAAAAACTCCCTTTTAACAGGAAGAAACCAGAACCAGGCTCATTGAGGGGCGGGACCATATTGCTTTATCTATAAAGCCCACATGGTTTTTTGGACACCACCTAGACAGACAGCAATTTAAGGAGAACATGTGACTAAACATGTGACTCCTGGTCTAATTGGGGAGGGGACCAGAGAAGACCAGAGTCCCACATTGTTTTGGCAAAGTTACACACTGATTGATTTTAATGACCTCTGATTGACATAGCCGTGTCACGGGTGTCATTACTGCTGACGTGATTTATAATTTTACTGAATGTGTTCCTCTTTTGCTTCTCCCACCAGGAGCTGCCAAGGCCAATTCCAGTGAAAACCCGGCTTCCAGCAGAGCTCTTTGGAGATGCTCTGATGGTTCTGGAGTTCCTGCAGGCCTTTGGTGAGGCCTTTGACCTGAAGGATGAGTTCCCTGATGGGGTCTCTCTGGGTGAGAATACTTCTACATGCTCTTTGCAGTTGATGGCAGAATTATTCTTCCAGTGAAAGGTTCACAAATGCTTCAGCAGAGCCATGAATTTTCTACATAGCATTTCTAAACATGCTAGATTTCTTTATAAAGAATAAATTATTTCTATATGCACACCATTTAAAAATACAAGATTCCTGAAAAACTGTCCTTTTTATTGTGTTTTAACCAGAGATGGGCAGTAACGCTACTGTAATCAGATTACTTTTTCAAGTAACGAGTAAAGTAAGGGATTACTATTGCAAAAACGGTAATTAGATTATCGTTACTTTCCCGTAGGAACGCTGCGTTACTGCGTTACTAAAACTGTGATTTTTTGCGAGAATGTCTCATGACAGTGACGTAAGCGAGTGCGCCGTTAGTGACAACAGCTGTGTGCAGATCAACAGTGGATCACATATCGAGTGCAGAGAGAGTATGAGCGTGCAGCGTTTAAAGCGTGGAAGTACTGACCTTACTTTGAGTTTGATTCCATAAAAAGTGACAAAAACATTAGTGTCCGCTGTGCGTGGGAAGAAAACTTCTTTTTACAGTGAAAAAAACCCCTAAACTTCCAACAAGCACCGAGTAGCTACGACGTGATGGGAAACTCACAGAGAAACTTGCGGATTCTTCCACTGACCGCAGCACACCTGCACCAGGGCAAACCTCCGCCTACCCCACTCCTGCTTTACAGGTGAAAATAGAGCAACAGGACCGCTGAGTCTTTGACTTTATTTATTTTCTGCTGTGTTTTACTTGCATCTATTTGAAAGACTGAGTGTAAACACAAAAAATATTTTATTTTATGTGCTGGAATGTGCAGAAAATAGGTTTCAATGTTAAACTAATTTCTTCCAGTCAGAGAATGTTGCATATAATTAAATTTTTGCTTGATGCATAAAGTTAAAAGATTAAAACTGATAAAACAAGTTTTAAAAAGAGACTTTTCCATTTGATTACATTTTGTATGATGGATTATGCAGAAAAAGTAGAATTGGGCTGAGAGATCTATCGCTTTATCACCTCTTCAGGTTGTAAATCGTGTTTTTAAAAAGTAACTAAGTAACTAATTACTTTTGAAAATGAGTAATCAGTTAAGTAACGGGATTATTTTTTTGGGGAAGTAATCAGTAATTAATTACTGATTACTTTTTTCAAGTAACTTGACCAACACTGGTTTTAACTTGGTAATGCTCAAAGCTTAAACTTAGGGGTTATCCCCCAATTTACCCAAAGTACAGAAACTCTGACAGGGGTTTGACCTGTTATTTGGAAAGCAGCATATCAAAAACATCCTAATCAGGCTGGATTTAAGAGTCGCTCACAAAGCAGGAAATTGATATACATCTAGTCAAGGTGGGGGGAATCATGACGACAGGAGAAAACCTTCAGCTGTCAGCGGCAAAACTGGGTCTGGGTCATTGCTTTGTCTTCAGAGGTGACAGTACATACATCGCTTCTGGTAAAGAAATGCCTCCTTTGAAATCCTGTGGGCTGAACATGCTGCATCTGTTATCCAGCAACAAGGATGCTCGTCGCCATCAGTGGGCTAATCGTTTTGATTCTGGTAGTTTTCAGTTTCAGTGAAATGTTATTGTTTCTATGTTCAAAGTACAATAACCAACCCAACTAAAACGAATGTTTCTAAAATCTGTGTTACTGTTCTGTTTAACAACATTTCCAGTGTGTCCTCGTCTGTACTCTGCTCCCAGACTGGTTACGTGTGATGCTGGGCTGTTTTGTGGCTAAAGTGATATGTAGATAAAGGAGGTTCTAATTATAGATGCTTCACCCGTTGCCTGCTGGTGGTGGTCAGAGGGCCCGGTGGCGCCAGTGTCCGGCAGCCTCGCCTCTGTCAGTGCGCCCCAGGGTGGCTGTGGTTACAATGTAGCTGCCATCACCAGTGTGTGAATGACTGGATGTGTAAAGTGTTTTGGGGTCCTTAGGGACTAGTAAAGTGCTATACAAATACAGGCCATTTATAATCTGCTGCCTTTTCTTTCATTTTCTTTTCTTCTATGTAAAGTCCATCAGACTTTTTGCAGAACAGACAAATTCTTTTCTTTAACTTATTTAGAACTTCTACAGTTTTGTTACTCAGTCATTGGTAGAAGGGACTTTGATTTCAAATACCTATATCAAAGTGAAACACTGAGTTAGTTCTAACGTACAGAGATGCAGGACCTTTATTGTTCAGTTTTCCAGTTTTCTGACTGCGATGTTTGACTGCTGTCTCCTTACAGAGGTTCTGGAGGAGGCTCTGGTGGGTTCTGATCCTGAGGGTCCTCTGTGTGAGCTGCTGTTTTTCTTCCTGACAGCCATCTTTCAGGCTCTAGATGAGGAGCAGGAAGAGGTAGCTGCAGACCAGGTTGAAGGTCAGACACACTTGCTGTCTTTGTTAGCAGTACACTACAGGAAACTGACAAACACAAGAAAAACCTTACACCCACAAGCTGTCCCAGTATCTGAATCTGATCATTTTCTCTATGAGCTGTGTTCAAGTCCCAGTGTAACATGGGGACACCGGGCCTTCCACTGTGTACCTGTGTTTGTTTGTTTACTGTAAATAAAGTGGACACTTGTACACACAGACAGGTGTTTGAAAGAGAAAATGATCAGATTCATGAAGCTGAACTTAAATGTGTGTAAATGATCGATATTTCTTCAGGTTTGGGCATATGTATGGAAATAGTTTTACATTTGAAAATGTGTTACACATGCCGATCGTATCGTAAACATTTGCATCACAGCAAAATTCTCTCCACACTTAAAAGAGGGGAAGAATGTGAGCCCCCGAAAACTTCCCAACTGTTAAGCTGTGTTGAGTTTTATTGTCTGTAATTGGTCGATTCAGTCAGGATGTGAAACAGAAAAGGGGAAATTTAAAATTTTCCTCCCTTTTATTAAATTTTGCACTTGAGGAACATGCACACTTTTCACGTTTTTGAATGGTGAGACTTTTCAGCGGTCCTGTTCAGTTCTATGCATGTGTGCACAGTCTGTGTCATGTGTCTTTTGTTCTTACTATGCATGTGCCTTCAGACCTGACAGACGCTCTGGATGACGATTCTGACCCCACGTGTTCGGCTCTGAGTGCTATCGCCTCATTGGCTGCAGCTTGGCCTCAGCTGCATCAGGGCTGCAGTCTGAAGCAGCTCGACCTAGACAGCTGCACGCTGTCTGAAATCCTGCGCCTGCACATTTTGGCATCTGGTGCTGACTGTAACCACGGGAATGCAAAGTTCCGCTACCAGAAGCAAGGCGGGTTCACCGTAATGGACGACCCTTGTGTGGAGCTGCGACTGGCAGATCCAGCGCTGCTGAAGAAGCTGTCATCCACGGCAGTGTATGACCTCACCCCAGGTCAGATACCATCTGCTTTGTGTTCAAGAGTCAGCGAATATGTAACAGATCAGATAATGATACAGTGATAGTGCTGTGTGCACGTTTCATCAGTCAGCATTGCTGTCTACAGGGGAAAAGCTGAGGATCCTGCAGGCTTTGGTGGGGAAGGTGCTGACATTGGCGTCCAGCAGAGACTTGATTGAAGACTGTGTGGAGGAGCAGCGAGCGGCGAGGCACGAACTGAGGGAGATTAGAGCTGAGCAGCACCGTAGGGAGAGGGAGGAGGCTGCACATAGGTATATGCACACGGGCGGGCACCCAACAAATACACACAACTCGGCTGAAGAGTGAAGGTTATCTATCGGGCAGTGTAGATTTGTCAATATTGAAATCAATGTTCAGTCATCAGAACTGGTTAATAGACTGGTTCAGGCTTCTGTGCTGCAGTGTTTACGGGACCCAGTTCCTTCATAGTCTGTCCTACAGATGAGGACAAATAACCACCCGCCTGTGAAACCCTGTCAAATTTTGTAGTTTTGTTTTTTCTGTCATGAAAACGTTTCACCTCTCTCAAACGGTGGAGAGTCCCAGGCATTAAAACCCCCTCGAGGGTCGTTGACCCATTGATCATCTGCCTCATCACATGAGCCAAGGTGTGAAAAAAAGAGTGGCCACTAGAGGTTTGGGGTCAAACCACTGTGTGACCTTGCCTCATCCTTTCATGTGGCCTATTGAGGACATCTGACACTGAAGCCATGAGTTGAGCAAGGGCGGCGTGTCCAAATAGAGCTCACGTTAAGGGCTGTTCACATCACGAGACCAAAGATAAACGAGGTCCCATTTCCCTGAAATGATTCGAGCTGTTGAAAAGACACATTCGGAGGGTCGTCACGAGCTTGCACAGAGATGTAAGCACAATATGGAGCCGCCAAAAAGAAGGAGATCAGCAGATCGGGAGCACATTAAAAGCAATGCAGTGCATAAGTTAATGTAATTTGTTACATTGTCAACTGTGGCAAAAAAATAACAAACCACTTTGAGCCTTCAAAAACATTATACATCATGTACAATAGTTAAAAGAACCCGTATGTAATGAGAAGGATGTACAAAGGTACTCCTATATAGTGTGCTCACAATGCAGACATGCAGGGACACATGACCGTATATACAAAAGTCAAAGCTTGAACATGACCGGTTTAACCTGCTGTGTACTTCCAGGGTTCGTCTCCGTAAGGAGGAGAAGATGAGAGAGCAGGAGCAGAGGATGAGGGCGAAAGAGGAGAAGATGAAGGAACAGGAGCTCAAGGGACGACTTCAGACCAATGGGTACGCAGGGAACTGCAGACATTCGTAACTTTAGTGAACTGCCTCCTTCAGTAACTGGGAAGTGCAAAGTCATTTTATTCTGCCTGAAACGTTCAGACTTAAGATAAACAGCTGGCTTTCACATGTCGGTTACAGTCTTGGTAAAAACCAAGTAAAAGGGCATCTTTACCACGAGTGTATGACACTCCATCAGTCGTGTTAGCAATACTTAGGTCAATATTATAAAATCTTTGATTTTATTTGCCTTCCTACTGGTTTTCATTGAGTCTCTGACAGATATCAGAACGTTCTTGTATTTGTTCTGCAGTGACTCGTGTACAGAACATCACACTGGAAATGAAGAGGAGCAGAGCAGCAAGATAATGAAAGGTGAAAAAGACAACAAGAAGAAGCAGGAAGAACGATAACGTTTGTGAATGTCTGAAGTCAGATGTGCTTGTTCTGTCTTCCAGCCAAAGGAAACCAGAAAGAACAGCAGCAGCAGACGGCGTCTGACCTGAAACCTCCCACCAGCCTGACGGCAGAGGAGCTGGAGAGAGAGCAGGAGAAGGTCAGAAACAGACGCTGGTTATTAGTCTCTCTGTCAGGGAGTCGGGAACAGTTCTGCTGTTCACACTGTCATCGATACAAAGAGAGAGCATGTACGCACAGCACCGTCATACAGCAGCTATATCAGTCACCAACACTTCAGTGTTCTTTGAACATCCTAGTTCTTGTTGTCGTCTGATCTGAACGGGCTTTTAATTAAAGCCTTCTGCCAAAGTCCAGGCGTTTGAAACTGCTTTTAAAACCAGCGTTTTTTCCCCCTGTAGCAATCAGAATTATAAGTGGATGATTTACCGTTCCACTTGATTGTCTTAGTTTATTCAGTCTTTATTATTATTTTTATTTTAAGTTATTACAATCAGAACAAACACAACCGGGGCACAGGAAAGAGGAGAAGAGGGAAAAGACTGAAAATCTGCTTCAACAAGCAGAAAGAAAACAACACAGCAGGGAAACCATGGCAACAACCACACAACAGTAAATAATAAATACTGAATGGTACTGAGCAGCACACAGGACTAATGATGTTCAGAGGCGTGTGTGTGTGTGAACATGTCTGTATTCATAAAGCACTTTTTGTTTTTCGTGGCGTCTTCTTCAGCCAACTTTCTTAGTGAGAATGACAAAAGCCTAAAAAGCAGAAGAATTCAGTTTGATCCAGCTCTGTCGTCACTGCAGGTCAGAGAGCTGCAGGAACGCATCCAGAAAGCTGCAGCCTGCACCTGCCTGTTGCCTTTGGGTAGAGATCGTCTGTATCGCCGATACTGGCTGTTCCCTTCAGCCTCCGCCCTTTTTGTGGAGGCAGACCACTTCGGCCTGACCGAGGACATGCTGCAGCCTAGCCCAAAACCTGACCAGGACACAAGCACCACCAAGGTGGAGAAAGGAGAGGAAATGGCCAAGGATAAAGCAGCTAGTACAGGGTAGGTAACATTTTATACTGGGAGTGAACCAGTTAGTTTTACACACATAACACAGCTTTCTGATGGTGACGTGACTAAAAAGTGCCGCCTCAAATCCCGCCCCGCTCCACATCTGCAGCCCACCAATCAACCAGTCCAACCAGTGGTCCTTCTACAGTTCACTGGAGGAGGTTGATCATCTAATCGAGGCTCTGAATCCTCGAGGTCACCGAGAGAGCAGCCTGAAGGAGGCGCTGCTGCAGGAGAGAGAGAGGCTGCAGCACCTGCTGAAGAGCTGTGACAGAAACAAATACGAGCACACAGGTAAGAGAGCCTGAGCCTAAATACATGGGTGGACATTAGGACTACAAATATTATTCAGATGCAGGTAGTAATCACTCACACCTTTTCTTTACCCAGAGGATCAAGAGTCATCCCAGGCACTCCCAGAATGCACTGCTGCAGCTGAGTCTATGATGGAGGTGAGACTCAGAGAGCTTCTGCTGGATATTGAGGACCGGATCCACCAGGGAACTCTGGGAACTCTGAAGGTGAGAGTTCCTGCTGACGATGGTAAAGGATGGGTATCCTAAGCCACAGCTGACTCATCTCTCTTTTGATGTTCAGGTGATGGATAGACAGGTATGGCGCTTGGCGTTAGAAGCTGGAAATTATGAGCTGCTCGCTTCTGATGGCAGAGAGAACACAGGGATGAACGGAAGAGTGGAGGCCATGGAGGTGGACTCTGCCCACCTGAGAGCCAGAGACAGGTGCGTAGTTTGGCCATGATGATCCAGTGTCCAAATCAGGGTTTCAGTCTTCGTGCGTTCAAAGCTGAACGTTCCTGTGTGCGGTGTAAACAGCTGCTTATTCTTCAGGCTTCAGGAGGTGAAGTCTGACAGCTCTGCAGCGTATGGGTCCAGCGGCAGTGGAACTCCTCAGGTGGTCAGCAACTCTGTACGAATCCTGGCTCAGGCTCTTACCAACATTGAGCAAGGCATCGAGAGACGCTTCCTCAAAGCTCCGCTCGGTGAGTTTCTTTACATGATCGCATGTAAATGGTGTGTGAGAGTGAAGGTGACTGCCTGACAGAAGAGCAGGAAAGGGCAAAATGTTGGTGGCACCAAAACTATTAGAGCTACATGTTTAAATGTACTAAACCTTTCCACTTATGTTTACCGCATAACAACTGCCTCTTTCACATCTGCAGCTGATGAAGACTCAAAGAAGGACCATAAGATGAAGAACAAAAAGAAGAAAGATGAGGACCAAGCCAGTGATGGTATGACTGTCTTCTAATAATATTATCATCTGGTTGATATTCTACATTTCTCAGTAGAGCCGGGTTTCTATTTTAAAAATAAAAATCACTGTGGTCTTACCTGTGTGTGTCTGTGTGTGTGTGTCAGATGGCAGCGACTGTGGTAGAGTCAGTAAAACGGTGTTGGAGCGATGGAGGGAATCTCTGCAGTCCTGCTCCAGCCTGTCTCAGGTCAGATTATTACATATCCCATCTCAGTTATGTTCACTGCGTTTATTTTATCTTAATGAAAATCTGTTTATGGTCATGCAAGTTCTTCTTCCACCCCAGATATGTTTATTGAGCTGTTCACATGTTTGTATGACAGAGTGGAATTTACAGAATCAGTAATTGTTTTTTTTATGCAACACTATGTGATACAACAGCCTCCCACACACACAGTCCCAGCTGTCCAGCTAGTCTGTCTTAATGAGGAGCCTAAAAACTACCTGCTGGTTACAGCTGCAGAAATGTAGAGCTGGGTACCCAAACTCTACTGAAGGAGGAGAGTCTGTCACTAAGAGTATGTTGTGTTCAATCCAGATGTAATGCATTTGCAACATCATCATAAGCCAGAGCTTTAAGGGAGTTGTGTCTCTTTCCTTCCAACGAGTGAGAATAAGCTTCTTTGCAAAAATAATACAGTAGGATATAAAACATGGCTTTGCACTGTCTATCCCCACAGCATCATTAAAAATGCCCAGAATAGTTGTCAGTGGATCAGAGCTCAGCTGCACGCGAAGAATTTGACACATTGAATCAAAGATGTCTGCCCCTTGGGACAAAAAGGTTTCTTCAGCTGGAGAGCATTTCTCACAGGAGAAAATTAACCTTCCTCTTTAAAAGTGTAGATGTAGAGCATTGAATTGAGTCAAGCACTGTCTTGCATCATAAGAGCATTTATGGATATTCTCCAAAACCTTTTCCCAGTGAATATCAGTGATTGTAATACCTAATCCCTCTTCTCATTTAGTTAAAGGACGAGTTCACAGGGCTCACTGACATTAGGCTCTGATAGATGCAAGAACGTTGGGTTACTTAACATAATCCCTGGTTCTTTGATAACAGAGTGAGGTGTTTCACTATGGGAATCGCCTTGGCGTGACCAACTACGGAAGCTCCAATGCCACCACGTCTGTCTATGACAGACCTGTCGAGCCGTGCTCAGGGCTCCGCCCCCTCGTACTAACACGGCCGACCAGCTCCTCCTAACTCATTCCAAGCAGATTTCTTTCCGTGCCTAAGCAAGGAGGGAAGTGTTGGTGAAACACCTCACTCTGTTATCAAAGAACCAGGGATTACGTTAAGTAACCCAACGTTCTTTTTCTAACTTCGCTCGGTGTTTCACTATGGGAGATATGGCCCACTCCCAGATTGCGCCAGCT
The DNA here is from genome assembly GCF_041146795.1 of Maylandia zebra. Lineage (NCBI taxonomy): Eukaryota > Metazoa > Chordata > Actinopteri > Cichliformes > Cichlidae > Maylandia > Maylandia zebra. The sequence continues at coordinate 1,407,016 of NC_135185.1, read as the reverse complement.
CCCGAAGCTACTCTCCAGTGCTACTCAAGGATCTCAGGTCGAACCTGAGGCACCAGAATCCAGCACTGCCTGAGCCAGGGATGACTGTGCAACATCCAGCCGATAAAACCGGACAAACGTGTGCGGCGTAGCCCAGCTTGCTGCCGCACAAATATCCTGGACTGATACACCTCTGAACAAAGCCCAGGATGTGGCCACACCCCTAGTGGAGTGAGCTTGGAGTCCCGGGGGGTCCTGCGAGCCCTTACAGCTATAAGCCAGAGCTATGGCCTCTACAATCCAATGAGCTAGCCTCTGGCGTGATACGGGCCTGCCCTTGTGAGGTGAGGCCCAGGAAACAAACAGCTGATCCAACTTCCTGAATCCAGCTGTTCTGTCAACATAAGTCCCCAAGGCCCGGACAGGGCACAAAGTGTTCAGCCTCTGCTCCCTCTCGGAAGAGAATGGAGGGGGGTGAAAAGCTAGGAGCTCTACTGTAGGGCACCTGTATGATGTTTCCAACACTTTAGGGACAAAGGCTGGGTTAGGCCTCAGGAGTGCTTTAGTGAGTCCCGGGGCCAACTGTAGACAAGAGGGGTGAATAGACAGACCAGTCGATCGCAAAGGTAGTATTGGTAGATCGCATGGCATTAAAAAAATAGATGCCAGCCTATCATCCATCCCGTCACTTGATTGATACAGGGAAGCCATTCAGATGACATCAGATTTTTTCTGACGCTTAGGTCGCTGCGCATGCGCAAACAGCGGCGCGAAGTGTAGTAAAACTGACAAGCTAGTCAGCGAGTTAACTCCAATTTTTAGCTCTCGGTTTTTTCTCTTAAACCTGGCCGTCAGCAGCTACTGTCCGGACTATGCATCCCTGGCTGATTCAATTCAGTGCAAGTCATCAGAGTAAACTCAGGTAATGACAAAAAATTTACATAGTTAATTGTGTTGTGAAATATTGGATATTGCGGTTATGCATGTATATACATTGTAGATATAAAGAATCCTCAATATATTTATAAATAAGTATATGTTTTGGATTTTTGTAGTGGGTAGATCATTTTGACTTGGTCATTTTATAAGTAGCTCACATGCGGAAAAAGTGTGAGCACCCCTGCCATAAAGGGACCAGTGGTCTAGAAACTGGGAGCGTTCGACGCACCCCTCTCATGAAGCGACATACAAGGGGGTGCTGCCCAGCAGGTTTATCACCAAACCCCATGTGGCAGGCTGAAATAGCTGCTAAATAGACCTTTATGGTGGAAAAAGCTTTCCTTTTGTCCAGCAAGTCTTGAAGAAAACACAACAGCGCCACCACTGAACACTGAAAAGGGATAATCTGCTTTTCATGGCACCACTTTTCAAAAACACGCCGTTTACTGCTGTAAATGGAACGAGTGGAGGAGGCTCTGGCATTCTGAATGGTTTCAATAACCTTCGGAGGCATGCCTGCTGCCTTCAAATTCCACCTTTCACGGGCCAGGCCCAGAGAGCAACCTGGTCTGGATAGGGATGGTATATCTCCCCCCCGCAGAAGGTCCCTGCGGATGGGGAGTGGCCATGGCTCGTCCACCAGAAGCTGGATGATTTCTGCTATCCAGTGTTTGGATGGCCACCGTGGAGCTATCAAAATCAGTGACAGCCCCTGATCCCTCACTCTGATCAGTGTTGGGGAGATCAGGCTGAGGGGAGGGAAAGCATACAGCAGAGTTTTTGGCCATGAATGGGCCAGCGCATCTGCGTCTGACAGGGAGAAAAACAGAGGGCACGGTGTGTTTTCTCACGAGGCGAAGAGATCTACGGCAGCCTGGCCGTATCTCTGCCAAATCTGCTCCATCACCTGTGGGTGAAGCCTCCATTCTCCGAACAGTGGATTTCCTCTGGACAGGAGGTCCGCCCCCCTGTTCAGAATTCCTGGCACGTGAGTTGCCCGAAGGGAGAGGAGCCGAGTGCTGCTCCACACAATTATTTCCCTGGCTAACCTGTGTAGCTGCCGGGAACGGGTGCCGCCCTGGCGGTTGATATAAGCAACAACAGTGGAGTTGTCTGTTTTCACTAAAACATGTTGACCCCGGAGATACGGCAGAAAATGCCGTAAGGCTAGGAGCACCGCGTGGAGCTCCAGCACATTTATGTGATTCAGAGTGAGTCTCTGTGACCAAACGCCATTCACTGCTCTGCCCATCATAGTCGCACCCCAGCCTGACAGGGATGCATCTGTGGTCAGCGTCACCCTGGATGATACTCCCCCGAGAGGTACCAGCGAGAGCTGTCGGGCTCCTCCAAGGCCGGAGAGCCGCGATACACGGCTGCGTTATTTTTACACCATGACTGAGATGTCGGCGACCCACCGCTGAAAGTCTCTCATCATAAGCAGCCCCAAATGTACCACCGATATCACCGAGGCCATGAGGACAAGGAGGCGCAGACAGAGTCGGAACCGCACGACTTTCCCCAGCTGAAAACGGGAAAGACAGTGAGTGAAGGATGCGATCCTCCGCTCTGAAAGTGCGATAAGAGATGGAGTCTATTCTGAGCCCCAGATACTCTGTAAACTGTGCGGGTTCCAAGTGGCTCTTTTCCAGGTTGATTGTGATTCACACGAGGTGGTAGGTGATTTGCTACCACCTCGGAGTCTTTTATCGCCTGCTCGTGCGATCGTGAGCATATTAGATAATCGCCGATGTAAAAGAATATTCTGATGCTGCCGTTCCTTAACAGAGGCAGCGCTGCCTCCACACATTTGCTGAACACCCTTGGGGCTAAGGATAGCCCGAATGGGATAGTTTGAAACTCGTACGCTACGCTCTGATAAGCGAACGTGAGATATTTCCTGTGTGGAGGATAAATGGCAATGTGAAAAAATGCGTCTGATAGGTCGATTGTAACAAACCAATCGCCTGTGTGAATTGAGCGACAAAGCGTCTTGTGTGTGAGCATTCTGAACGTGTACTTTCTCAAATGCTTGTTTAACACACGCAGATCCAGAATAGGGCGGAGCGACGTTCCGTCCTTTTTCGGGATGAGGAAATAGCGGGAGTAAAAGCCCTGCTGAGCGGCTTCGCTCGGTACCGCACTGATCGCCTATTTGTGTAACAGGGAGGATATTTCCTCCTCCAGCACATTCGCTGAATCGCGACTGGCCACAGAAGCTAACACTCCGCCGAATCTCGGTGGTTTTACCGCAAACTGTAGTCTGTAACCATGGGAAATGGTTGACGAGACCCAGGGATGAACTGCGCATGCGCGCCACCGCTCCGGCCGCGCTGCGAGCGGGCCTCTGAAGAAGCGGTAGCGTGACGTCACCCCTGTCTCCCGGAAGGAGTTGGGGTCTCCCCCTCGGGAAGAGCGTGAGCTCCCCCCGCTGGGAACAAAGACAAATGGCAGTGACTTTCTTGTGTTTTTATTTTTGAAACTGGGGTGACATTCTGCCCTTGGCAAACTGCCTGGCTGCAGAAATGCACGTTTTATTTCTTTTGTTACCCCCAAACCACAGTGAAGTGTCTGGTGACTCTGGGCAGTGCTTGGTGACACAGAAGGAATGCTTGGTGACACTGCGCCATTTGTCCACAAGTCTGTCCTCCCTGAACTGGAGGAGGAGACTGAGAGGGTGCTCCTGGTGAACTGGAAACTTCCAGAGACCCTGAACCTTGGAGTGATTTGGTTACCCCTTCTAACACCTTCCTTCTCTTTGGGGGATAAGAGAGGGGTGACACAGAATGCTGCATGTGTGCTTGGCTGACCACTTCTTTTTCCCCTCTCTGGGGTGTGACGGCTTGTTCTTTGCAGCAGCTGCTGCAAAGGAATGCTTGCCCCAAGGTCTTTGGTTCTCTACCTTGGCCTGGTGGGCACCCTGCTGGTCTCCTGCTCCTCTCTGCATTCTGACCCCACTCTGTCTCCCTCTCACAGCTGCTGCTGTTGCGGCAAAGCCAGCTCTTGGCACCTGCTGGGGCTGAGAGTTAGGTTTTCTGGGTAAGCAGAGGTTGAATGCTTCTCCCTCCTGCTTTCTGCGGGTGCTTGTTTCTCTCATTCTCTCCAGGGCTGGGCCAAAGAGACCCTTAGTTGGGTCATAGGCTGCATCCATGACCTCAGCCTTCTGAGCATCACCTAGGCCTGACAGGTTTAGCCACAAGGCTCTCTCACCCGCGACTGCAAGATCATTAACCACGCAGATTTCATCCCAGAGGACTGGGTTCTGGGAACCCGAGTCAAGCTGACGGCCCATGTCTTCCAGAATTTCTGCCTGATATGCTGATGGCAGTGTGACTGCATTAAGCGAGCAAACTGACTGTGCAGCATATTTGTAGATCCTTTGATAAATAGATGCCGTGAGGCGATCTATCTTGTTGGGCAAAGAAATGCTAGAAGAAGCTGAGATTGCCCTGCGGTTAGGGTGAAGGTTCGGTCAGCCCCATTTCACCCATCCCCTGGATCTCAAGCTTAGAGAAGCCCTTGGTCAGAAGCTTGCTTTTAAAAGAGCTTGACCAATAGCGACTCATTTCTTTCATGCAGGCCGGGACTGCTGGCAGAAGCTGCTTCGATGGCGGCAAGGCTGGAGGGAGCCTTTTGCCGTCATACAGGTCGCGTTCTGCCCCTTCGGCATCCTGGGCGGCTGGACATGGGATGCCTAGCTTGGCCCGTTTGCAGACCTCGTACAAATTGCTGTCCACCGGGGATGCAACTTCAGCCACACTCGGTGTCCTGGACTGCTGGGGAGGAAAGGTAGAGTCATCCTCCTGTTCCTCATCCATGTCCACCAGGTCGAGGAGGTCTGAGTCGGCATCGCCCTCCGCGTCCTCGCCACCCGGCTCGCCCACGTTTTGATCGAGGAGGTCCTCGAACGATGGGGGCATGAGCAGGTCCTCTTCTTCCATCATGTCCGCCCAGCTTGTGGAGGCTCGCGGATGACGGATATTGCTCGTAGCAGTAGCGGCCAACAGGCAGGGGTCCTGACTGTTCGTTACTGCTACTCTAAGCCTCCTTTCCAGGACTTTCTCTGGCATCAAAGCACAGTGTGGGCATCCCTGAGGGCCACCAGTGAAGCCTGAGCATGCTTGGCACCCATACAGATGATGCACATTGGATGAGGGTCCCTGCCCGAGATGGGGGCATTGACGGGGCACGGGCGGGATGCAGCCTCTTTGGCCTTCGGCTCCGACCTTTTGGCAGGAGTAGGAGCCGCAGACATGGTTAGCGGAAAGGGGTGAGACTAGGCTACACCAGGCTCGTTTCGACACGTTAGCCCGTAAGTAGCTAGGACTAGCAGCGGGTGTTAAATCCGAGCCAGTCGCTGCGAGAGTCAGCTCGTCATGACACGTTAGCTGCACTCCTCTAGCCAATAGAGATTGAAAATGTGACGTCATTCAGGGGTAAAACCGCAAAGGATTCTGGGAACTCGTGGCAAGAGGTACTAGCGCACGCAGGCTTTCAATTGAAATCCGTTACACAGCAATAAAAAGAAACACAAAAATGGCAAGAAGCTGTTGTATTATTAACTGCAATAGCCGGTCGCATGACAGCCACGGGAAGCCGACGGGTAAAGAGATCGGTTTTTATCGGATTACGTCGTTGAAGAGAAATTCTTCGAGTCGTGTTTCCGAAGTAACAAAGAGGCGACTGGATTGCAGCCATTCAAAGACCAAATATAACGTCCCAGAACCCTCCAGCTCACAGGTTAGTCTGCTCCAAGCATTTCCACAAAGGTCAGTCTGCTGAACAGAAATGGTCGTGCTATGCTCCTTTATTTATTGTGCATAAATAGTGAATTGTCCTGACACAATATTGCGTTTCGCTTCTGTTATTATGGTACATTGACAAAAACATATACTTTTATTCACAGGGTAAAACAGGTTTTTTGTATCACTAATTGTCCAGTACGATTACAACATACAATATTATCGTCACTGCTACATTTCTGTAACGAACCAGAAATTATTTCCACTACTAATTAATTACCGTTGAGCTCAAAGGTCCTATTAATAAACGGTTAACGAATGTGTATTTATGAAGACAATTTGTGAGACTGGTAAACTTATGATACGTACGATGGTCTGTCGTTCTACACGGTGCATTTCAAGGTCCTGCACCCATCCGTCCGTAAACTGTACCTGGGCTTGTTGCAGTGACCTGAAGTTACTAAACTTCATGAGTGTGTGCACTCACTCCAAGAACCGTATAATTATAAATATGAGCGTGGTGAAAGTTGGGCAGCACGCTAACGTCTTTTGTCCCTCTGTGTGCTCGTAAGGGTCTAACCCTTTCACTCCTTTGATTTTTTTCCTCGTATCTTTTCTTTGACTTTTCATCAAGTCTGTCTTTGTACATACCTTTTTGGGGGGCAAAGAAAAAGCAACAAGGTATTGGAACCGGAGAATGAACGTTTTGCGGTGCAGCATTTGATGCGGTACTTGGATTGTTTTTGCCTCGAGTTCCCGACATGCAATGCGCGAAAGTCATGTGGTCTGTCAATCTCTATATCATTAGCAACTTAATGCTAACCGAACCCTAGGTCGACTAACAAGCTAATGCTAGTGAGACGCTAATGTGGTTCGTGGCCTGCTAACAAGTTAATGCTAGCCGGACACTGAACGAACAGCTCGCCGTAACGCGTTAGCCCGAGTTACACAACATCGGCTACCTCGCTAACTAAAACCAGGAACCGCTGGGACAGCTCGCCTGACGCATTGCTGTTCCACAGTGCAACTCTAAGTACACTTCTTTCGAAGGACTTACTCAGCACGATCCAAACTGGAACCGGAAAAACTGCGTTCGGCGACGTGCTCCTACACGGGACGCCTGAAAACTGTTAAGCAGCTAATCAAGTTAGCCTGGATGCGCTGTGGGAGCTAAAAGTAGTTTGTCACGGGAAGAAAGCGAGAATGAGTTAGGAGGAGCTGGTCAGCCGTGTTAGAATGAGGGGGCGGAGCCCTGAGCACGGCTCGACAGGTCTGTCATAGACAGACATGGTGGCATTGGAGATTCCGTAGTTGGTCATGCCGAGGCGATTCCCATAGTGAAACACCGAGCGAAGCTAGACAAAGAAAGTAATTTCTTCCTACGAGGTGGAAGTTGCAGACTTTTATCAAGACATTAATTGTTAAGACTCTCACAGCCCTGTACGCATTTCCTGACAGAGTCTCTTATCTGCAGGTATCTGGAAAAGTTTCTCCCTGGTAGCTTGAAAGAGGCAAAGACCCTCTCCCAGTGTTGATTAGTGGTTGTCCTACCTGTTTCCAAAGTCTAAATGTGTTATGTAGAATAGATATGATAGGATAAAGACTTCAAATTAAAGTGTAGTTTAATCTGCTTAAGAATACGTATGGTGCTATGTTTCACCACATTGCTGTCATACATAGGCTGACGAGCTTCCTGCTCCAGTTACAACCATGTAGAGCAGGACTGTCCAACCTTTTTTGCGCCACGGACCAGTTCATGTCCAACAATATTTTCATGGACCGGCCTTTAAGGTGTTGCGGATAAATACAACAAAATTAAACCAGTACCCAAAAAAAAGAAGATTTGTTCATAACACAGAGAAAAAGACCCAGTGAACCCAAGGTAACAATAAAAAAGATTACAAAATAACGCGAAATAACATTTTAAAAACCATGAATTTCACATAAGTAAAGATGAGTGAACTCAATTTTGTAAATGTGATTTAGCAAGAAATAACGGGAGATTTTGAAATGAATATAACTACTTTGGCAAAATTATCATCTTAATGCCATTATAGAGGGAGCGTGTTTACTGTATACTCAACTGGAGCTCAGATATTAAGGGAGAGAAGTTAGATTTTAATAGCGAGGAATAGCACTTTGTAAGCTGAATACCCAAATACGTGAACTTCTCATAAGCTGTACCGAATGGGAGGTTTTGTAGCCAAGATGAGTTACTCACATGTTACCAGTAGCGGTTTTAGATACGGGCGGTATCGTGGTGGGGGGTGGGGGCGGCATCACGGGCCTCGGCAAAAAAAAAATGCTCGTACTCATGCTGCCCCGACGTCAGCCAGCGCATACTGGGAATGGCACAGGCACCGATCGGTTTTCTATCGCCCATTTGCTGGGAGTAAGGGCGCCCTCCGTTTGCGGCACAGAGAGGAGAGGGCGGGGCGGCGGGGGATTCTCTGGCTGGAGCAGCAGCTAATAACCAACTCGCAAAATAAAACAAAACAACAAACACGAAAACACCAGACATCATGATACAGACTTTATAACCTAACTTTATAATTTGCACCGATGTTTTTTTCAAAATTCTGTACACGAAAAGTGAGCGCGAGAGCCCTCGGTGCACCTGCTCGCTGCTGAAGTCAAAGTAAACTTTATTGTCATCTCCGCTACAGACAGTCCAGTATGTAGAGACGAGACGACGAGGCTGCAGTTACAGCAGTGCAAGTAAACAAACAATATATATAAGAAGAGTAAGAAAATAAATATACAGTTTAGGACCAGGAGTAAACGGATCAATAACAATTTAAAATTTACAGTTTGATGATTTAAAGTCTCACACAAGACGTCGAAAGGGGAGGGGCCGGCTGCTTCCAAATAGAGCACATTTCATTTATAATGTTGTAAATCCAAGCCCATTATGTATTCATGATTTGAATCCTGGGTTGTGTGAAATCCCAGAAATGCGCCTTAGACAAAGTGAATCTGTGAACTAAGGTCTGTTAGGTTAAGTTGTGGTGATCCTTGGGTTGAGGGATTTGTGTTCATACTGGAATGCAAAATTAAAACCAATGTAAGATGGACAAGAAAAGTTCAAAGCCATCAGGTGCTCAGTTTAGAAAAAAGAGAAAAGAAGAGGAGGAGAAACGAGCAACAGATGCAGGTAAGCAGATGTGTGATTGGATAATGGCAGCTCATCCTGAAACTATCAGTCAGAAAACTTTATTAATCTCTAAGGAAGTTATGAGAGTTACAGTTGCTCCAAGAAGAAATGGTAAAAATAGCAACAGTAACAGACTAAACTCCAAACAATACATTATGTTACAGATTTTAATATTAATTGGGGGGGGGGGGGGCCTCGACTGTGTAGTCGAGGGCCTCTTTAGGATCGGTAAAGCGTTTCTTCATATTGCATAACACCTAGTATCCATCTGCACTTTGCAAATGCAGTGGTGAGGGCACTGGGTGAGGGCACTGGGTGAGGGCACTGGGTGAGTCCGAAGAGGCTTCCAGGCCTACATCGCTCGCATCATTCCTCTTAGGTTTAGGCTTCACAACTGTTGAAAAACTCTCAAAAAAATCTATCCACATTGATTAGCAGGTTATAAATTTGCATGTTTGAGCGTATTCGAAGATTTATTTTTTAAGTAATTCTGATGAGCTATCCCACGGCTCACTAGCGCCCCCCTGAGCTCATGCAAGTTCTTTTCTTGTCCTACTCTTTGTTTTTTCTTTTTTCTTCTTGTGTGTTTGTATTTTTGACTGAGAAATGAAATTTTGAGAAACTTGGAGCTTTTTAGCCACCTCGGTGTTTTAGTTTTGTCTTTTTTCCACAAACCTTTTTTGAAGATAAAAACTTCAGAGATTTTAGCCAATATATAGTTTTAGGAATGTATTCAGGTTTATGTTGTGGTGATTTCTGCGCCGTCCTGATGTTTATGGTTGAATTAACGTCTTAACAAGTTTATGTGGTGGTTTGTTTTCAGGTGTTTGTTCACCTGTCCAGTCTGGAGCGAAGTATCCTGTGGTCTCGCTCCATTCTCAACGCCCGCTGTCGCATCTGTAGATGCAAAGGAGATGCAGACAACATGGTGCTATGTGACAGCTGTGACAGAGGACACCACACCCACTGTCTGAGGCCACGCATGAAGGTAGGCACACTACACCGGCACTGTGAGGGACAGCTTTGTTTGCAGGTGCACTAACACTGCATGTTTACAGTGCTGCTGTTTTCTTTCATCTACTATTTTGCATAAATGTGCTAAATTCAGAGATCTAGTGTTCCTTCCTCCTCCTGCGTACAAATTTCTAGTTTCACATATAAAATGTATGAAGTGTGTGAGCCATGAACCAGCAAGTATTTGGAATTAAAAAAACGTGCTCTCTGTGATTGCAAAACCTGCAGGTTGGGCAGTAAGCAGGTAAATGTTTTTTCCTGCTCCACCCAACCTTCTTGAACTTGCCATGAACAGCACCGTTACCAGGGATGTGCATGACAGGCTGAGTGATCGTCGCTGTTGTTACTAGTCAGTACCGGATTTACTAGTCCTTCAGTCTAAGGCTACGTTCACTCTGCAGGTCTTGATGCTTAATTCAGAGTTTTTGATCAAATCCGATGTTTTTGTCTGCTCGTTCACACTACAAATAAAATGCGACAGCAAACGCGCTCTAGTGTGAACGCTCAAAGCGCCCGCATGTGCAAAAGAAGACGTCACACACAACGCGCTCTGTTTAGACCCAGAGCAACAGTATGTTTGACTGATGGCCTTAATATAAAGACTTCGGACTTCACGTTAAGTTATTTTGTTATTTACATAATAATGTAAATAACCTAATAATTATCCTTATTGCTGTTTAAGAGAGGAGCGCTGCTTCAAAGGATAGCTGCAGATTTCTGTCAGAATCTGCAGATTATACAGAACAAATAAAATGTTTACGTTGTCTTCCCAAGAGTTTCGCTGGATGACCAGGAAGCGTTCGCGATGTCTTCTCCAGCGCTGATAATTGGCGTCTGTCTTGTGTCGGTGACGTAAAAGGCGGATTTAATGCGACATGACCATCAAACAGCAGTCGCTTTCTGAAACATCAGATATGTATCAGATTCAGCACCACATACGAAAGTGACCCAGAGCGGATTTGAAAATATCGGATTTGTGCCGTTCACACTGTCACACCATGAGGCTGCCCCCAGCTGTTATGGGAGGAGCATGTCATACTGAGAGGAACCCCCATGTGTAGGCCTTAATACGCTGGAACAATTACATCTGCCTTTTAAACTCTTTGAAAAGAATGAGCTGTGTGCACAGTTGGAAAGCTTCTGATTGTGAGGCAGCTTCAGGCTGAGCACGTGTTTGACATGTTTGAGGGAACCAACCAGTGTGTTTTCACTCAGTCTGTTCCAGAAGGTGAATGGTTTTGTCCAGACTGTCGACCCAAACAGAGATCCAACCGCCTCCCATCCCGTCAGCGCTCGTCTATTGACGAGGAGGAGGAAAGAGACTATGATGATGAGGAAGAGGAGGAGGAAGAGTCTGAAGAGGAGGAGGAGGAGGAATCTGAAGAAGAGTCAGAGGAGGAAGAGGAGCAAGAAGTTGTCGTGAAGTAAGTGTTAAAAATAAATCAATAAATGACCTTGTTCTTCAGGAATGAATCGTTCTGGAGCTTTTCTTTTGAATCTCTGCAGCCCTAAGAAGAGGCAGACTCCACTCCCCAAGGGCAAGAGCCAACAGGCCACACCCAAGAACAGCATCACCACGTCAGGGAAAAACACATCAGCCTCCAAGTGAGTGTCTACCATAGATTGACCTCTTAGGTCATGTAGTCCTGATGGCAGTTTTGCAATATTCCCTGACCTTACCTTAATTCCATTTTATTTATAGTTGCCTCAAGGCACTTTATAATATAAAGTAAAGACCCTACAATAATACAGAGAAAATACCAACTTCATATGACCCCCTATGAGCAAGCAGTTTGGTGACAGTGGGAAGGAAAAACTCTTTTAACAGGAAGAAACCTCCAGCAGAACCAGGCTCAGGGATGATACTGCCTAAGAAAAGCATGTATAATGTAAATGGTACATAGCTGATCATTAGAGATAGGTTGATCATATTTAACATCGAAGAATTACTTAATGGCAGGACTTCTTTGAGCAGTTTTGTAGGAATGGGGTCTAAAAGACACGTTGATGGTTTGGAGGAAGTAATTATTGAAGTTAACTCAGAAAGATCAATTGGAGAAAAAGAGTCTAACTTAACATCAATGGTACTAAGAGTAGCTGTAGATAATATTACATCTGTGGGATGATTATTGGTAATTTTTTCTCTAATTATAAGAATTTTATTTGTGAAGAAGTTCATGAAGTCATTACTAGTTAACGTTAAAGGGATGGTTGGCTCAACAGAGCTCTGACTGTTTGTCAGCCTGGCTACAGAGCTGAAGAGAAACCTGGGGTTGTTCTTATTTTCTTCAATCAGTGATGAATAGTAAGATGTTCTGGCTCTGTGGAGGGCTTTCTTATAAAGCAGCGAAACTAAACTTTAGTGCAGTCACAACAAGTCCTGATCTAACTTTACTATTTACTTATGCTAACTGTGAAACTTCATTTTGTGTTAATCTAGATGAGTTTGCTGTGTTTCCAGTCCCACTTTACTGACTCTGTCTAATCACAGATCCTCAGGGAAAAAGCCCATAACCCCTCCGGCCTCTGATGGGAAAATTCCAACCCGCTCCAGGAGTCGGACTGGTGCTCATGTGAGCCATGAGAACGTGGAGCCAAACAGTCACATAAGCAAACGCAACACCAAAACTGCACCAGCTCAGAGCGAGTCTCGCAAGAGGTCATTAACAGGTAAGCAGCCAGTCAGCAAACAGTAAACACCTGCTGAGGGTGAACTTTAACAACTAACATATAAACATCCACTCAACAATGTGTGCACCAATCAGTAACCAGCCAGTTAACATCAAATAACTCTGACAGGATGGTGCCACTGTGGTCCATGCTCCTGTACTGCACAGAAACCTGCCTGGACCACAGTGGCACCATCCTGATTCTTAGCCAGCAGAATTGGTGCATTTGCTGCTCTGATCTGAGCACACATCGGTCTCTCCCTCTGCTCCTCGTAGAAACCGCCGCTCCTCGTAAACTGTCCAGACCCATCCTGCCTGTCCTTCCCTCGTCACACTCTCCAGGAGCCTCCTCATCGTCCTCTAACCGTCGTTCCTCTGGGAGGAACCAAGGAGTACACGAGCTGTCCGCCTGTGAACAGCTGACAGTGGAGCTAGTCAGACATGAAGACAGCTGGCCCTTCATGAAGCTGGTGTCCAGAACCCAGGTACTGCACCCATGTAGCTGTGTTTTAGTTTTATGTTTAGACCAACAAGAAGTTGATGAAAACGAAGCAGAAATGTTTCTCAGTCCGTTTACATCAGAATTAAATTTAGTCATCTTAGTAACAGTTAGATACTTACCTCAAACACAACTTGGTAGGAAAAGCAGACGAGTCAGGTTTAGGAACATGAACTATGGTTCAGGATGGAGGTTTAACTCTGAAGATGTTGTGGACCACAGCACTGTGCATCCTTTGTTTTGTGAGGGAAATGGATGCAGCAATATGCAGGTATGCTTTGACAGTACGTTTGGGATCATTGTCATGCTGGGAAATGGACTTTTTCCACAGTAGTAATTAACTTCAGGCCCGGGTCGAGTCTATATTTGATGTCATTGTGTCTGACCAGAAACGCAGCCTGTAGCATATTTCTTTACCCGTTACATCTCCATACAGGTTCCAGATTACTATGACATCATTAAGAAGCCGATTGCGCTGAACACCATCAGAGAGAAAGTCAACAACTGTGAATACCAGACTGCAGGTGAGCCACGTGTAGATCACTGCGGTCAGAACATGCGTGCTTCTGTGCACAATGTGAACATGTGACTCTCATTTCTCTCCATTTGGTGTCTGCAGGCGAGTATATCTCAGATGTGGAGCTGATGTTCTCCAACTGTCTTCAGTATAATCCTCGTCACACTAATGAGGCGAAGGCCGGACATCGACTGCAGCGGTTCTTCCACGCTGAGCTGAGCAGACTTGGCCTATTGGAGCACGGCTCTGCCCTGCCCACCAAACGCTCCCGACACTGAAGCAGACGCACTCCTGTCACCTTCACCGCCGTCCAGGGACTGGAAAGAGGAGACAGATGTAGAAGTTGCAGTTGTTTTGTTCCCGAAGGACTGAAAAGGTGTCAAAATATATTAGCAACCTGTGTGCTCCGTTAAGCAAAGGGATAACGGAGGGCAAAGGTCAGCAGAACCATTAAATTAATGTTAAAAAGAGTTAAAGTTCCATTGTTAAAATGAGCTTTTTTCCACTGCTTCTTACATGAATCTGTTCTGGGAGCTCTGCCCTTCTCATGTGTTGTGCGTTTAAAAGCGTCTCTCTCAAAATTAAATACGTTGCAGCTGCTGTGAGTTCATGGGAAAGTTGTGAGCTAGGCTTTGTATGACCTGCTGATCAGGGCATTTATTTCTAGTCTATTGGATAGACAGACATGTAGCAGATTGATGGGCACAGACACACTGTGGCGCTGTAACGACAGTAGAGTCCCACCTGATTTCACCTGATGTTTCCTTTAATCCAGAAAAGCAAAAACCACTAAATACTCTGGGACTTGAGGCCCTCAGTGTTTTCTCAGGGATTTGTGATTTCAGTGTAAACTGTTTCAGCTAGTTTTACTGAAGCGGAGCAGCTGCAGGGATTCGGGGCTCAATCGATGGAAGTCTGTGGCCAGCACTATTACAACAGTAAATTGTATTTAAATAGGTTTTCTAGCACGTGAAGTATGACCAGATTGGTTTACAAAGGAACATTTAATAATAGAAAAATAACTGATTAATTCCTCTACATGAAGTTATTTGATGGCATGCACAGCCTGCAGCATGACCCTTGGGCTGACGTGATTGCAGCTTCCATGCACTCAGACTCACTGTGGGGCGTAGAGCTGAGTAACTTTAGCTTGGTTTGAACGGAAATGCTTGATTTTTCATTAGGATACAATCAGAAGACCATAAAAACTTTTTGGCTAAATTTCATTTAATGATGACACTGAAACAACAGCCTTGTTTTTATTGGGATGTATAAATTTAAAACACGCAGGTAATATGTACATGTACACCTGTTTATGCTAATTATCAATTCAACCAGACTGTGTTGATTGTGGCTTCCACAGACTTCTGTAATGATCTACTGGGTGAATTTCAAACTGTAACCAATAACATGCAGCTAGTAGTGCAAACCCTTTCATTATATTGCATTGGCAGAGTTATAGATGCAGTTTGAGAGACTATGAAGATGCTTCAACATCTCAGGAACACCTTCCCCCAGCTTAGCATTGAGACTCAAAGGATTCCTTTAAAGCTCCATTCAGACGGGATTCAGTTTAAAGGCGTGGATCTGAGTCTGTCGTGCATGGAGCTACTTGATAACAATTCTCCTTGTTAATCTGACAAAACACAAAAGTCTGATCAGATCTGATCACTAAAGAAGTGCACGATTTGAGCTGGTCCTTTAAGCTGCAGCTGCCTCTGTGGATTTGTAGTTTTTTGTTTGTTTGTTTGTTTTTTGACTACTGAGTTTTTCTACATTAGTTGTTTTGGTTTTGTCAGCATTGTCAATTACATGCTGTGATGATGATGATGATGATGATGATGATGATGTCTGCGTTGAAGGATGGAGGTCAGCAGTAGACACTACACTGGAGCTGCTGCAGCCTCACTCCTCCCCTCCCCATCTGCTGTGTATTTATTTAGCCTCAGTATTGTCTTTATTTATGACTGCTAGCCTCCCTCTTCCTCCTGAAGCTTTCATCTGTTTGTTGTTCTAATGTAAAAATAAATTGCCTTTTTATAAGCAACTACATCCAGTCTCATGATCTTTCATCTTGAAAGTTGCTTTTGTGAATCTGTTTTCTTACATTATATATTCTTTTTTTTTTCGTACATTATAATCTGAGGCGATAACTGAAATATTCACCGGTCTTTGTTACTATCAAAATTAATCAGGATCTAAAAAAAAATGAAAGCCATCATGTAAAGTCCACATTTGAGCGCACAAAAACAGTTTGCAGACTAGTTGGGCAAAGAAGCCTCTGCCACCTATCTCGACCAGGTTCACCTGTGTCTGCCAGTCTTTATCACCACAGTCCTGCACCATGGCTCCTCGCACACCTCTTCCGATGACCAACTACACAATGATGATCTTTTTCCCTCTGTGGAGAGCAAAACTACTGGTCTTATGGTAGTGTGGATGACATCTGGAACCTGGGGCCTCCTCTTCAGGTCTGCTCTTGGTTTCCATTCTTAGGCTGACTGAAGTAGACTTCAGCTGGTTTTACTGGATACTGCTGGCTTTGCTCCCTCTGCCATAAAGGTTATTGCAGGTGTAGTCTTAGCTGTAAACGGACTTTCCCTGAGCCAGTACGCTGTCCCAATGAGATACGATGAGAGATGACAACCCCAACCCCCGTCCCAAAGAAAATATGTAGACTAATAAAAAATTAGTAGTTAATGAAAATAATTTTAACATCTGGATTTTGTGTGTGTAGACCTGATCCAACTTCAACCTTGGCAGAATGGTGGTTGTGTGTGTGTGAGAGAGAGAATGTGAGACTGGCTGCAGGAAAATATTTTTTTAAAGTGTCTCCAGCCTATTATTATACATGATTCTGAAAGAGAGAGATCCTATTAACTTTAAGCGCCTTGAGACGACCTTCGTTGTGATTTGGGGCTATATAAATAAAATTGAATCGAATTTGTGAGCCGGCTCCCTGCCTTCCTGTATTGGGGTGCCTCGTTGAAGATCCACACTGGTCACATCAGTCTCACAGATATATGAGGAGAATCTCACACTCACACACACACACACATATATATCTATATCATATAGATAGATAGATATCTATCTATCTAGATAGATATATAGATATCTATCTAGATAGATATATAGATCTCTAGATAGATCTCTATCTAGATAGATATCTATATCTATCTATCTAGATAGATAGATAGATATAGATCTATCTAGATATAGATATCTATCTAGATATCTATATCTATCTATATATATATATATCTATATATATAGATATAGATCTATATATATAGATCTATATAGATATAGATCTATATATATAGATCTATATAGATATAGATCTATATATAGATCTATATAGATCTATATATATAGATCTATATAGATCTATATATATAGATCTATATAGATCTATATATATCTATCTGGGAACAGCTAAGATACTGCGCAGGACCCTCAAGCTCCCAGGCCTCTGGTAGAGGACCCGAGCTTCAAGGATAAACCGCCCGCAGGGGCGTGCTGGGTGTTATATATATATATAGAGAGAGATATCTATATACAGATAGATAGATAGATAGATAGATAGATATTAGCTCAAACAGCTGAAAAGCCTATTTTTCCCAGCTCGGGCGTGTTGAATTCTATAAGAAAGCCATAAATAGGTGTGTCTGAGTCTTCTATCAAAAATTACAGCTGTCTTTATGAAGTTGTAGAAAAACGCTTTATTTCGCGTTTCTCGCTATTACATGCATTTGAATGGAGTTCTCGCTAAAACTAAGCTGATCTTGTGAAAGTTTACAGTGAAGAAAGAAGTAAACGAAGCTCTTTAAACATTGAATGCGCCTCCACAGCTCTTCCTGGTGAGTCTTACGGAGTGACATCGGTCAAGAACCGCCTCTCTTCCTCTTCCACTCCCTTCCAGACTCCCCCCTCCTTTCCTTCTTCTTTGGTCAGCCGGCCACATTCCCCGCTACCTTTCACCCACGAGAAATACCGTTCTGACAGCAAAGCAGTCCGGACAAACCCCGGGACAACATGGTAAGAACCAGCCGAAACGGTCCCGTGTGCTGGGCCGAGGTTCGGAGGAAGCTCATTGTTTGCGGTGCGGATCTGTGACACGCCGTTATTTGCGTCTTGGCGTGTAGCATGATGTTAGCTAGCATGGCTGCCGCTCCCGTTAATTAGCCGCTCTCTCAGCAGATTATTCGGTGTCTACGTGGTCGAGCCACCTCCGACATCAGGATTTAGTCTACTGACGTCGGTACATTGTCTTTTTTTAGTTTGTGTTCAAAGATTTTTATCCAAATTAACGGCCCGTATTGTGAGTTGGGCCAGGCCGGACCAGACTGGGCCGTGCCTAGCCGCAGGCCGTGTGGCCCGGGGCGGCCATCTTATTCCAGTTGATGTCCTGGTGCGGTGACGGGCCTGAATCCTGCGGGTCCGTGTGAACGAGGTTCGGACCGGATCCGGCCGGCTGGACCCGCTAGATTAAGGTGAATGGGGTCCGGAAGGCCCGACCGAGTCCGAGTGAATGAGACGGACGGTGACTGTGCAGTCTGTATGGCGGCCTGTAGGCTAAGCTGTGGTGCACCAGTCAAACCAGCCGGGGACTTCATGTCACTTCTGATTGTTTTAAAGAGAGCAGTCCTGATTCTCTTTGCTTTATTCTGAATTTATTAATGCATCCGGCGGTTTTCTTCATTGTTGTTATTGTTATTTATAAGCAGCTAATGCAGCAACTAACTTTGTGTAATCTGACTAATATGGATCAGTTGTTTGTGTATGCGCATCGATGTGTTTTTATACCTCGAATATTTTTCATTTGAAATGGAAACTCATTCAGTATTTGTGGATGCCGTTCTGTAGATGCTAAGTTGGAAAAGCATCACCATCATATTGCCTATTGCATTTTATCGTTTTCACTTATCACCTCTCGGTCTTCAGAATCCAAAGTCCAAACCAGAGATTGTTTTTTATCATCAGAGACTTTGGGTGGAGCTGTCATGCCAGCTGTGGTCATCACCGTCTCCCACTTGTAGTGTTTCCTCAGGTCGTGGGTATCATCCTCCTTTAACATAGAAAGATACACTTAAACATTTGTAAACGTGTGTGTGTGTATGGGGGCGCGGTCAGTGCTGCATAGTATAACAAACAAAAAGTGTTTACATATTTGTCAAATATGTATCGATCCAGTGATGCCAAATAGTGATATTTTCTTATATGAAATGCAAATATAAAGCAAACTCGTTTTGTATCAGTTGCTCTTGCAGTCCACCAGATGGCGCAATTGAAGAGTTTTTTCCCCTTAGTGAGCTCGGCAGAGGTGATGACCACATGTGGGATAACGGAGGCAGAGATAGAAACGAGGAAGGTGTCATTTGTGTTTAAATCAAATTTCTGGACATTTTTTTTAAATGAAATGGAAGTGATACATGGGGTCTGCAAGGAGTGTCATATGAAAATATAGAAATTCTACGAACATCAGGACTCATGTTACACCCAGGGATGGCTTTGCCTTCCTGTGTTAATGTTAACTCTGAATCAGCTCAACTGAAAAATGATCCAAGCCAAGTGCTGGTTGGCTACCTCCCAATTCAGAGCAAGCCAAGAAAATAACACTCTATCTGCAAAGACCTGTGTCTGTACAGCATTGTGGAAAATGCTCCAAACACTGGAACCCAGGTATGGGATACCATCACAACGTGGATTCTCTACAGAAAGAGAAGAGGCCGTTCCCGAGCCAGTAGGCGATAAAGCTCAGGAGGAATCTGACATCACTGAGCAGGATGACAGACCGACACCCTGTCATACCAGCCAGGATGAGGAAGCCGTGTGGGCTAACAGACTGGCTTGGTCACACTTATGATGATGTTGGAGCACCTCCAAAATTATTATCTGCCACAGCTGCAGAGGAGGAAAAAAGATCTCAGGAGGGCTACACCACTGGCACTAAACTGGTAGAAATCCCATGAGCAAGTCTGTCCTCTCCTGGCCATGCTGGGGGGGAAAAACTCCTTTGTATCCCAGGTACTAGTGTTTTAATAGAAGTCTTCTCGATGGCTGGAGACATCGTCACACTTTGACCTCACAGCATGTTGATCAGCTCCTCTTTAAGAATCACAGTGTTGACTTTCCTAAGAATATGAACTTACTGTCGTTGGAGGCCGACCCGTGACTGCTGCTCTCAGATGCTGCTGGGCTTGTCTGTTTTCTCGCTGTGTGCTAGAGAATTTAAATACATGGTGTCAGCAGTATTAAACTTTATGTCACATAATATAAAATGTTATCAAATTTGGACCGGTATTATTGGAGACTATATTACAAACAGTTGTAGACTGAGGCTCCTCATTCTTTTTTGACATTTTGCAACGAATGAAGAGCTTCATTGAGTTACTGCCTCTTCTTTGCAGGCATCAGGTGTGACAGTGAACGATGAAGTCATCAGAGTGTTCAATGACATGAAGGTCAGGAAGTCTTCAACCCAGGATGAGGTGAAGAAGAGGAAGAAGGCGGTGTTGTTCTGTCTGAGTGACGACAAGAAGACAATCATCGTGGAAGAGGGAAAGCAGATCCTGGTGGGGGACATCGGCGACACAGTGGAAGACCCCTACGCCAGCTTTGTCAAACTCCTCCCACCCAATGATTGTAGATATGCTCTGTATGATGCCACCTACGAGACCAAGGAGTCCAAGAAGGAGGACCTGGTTTTCCTCTTCTGGTACTGTATTATTTGGGAGTAGTCAGGATTATGAGATCAGTCTGAATCTGGGCTGAAGTAGATGGGATGGGTGCAAGACTTTGAATACATAATCTTTCTCTGTGACAGTATATACATATGCTATAAATAATTTTCTTTACAAAGTTGATTTGCTGTAGTTTCCTCGCTGACAGTTTAACCAAAAGGCATTTCCAGTGGAAACTAGCTGACATATCCTCAGCATAACCATGTATAATATCCACAAAACTTAAAAAGAGGTTATACACACACAATACGGTAACATTATGTTGAAGCACAGTACGTATCACTCTGCGAGGCTCCGCCTACGATAGCCGTAATGCTCCAACAATCCATCAAGCGGTGCGGCTTCGTAGCTCAGCAAAGTCGTACTGAAACATCTGACAGATTTTCGAGCGCCGTGCACATAAAATCGTTTTGAGGTCAGTAAACACAACCAGAGTTCATACATAAGGCACACGGGATTATAAGGGGCTCTGTCGACTTTCAGAAAAATCTAAGGATTGATTTTAAGTGCGCCGTATTTTCCAAACAACACGGTAATAACGACGGCCCGCTAGCATGCGCTACCAAAAATAGTGCTTTGTTGTGTATCTGACGGACAAAGGCTAAACCAGTTCCACACCAGTGAAGCTGCAGCATTTTTACAAACCAGTTCAGATTCATCTGTTTCATTCAACGATCCGCTTTCACTCTTCTCGTTCTCCGTCGCCGCCATGCTTTTTCGGCCATGTGCGTATGTAAACATAGGCACTGCGCGTGCACGTTTTAACCATATTCTATCGCGATATTTCATTTTCTTATCGTTGCCCAACATTATACCGGTGTTGCAGAGAACGGTATGATATAGCCCAGCCCTAGTCCTAAGCCTGAGCTTTTGGCTCGCAGGTCTTGCTTTTTCCATAAGCTGATCTCATTATTTGAACCTTTGTCACCGTTTAATGTGAACATCCACCATGACATCATGTGACTCTGTTTTTCTTCCTCCTCAGGGCTCCAGAGAGCGCTCCACTGAAGAGCAAGATGATTTATGCCAGCTCTAAAGATGCCATTAAAAAGAAGTTTACAGGTAAGTGTTCAGATCTGCATATACACCACTCTGTTATTTTTTTGGGCCATCATCGAGCCTCTTTATTGATGATGTTGCTTATTTTTAGGTAGAAGCACGAGTCGGAAGTTCACGCGTCTGACACACCTGTGGTTATGACATTCACTGCTTAAAAATTTCATGGTCCAAAGTTTGAACATATATTCCTGTGAAATAGCTTTTAAAGGGGTGGGGGGCTTGGGCTGAGACCCAGCCTATTCATTTGTCCTCTGTAATGCAATTTTACTGTATTTATACAGCGTCAAATCACAACAACAGTCGCCTCAAGGTGCTTTATACTGTAAGGTAGAGCCTACAATTAGGGCTGAGCGATATGGCCTAAAATTCATATCGCGATATAATTTGAAGCATGTGCAGTAACGATATATATCGCGCTATATTCTTTTCTTCTGTATAACATATTTCCCACACTATAAGGACTTAAAATCCTTTAATTTTCTCAAAAATCGAGAGTGTGCCTTATGTATGAATTCTGGTTGTGCTTACTGACCTCGAACCGATTTTGGCAGAAATCTGTTAAATGTTTTAGTACAGCTTTGGTAAGCTGCACTGCTCGATGGATTGTCAGAGCATTACGGCTGCCGTAGTGAGGAGCTTCCCGGAGTAATCTGGGTCCAAAACTCCGTCCACTTCCCAAAGTCAAACGAACACTGAGAGTTAAAAACGGTCTAAATTCTTTCATCTTTAATAAAATGATCAGTGTTGCTGCTTTACCAGGTGTATTAAGTTTTACATCCAGGCATCCATGAAAACAGAATTTATTAAATTTAACGGAGTTAGAAGAAAACTAAACAGCAGTGGCGTTTGCAGGTTACTGAAGTTGGACTACCTGGTACATAATGTTGTGCTACGTGATTGCTAGCGACACAGCTATGTTAGCATAACATTAGCACAGTGAAGCTGGAGGATGAACGCCAACTTTTTTTCCACTGGATAAAAGTTAACGTGAGGGACTCTGGTGGTCAGGGACAAATGCAATCGTATAGCAGGATGCTGTACACGGGCCAAACTTCAGTCAGGAGAACAACTGAGATTATTCATCCACAATACGAGGTTAGTTATTAATATACTGCAACAACATGGGAATAGAGAGAGAATTCAACATTAATGAATCAATGTTACGGAAGTGGAGGAAGCGCAGTTTTTGGCTTTCCCCATATTTCAAAAGTGCTTCATCTCTTTGCTATGACTCTCGGCATAATTTTCAGATGATAATGGTTTTAGCCGCTGCGACGCTTTCGACCAAAACAGGCGCAGTTTGATGACATCATTAACATGCACTATCGCCATAGAGTGGTATAGTCAAAATCTCTATCGTTGGCCAAATTTATATCGTTTCTATCGCCCACCCCTACCTACAATAATACATACAGAGAAAACCCCAACAATCATATGACCCCCTATGAGCAGCACTTTGGCGACAGTGGGAAGGAAAAACTCCCTTTTAACAGGAAGAAACCTCCAGCAGAACCAGGCTCCTGTGTGAATATCATCTTGGTTTTTACACAAAGTGCAGGGAAAAAAACACAATTTTTTTTGAAAGCCTAACATAAGTAATAGAATAAAAAGTTAAAAATACACTAAAACCCACTCAGAGTATGGAAAACAATGATGAGGACAGCTACTGTTTTTTTTGTTAGGGTTATTTGTGATTGGCTGAGTGGGTCCAGGTTATATTTGTTGGGTTCAGGTGTTGTGTTAAGAAACCTGTATGAAAGAGCAGACGTGGCGATTTTAGTCAAGTCAGAACAAGTGACTGATTTAAAAAGAATAGGGCTAGATTTACAGTAAAAGTAATGCACGGAACAGACAAACTCGTAGTAACCAAATAAACATGATAAATGCATGAAAAAACTCACACAGTAATAAAAAAAGACCTTCAGGGTTAGGGTGGTTCACTCCTGCCAGCTCAACATGTATTAAAGCACCGCCCACCCGCCAACGCAATGCTACTGTCAGTGTTGGGTAGCGTTACTTTTCAAACTAACTTGTTCCATGATTATTGGCAATAAAAAGGAAATTTATTACCGTGTTACCTTCTGAGAAAACAGGAGGACAGGACACATTACAGTAGTTTTTGCCATAGAGGGAGATGGGATTATTGTAGGGTTATTTTTCTGACCCCTTCCCA
Source organism: Maylandia zebra (assembly GCF_041146795.1). Taxonomy (NCBI): domain Eukaryota; kingdom Metazoa; phylum Chordata; class Actinopteri; order Cichliformes; family Cichlidae; genus Maylandia; species Maylandia zebra. The sequence continues at coordinate 1,383,525 of NC_135185.1, read as the reverse complement.
GAAGAGTTATAACCTGTTACAGCTGCAAAGGGTGCACATTAAACCCGAGGGTTTAAGAATGAGATATCATTCCAGGTGATGTAATTGAGAATAGGGCTGTGCGATATGACCAAAACCTCATATCCCGATATAAGACATCTATCGTCCGATAACGATATAAATCACAAAGATTTAACATTTTCTGTAAATTCTGTGAATCTCGGGCAGCTCGACTTGCGTGAAGTGTTTCCAGCTGGGCGTTGTGTAGCTGGAGTCTTGTGTTTTAACCGATGCATCAAAGGATGCATTTTTAGACATAAGTTGTAACGGCCGCCATTGTCTTTGTATTTATTACACGGCGTGCTGCGGGGAAAAGCCTGTTCTAACGTTTGAGTCTAAGGTTTATTTTTTAGCACCTGACGGCTCTTTGCTTCTCGTCCGTAAACACTCTGCATACTCTTTCGAGTGATTCAGTTTATTTTGGAAAGTCTCAACAGGATCTTGAGCTTTATTGTGAAAGGTTTATGTGGAAAATAAACAAGTGGAGATGCGATGGTTTTACCGTCGTTGTTGCTAACGACAACGCATAAAAACAGGCGCTTGTCCGTCTGTAGTGTGGTTATATTACATATAAGAGAAAGAGAGAACTTAACATAGCCACTACAGTGACGATCAAAACCATGAAAAAATATTGCAGTAAACCGTTTGTGTTGCGACACCACGAAACAAACGATAGCATAAAATGAAACAACAGATGTTTTTATATCGTCATCCGATATATCGTTATATCGAACAGCCCTACTTGAGAAGGGAAGCACTTTCAGCTATAAGTGTATATTTGGGAACTGCCAAATTGATTTTTCTGTTTTTAGAGCTGCTGCTCATTCATCTCAGTTCAGTTTAATTTTTATAGAATCAAATGACAACAGCAGTCATCTCAAGGAGCTTTATTTTGGGAGGTAAAGAGCCTTCAATAGAGAGAATGACCTCTGCCACTGTGAGACGATCCATAGGTTAGTGAGGTTAACGTGGACCTAACTGAGAAACCAGGGAGCACTGCACGTGCCCAGTCAACAACTTGTCAATCACAAGTCTCCTTTCTGACTAATTGGACCCTAATTTACAAAATTACACATTGCTCACAGTATGATTAGCGAGTGAAACCAGGAACACAGGAGGAAAATGTTTGCTGAGGTTACACAGTGAGCGGTTGTTTCCTCATAGACTGCAGCCACACGAGTACCCATTAGCTTTGTTCTGTGGAAACCCCACAATGTGTCTGGAAAGTTCTTTTGGTTGTTATGCAGCGTTGGTCAAGTTACTTGAAAAAAGTAATCAGTAACTAATTACTGATTACTTCCCCAAAAAAGTAATCCCGTTACTTAACTGATTACTTATTTTCAAAAGTAATTAATTACTTAGTTACTTTTTAAAAACACGATTTACAACCTGAAGAGGTGATAAAGTGATAGATCTTTCAGCCCAATTCTACTTTTTCTGCATAATCCATCATACAAAATGTAATCAAATGGAAAAGTCTCTTTTTAAAACTTGTTTTATTAGTTTTAATCTTTTAACTTTATGCATCAAGCAAACATTTTATTATCTGCAACATTCTCTGACTGGAAGAAATTAGTTTAACATATAAACCTATTTTCTGCACATTCCAGCACATAAAATAAAATATTTGTGTGTTTACACTCAGTCTTTCAAATAGATGCAAGTAAAACACAGCAGAAAATAAATAAAGTCAAAGACTCAGCGGTCCTGTTGCTCTATTTTCACCTGTAAAGCAGGAGTGGGGCAGGCGGAGGTTTACCCTGGTGCAGGTGTGCCGCGGTCAGTGGAAGAATCCGCGAGTTTCTCTGTGAGTTTCCCATTACGTCGTAGCTACTCGGTGCTTGCTTGGAAGTTTAGGGGTTTTTTCACTGTAAAAAGAAGTTTTCTTCCCACGCACAGCGGACACTAATGTTTTTGTCACTTTTTATGGAATCAAACTCAAAGTAAGGTCAGTACTTCCACGCTTTAAACGCTGCACGCTCATACTCTCTCTGCACTCGATATATGATCCATTGTTGATCTGCACACAGCTGTTGTCACGAACGTCGCACTCGCTTACATCACTGTCATGAGACATTCTCGCAAAAAAATCACGGTTTTAGTAACGCAGTAACGCAGCGTTCCTACGGGAAAGTAACGGTAATCTAATTACCGATTTTGCAATAGTAATCCCTTACTTTACTCGTTACCTGAAAAAAGTAATCAGATTACGCGTTAATGCCCATCTCTGTTGTTATGTACACACATCTCCTATTGCTTTCTTCTCCGTGTCACAAAGGAAACAATTCCAACAATTTTAACGTCGTTTGACGACATCAGTGTGGGAGCTGCTTCGTGTTAAGATGCATTTCATGAAATAGAAAATTACATGGAAGGGATAAGGAAGTGGCCTGATACTGTTTCTCCTGGATGAGTCATCTTCAAAGAAAAAGTCATTTAATATTATATTAAATGGAATTTCTTCATGAACATTGTGAAGTGTTTGTACATTGTGCTGAGTGGGTGTGTCTCCACAGGTATCAAACACGAGTGGCAGGCAAACGGGCTGGATGACATTCAGGACTTTCGCACACTGGCTGAGAAGCTGGGCGGGAACACGGTGGTGTCTCTGGAGGGCAAGCAGCTGTGATGTCTCGGCGACAAACTGAGCAGAGTCAAGCCAACCGCCGTGCCATCCAGACTGAAGCACCTGACCCCACCTGAACACCACTGCTTCACCCAGCAGCTTGCTCTGTCTGTATCAATGTCCTGAAGGAGTTAGCATCTTTAGGCCTCTTTGTTTTCTTTTGGTTTTTGTTCTTTTTACTTTCCCTCCCCCGACATTAAGAAGATCTCATTAACATAATGATATGCAAACACCTCCCAGTTTGTTGCCACATGACTTCTGTTCACCTTTCAGAAACAAACAAGAGATGACACTACCAAACCACAGGAAAGGCTGTCTCTCTCACACAGCCACTTTTGCCAAAAAGTGAAAGACGCAGCCACATGTGTTGAAAGCGAGCTGGGTTGCGCCTCCGACAGCACACAGGTCACACTCACCATGCTTTTTTGACTTTATTTATTATTATAAAGTGTTTTTTCTCTCTCTCCAGTATGTTTCAGACAGACAGACACTGTTAGACTATGCATTCAGAAAAGATTACCCAGCACTTTCTGTTGAAACACTACAGGTTAAGACAGCAAAGATCTGCATTAAATTCTCTGTATTTATGTCTCCAAGATAATTTGTTTACCTCAGCTTTCATTCCTGTTGGACTCACTACTTTCTAGTTTTGGTCATCGCCTTACTTTCAGTTTGAATGTAACTGTCACACCAGAGTTAGAGTGCACTTTTATTTTGTAAAGAAACACTAAAGGATGCAGATTTGACCCCAGCAGTGAGAGACTACCCCACAACAACACGACATTTGGAGCCTTAAAGTGGAACGTTGTTTCTGAGATCAAAGGAAGCCACTTTGCAATAAAAGCCTGTGGCAGAACTGATGCCTCCGTGCCTCGTCTCTGTTAATCATGGGGTGAAACTAGGGGAGAAATGTAGAAACTAGTGAAATCGACATCGCTGACATGGAACACAAACGTGTTCTAATGCCCTCATTAGACAAGCAAAATGTCTAAAGAACGTTTTTTGGATGCACTACTACTTACCCATTAAGTAGTAGTGTATTCAACAGTAGAACATGGAGCCCAATTTTAAATCAGACTGGTCTTAGAACGTCTTAACTAGCATATCGACAGAATTCCTTCAAACTTTATAGCCTTCATTAGAACTGTGACTTTACCACAACCTTGTTAGACCCTCATTAGAACTTATGGGTTATGGATAAGTAGCACATTGGGATATATTGGCAAAAACTCCAGACCTATCAGATCTGATAGGTCTGGAGTTTTTGCCAATATATCCCAATGTGCTATCAGATCTGATAGAACCTATTATTCTGATGAATTTAGCAGAACCCCGTTTGAGACTGGATGGCTTCAAACATTGTGTGACCTCCGTAAAGGTCTCCTTAAAATTTAGACTGTAGGGAACAGAACTAAAACTCTGGAGTTTCAAGTTGAACATTGGAAACTGTTTTTCTAGTGATCTCTCTAGAACAGCGTGTGAGTGTTCCAACGGAGTGATTACTGTCAGTGGACGTCAGAGCCCTCGTGCTTTTAATAAAACTGGAATCCCACCTCGACCATGTGCAGCATGCTGTCTATAACTAAAGTAACAAATGACCACATGTTGAAACATAGAATTTTATTGTAAATAAGCAGGTTGGCACTAAGCTGGGGCGATCGTGGCTCAAGAGTTGGGAGTTCGCCTTGTAATCGGAAGGTTGCCGGTTTGAGCCCCGGCTCGGACAGTCTCGGTCGTTGTGTCCTTGGGCAAGACACTTCACCCGTTGCCTACTGGTGGTGGTCAGAGGGCCCGGTGGCGCCAGTGTCCGGCAGCCTCGCCTCTGTCAGTGCGCCCCAGGGTGGCTGTGGCTACAATGTAGCTTGCCATCACCAGTGTGTGAATGTGTGTGTGAATGTGTGTGTGAATGTGTGTGTGAATGGGTGTGTAAAGTGCTTTGGGGTCCTTAGGGACTAGAAAAGCGCTATATAAATACAGGCCATTTACCATAAGCTTGCATATTCTATAAAACAGGTCTGTTGGGACACTAAAAAATAAAAACAAAATAATTAGTTTGAAGCCTAAATGCAAAGGTACCAAAGACAACAGAGGCTCATTCTGGAAAGTCTAAAGTACAGAGGCACATGTGAACTTCAGGCCCTCATGTGACTTCAGATTCGTTGCTGAAAATTCTTCTACATGGGCTGAGGAACACATTTGAAAACCGCTGGACCAATGTTCAAACTAGAAAATTTCAAATGTTTTTTCTTTGCATGTGTCCTCGCTTTAAAAAAGAGAGATTACATTTATCCTGTCTTCAAAAGTCCCTGAACAATGTCTTTACATCATCATGTGATGTGAGTGGAGCCCTCTGGTCAATAACTCTATACAGGCCGTCATAAAGTGGACACAAGGAGAGGTTGATGAAAACAAACTGAGACGAGTCCAACGACTCCAGATCAGCCTTAATTGAATCGAAAAGAGGGACAAAGTTGAGCTTGAACAGCTGATAAGAGGGAGAAACCCTTATATAAATAAGTAAACCCAGTAGGAGACCACGAAATGGAAAGGGAACAGTTGTAACCGGAACTGTCAACAATGAACCCAAGGGCATGGCCTCTGACTTGGCAAAGTTAATCTTATAGCCTGAAAATGCACCGAAAGATGAAATTACGGGGGAGGGAGGTTTCAGGTCGGGATAAGAGCACCAACACATCATCTGCATATAAAGAGATTTTATGTATCTTCTCTTTAACACAAATACCAGAAATTAAAACATCCTGTCTTATGGTCTGGTTCAGCGGTTCTATTAAAGAGTAGAGGACTAAGAGGATCGCCCTGCCTATTTCCACGGTGGAGAGCAAAATTGCTGGAGCGCATCCCGTTAGTTATAACTGCTGCGACCGGGGAGTTATAGAGAACTTTCACCCAATTTACAACAATTTCACCCAATCCAAATTCCTCTAAGGCAAAAAATAGATACGACCATTCAACGTGATCAAATGCTTTTTCTGCATCAAGAGAGAGTACAAGGAATGGCTCATCAGAAAGATGAATAACATTAAGAAGTCTCCTCATGTTATCAGAGGAGTTACGCCTTTAACAAAAACTGTTTGGTCCTCATTAATTATATAGGGGAGTACCTTCTCGAGTCGTAGGGCTAATATCTTAGAGAGTAACTTCAAGTCTGAATTCAGCAAGGTAATGGGCGTATATGAAGTACATTTATCAGGGGGTTTACCTTTTTTAAGAATAACAGAAATATTGGCCTCCTTGAGGGACTGGGGCAGGATGCCATTTAAAAAGTGGATCCAGAAGGACTGTCTGAAACTGTAAAACTCACAGCTAAATCCATCCTGGAGCTTTACCTGATGGCATGGCGTTCAAGGCAAACAGGGCTTCTTCTCTTGTAATGGCAAGAGAATCGGCCCTTCTTTTTACAAGGTTGGCAAGCAGGGGCGATTCTAGAATCAGAGCTTTGAGGGTGCGGAGCACCCAGAGAGCTGCCCATCCAGGCAAGATCAACTTTACTTGTCACGATGAGACTTCTTCCCTGTCTCTGTCAGTCCCTGCATCCTTAAATGTCTCCAGTTGTCCTGAGTTCCCTCTGACTGTCTCCTTGGTGCATTTAAACCCTTGTTCCTCCCTGTCCTCGTCGTCTGTTGTCTTCATCTCCATTATCAGTCCTCATAATTTTACCATCTCTGTGCAAGTCTGCAAATTTCTTTATTAAATCATAAGATTCTTAAATCTTATGATTTATTTATATAATCAAGTCTCTCTGTGCCTGGGTCCTCGTTGTACATTTTAACACAATTTAATCCCACATTTGTGAAAGAAAAGCAAAACACTTTTTTGAAAAGTCTGTAACAAAACCATCAAATCTGATAAAGGTTATTTAAATGCTGCAAAAGAAGAGTGGATTGGAATAAAAAAAATACATATCCTAACCTGAATTACTGCGGGAGAATAATGAATGATGCTCACAGTGAATAAAAAGTAAAAAATTTTTCTTTTTGCATTTTTTGGACAGAGATTCACTTTTAATGTGTGTGTATAATATAATACAGATACATAAAAAATACACTCCAAAAATAGAAGAGTCCTTGAAATGTACAAATTACTATTAAAAAATTAGAAAAATGGAGACACCTTGGCCTCTGGTACAATGTATACAATGTATGAAAAGATCTTTACTGCAGATACTACTACGGCTCTGCAGATTCTTTTCTTTTATCCTATGTCGCCTCACCTTGAGGTTGGCAAATCTGTCTGTCACATTTTGGTGGTCAAGTCTCTCAAGCATCTTTCTCAACTGACATCACAGCCAGGTGCTGGAGTCGGCTTTGACCCATGGTCCTTCTCAGCCAGGTATGGAGCTGACTCGACACTAAAAGACCTCTCACAGCTACAGCTGCTAACTGGGTTTGTTAGGGCAACCTGAATAACAGTTTTCAGTGTGGGGAAGATCTGATTATCCAGAAGATTGTACAATGTTAACATATCTGGGATGGCACCAGCCTCACTCTTGAGCTTCAAAAAGTTTTTGGCAACCGTGACTTCCTCTGACTGAAGCTCAATATGGTAATGCAGTGCCAGGGCTGACAACCCAGTTTGTTTTGCAGATTCTGTACAGCAGCTTTAATATAGGGAGACACAACTTCCAGATTGTGAGTAAAATTAGTTGGGTTTTTTTCTTTGCCAATTTAACAGTTTCTCTTTTGCCTGTTAGTACTCCCTGCCTGTTTTCTTACTTGGTTCTTCCTGACCTTGTACTTTCTACTCATGTTCCCCTCTTTCCTCTCTCCCTCTTTGGACTGACAGTCATACACAAATAGATTGTATTCAATTAGATTAAAAAAAAACAAACTATTAAGATCACTAATAAAAAAGTCCTCTCTCAGTGTACTTTCAACCAAAAGGCAAATAACCAAACCACATGTACATCTAATAAAAGATATAAATATTGAAACACTGATCCAACATTATCCCTTATTGATTGCTCATTTGATCTTACACTTTTATCTGAATGTGGCTCATTCTTTTTGAAAAAACCTCATATCCAACACACACACACACACACACACACACACACACACACACACACACACACACACACACACACACACACACACACACACACACACACACAAACAACAGGAGTTATAAGGTTAATGGGCATCCAGTCAGTTGGCTAGTTAGTACCTTGGGTTCAATATCGGCACATATGACAAAATAACCAGCTTCTCTCATTAGATTTCAAACAGGACAGTGGTAACAGCAGCAGGCTACGGACAATGTTGTTTTAGATTTTAAACAGCCTGTATACATTTCAATGGGAGCAACAGGACGGTCAAATATCGCTGATTTTACTACAGAGCAGGACAGATTATAGGGCAGCAAACATAGTCGGGAAACACGTTTTCAACACAGCAGGTTACCTGGATGTAATGTTTTTCAGCTAAAAAGAAACATGGTCTGACTCCTACCTAACTAAAGAGTAACTTAGGGTTAAATGCAGCTAATAGGTCCTGTTTTAAGCCAGGCACTCATACCTCCGCTCAGCTGCGTCTCAGCCACTATCGCTCTGGCAGCAACGGCGCTAGAGTCAGAGTAGGGGAGAGGCGAGAACAAACCATTTTGGGAGGGGGGGAGGGGTTATCTATACTTTTGTTGTTAAAATGTTCCATCTCAATTAAGTACTGTATGCTTTTTATATTTTTAGTAGTGTGTCCCACAAACAGCAAATATTGTTTAAAAAAGTAAGAGATCTTTGGGGGTGCTTTGATTCATTGTGGGGGTGCTGAAGCACCCCCAAAAATGGGCTAAAATCGCCCCTGTTGGCAAGATATCTACCCGGTTTGTCGCCAAATTTGTACATCCTCTGCTTGGCAAATTTAGGAGTATGCTCAGAATTCTGGATCATAAGAGTATTTAGAGCTGTGCGAGTGGCAGCGAGGTCCTCAAGTAAATATGGCGTAGGAGATGCAATATGAAATTTCTCCAGCTCGGTCAGCTTGGTTTTGAGGGCTAAATATTGCTCATTCCTTTGTCGCTTCCTAAAGGCCACAAAACAGATGATCAGACCCCGGGAAAAGGCTTTACACGTTTCCAGAGGATAGAAGGGTTGTCTAAGGAGGGGGAGCTGATTGAGATCCTGAACTACGAATTAGAATGTGAAATAAACTTCTTGTCTCTAAGCAGGGATGAGCAAAATCTCCAGCATCCAGACAGAACCCTAACATCTGGCAGGGAATAAGATAAATACAGGGGAGCGTGGTCCGATAAGATAATGTTACCAATCTCACATGAGAGAGACTGGGGAATTTTGGAAGCGGGGATGAACCAATAGTCAGTTCTGGTGTAACATTTTTATTAGGGCAGGGAGAAAAATGTAAATCCTAAGTCGGTAGGGTGTCGCTGCCTCCAAACATCACAGAAACTATAGTCAGAGCATAACAAAGGGAGCATTCTGGCCTGGCTCGAGGGAGGGGAACTACTAGACGGCCACTTATCCAGCACAGGATCAATGTGACAGTTAAAGTCCCCGCCCATGTCTGCAGATGCAAGACCGGCAAACGTGGCAAAAGAAGAGGCAAGAAGTAGCCAGGTGGACAGTACAGATTCATAAATGTCACTTCTTTTCCCAGAAGTGTACCCTTAACTATTATATAGCGACCATGGTCATTTTTGACACAGTTGAGACACTGGAATGCAAGCTTTTTGCTAACGAGGATCGCTATGCCCCTAATAAAAGAAGAATAGGAAGTTGCAAACACCTGTCCAACCCAGCCCCTCTTAAGTTTGATGTTGTCCTTATCCTGTAAATGAGTCTCATGGAGAAACACCAAAGAAACCTCCACCCTTTTCCAAAAAGGAAAGCACAGCTAGTCTTTTGGTGGGTTTCTGCAGACCTTGAACGTTCCACGAACATAACTTAATAGTACCAGAAACTGAAGTACTAATCATGTACCCCACACACAGATGTAAAATGAATGTTCAAGTAACTTCAGCTCCCCAGATATAAATGGCAAAATCAAACAGGAAGAGAGGATGCAACAAAAAGAGAGAGAGAGGGAAAGGTAATGGTGCCTACAATAGCCGAGCATGAGCTGCAAACACAAAATAGAACAACAAGAAAGAAAGAATAATACGGTTGAGGGTCTTTTCCCAGTTAAACGGGGACCAAGCAAACAACTAACCCTGTAGCCCACAACAGAGAGCAAACTAGTCATAACAACACCACGAATATGAAGAAAAAAACTTAGGCTCATCATGCTGGAGCTAGACATTCCAAGTGAAGAGCACCTGTTCATAAACCGAGCGCCCAAGCCACATGGCTGATTCGGCATGCAGGGAACAGTCAGAACGAAACCAGGACCCAGATGTAGAATGGGAGGCAGAGCCTTCAGTTTTCAGGCCCCTCTTCTGTGGAACCAGCTTCCAGTTTGGATTCAGGAGACAGACACTATCTCTACTTTCAAGATTAGGCTTCAAACTTTCCTTTTTGCTAAAGCATATAGTTAGGGCTGGACCAGGTGACCCTGAATCCTCCCTTAGTTATGCTGCAATAGATGTAGGCTGCCGGGGATTCCCATGATGCATTGAGTTTTTCCTTTCCAGTCACCTTTCTCACTCACTATGTGTTAACAGACCTCTCTGCATTGAATCATACTTGTTATTAATCTCTGTCTCTCTTCCACAGCATGTCTTTATCCTGTCTTCCTTCTCTCACCCCAACCGGTCGCAGCAGATGGCCCCGCCCCTCCCTGAGCCTGGTTCTGCTGGAGGTTTCGTCCTGTTAAAAGGGAGTTTTTCCTTCCCACTGTCGCCAAAGTGCTGCTCATAGGGGGTCATATGATTGTTGGGTTTTTCTCTGTATCTATGAAGCGCCTTGAGGCGACTTTTGTTGTGATTTGGCGCTATATAAATAAAATTGAATTGAATTGAATCTCCGAGAAAGTTATCCCAGAGAGAAGTAAAGCAAGTGTGTAAGTTCATCTCTGAATGTTTGTAAAGCATTCCAGCGTTAAGCTTAACAACCGATATATGGAGCGACTGCCTTTCTCTCCCTCCCTCTCCTGCTGGTACTTCAAACGTGAAACTGATCAATGATCGGCTGATCGGCTTTTGTGTCGCGAGTAGGGATGGGTATCATTTAGGTTTTATCCGATACCAGTACCAAACCGGTACTTTTGAAATGGTGCCGGTGCTTAAACTGTGCTCGAACCGGTGCTTAAAGAATGGAGAACACAAAATTGGTCCAAAAACCTCTCATGTTTAGCTGTTTTTTTGGAAAAAGATAACAATGTTAGCCTTTTCTGTCGCTATAGGGGATTTATGGCATCACTCTTGGATGGAAGCAGTGCTTAGTCAATGGAAAAAACACAAACTTTGTCCAAAAACCTCTCATGTTTAACTGTTTTCCACTTTTTCTTTGGTCATTTTAGCCTTTTTGGCCAGGGTGAAGGGAGTATCTGCCATCAAACAAGAAGACAGCCGCATGTAACTATGACGGTGTTTGCTAGTTCACCTTACATGCATTAATGTAATAACGTGGTTAGTCTACTCAACGTAAATTGCACACGAACAATATTATGATATTCACGCAGAGAAGAACGGCTGCTGCTGCATCATCATCTGTCATCATTTCTGCTACACTGGCAGGGCTAGGGGCCAGGACTCTCCTCTTCGGGTTTTTGGGGGATGTTGCTAACTCCGGGTCCGATAACAGGCAACCCACCTGCAGTAGATGTGCACGGTGTGAAGTCTATCAGTCGGTGTGAAGTCAGCAGGCTATCAAATACGGCGCATTTCTCGGCTTTTAACAAAATGCTATACATCGCTAGGTGTTTCATCAGATTCGAGGTGTTACCTCCTTTGCACAGTATCACCTTAAAGCACTTGTTGCAGGGTGCTGAGTCTGCATCGTTTGCTGTGAAGTACAGACAGACTTTGACCGCTTCGCCTTGGGCATTTTTAATCTGTAGCTCTGCTCTAAAAGAACGTACGTACCTGGGCCCGCCTACTACGCTTGCAAAGGTAAAATGATTGGCTAGAATCCAAAGTGCGTGACATCTCAGGAAAAAGCACCGAAATAAAGCAAAATGTGCGCTACTTTTCGGTCTGGTTCCTACCGTTTATGTCAGAACCGGTGCCATGATGGCACCGGATACCGGTACCCACCCCTAGTCGCGAGTCCGTCTCTCTTGTTTGTTTATTGCTCACTTTGCGCCAGAAAGAGGAAACCGGCGGCTGAACAACAGCAGCACGTTTAAGCTTGATAAGCTGTTGTTAGAATTTATTTAATATTACTTTCTACACCAGGATCTTTTTCTACATAGCTGACGGCTGGTAACTGTGGGGCGGATCTACCAAAGTTTAGCCAAGGGGGCCGATAGTACGGTGGCCCTGAGTGGCCAAACGGACTGCAACTTCAGAAAGTACTTGCAAAAAGAAAAACGCCTGCAAAAAGAAAAATGCTGCAAAAAGAAAAATGCTGCAAAAAGAAAAACCCCTGCAAAAAGAAAAACGCTGCAAAAAGAAAAACGCCTGCAAAAAGAAAAACGCTGCAAAAAGAAAAACGCCTGCAAAAAGAAAAACGCCTGCAAAAAGAAAAACGCTGCAAAAAGAAAAACGCTGCAAAAAGAAAAACGCCTGCAAAAAGAAAAACGCTGCAAAAAGAAAAACGCTGCAAAAAGAAAAACGCCTGCAAAAAGAAAAACGCTGCAAAAAGAAAAACGCCTGCAAAAAGAAAAACGCTGCAAAAAGCAAAAGCACACAAGACACAACGGAAATGTTTCTGGGGAGACAATAACCCGACGGACTAGTTGCACGAACCAAAACATGTATATATGGTTGTATCCCAATTCAGGGTCTGCAGCCTTAAAGTAGGCAGCCTTAACCGTCCTCAAGGGCTGCGTACTCAAAGACCACTAAGGCCAGAAGTGCGAGGCTTGTAGGCTTGTGAAATGGGACGGTCTAGCCTCCGTCGCGCTGCCCAGGTTGCCTAGCAACCATGATACTAACAGCTGGAAACGTTTCATACAGCTTTGTTTGACAGAAATGAAGGAGAACATATTTTGTACATTTGTTTCTACATGAGCTCTTTGTGATTTGTAGCTGAGGCTGAGACCACAGGACAGTAAAACATGATTGTTGGGCTTCATTTCTGTACTGAACAGTTATTTAAGATTAGCTAGTAAATAACAATTAGCTAATGTTGTTCATGAGACTAAAGTCATCTCACTTTGGTAATGTAAATATAATATGGCCAATATGATAGTTATTATATTAATAATTATTAGTTATTACAGCAGTGAGGTTGAACTCCGTGTCAAATACTGAGCTTCAGTAAAGATTCAAGTTGCATTTATTTATATTTTCTATCACCTTAAATCTTCACTCAAAGACAAGTATCTTTGACAGTGTGTATACAGATGTATTATATATAAGAGGCAAATATTGTTTGTTTAATACGTTGCCATTACTAAATTTGGCTCAATGCTTACATATATGTGTAAAAAGCAAATGTAGGAGCTGTGATAACTGTTTCTGATAGAATGAAGAGTAGACTGATATATGAAATATTCCTTTATTGGGTGAGAAAATCAGACCATGTCATAACTGCTTTAAGTCACACAGAATAGATATCAGAGCCTTAAACAGGCTGACGTCTGCTAAATGGGTCAAACTGGGCAGAAAGTCTACAAACACATAACATCCTTATAGAATATGATGTAACACTATAGATCAACTTAGCTCAGAATATATAAAGCATATAAACAGTTACAGCAATATGATGCAACAAACACAGCAGCTACTGATCCAAAATACTCAAAGCTTCATAGAACTGAAACCAACATTTATTTTAGCTCCATCCTGCTGCTGATACAGACTTTAGGTTTCTGAACATTAAACTTGTTGCTGCCTTTCATAGTGTGTAACTTGAAGGCCCTGAGTACTCTGAGTACTTTCTCCCACACTGAAAACACTGGGAGGATAACATTATTTGAACATTACCTAATAAGACTGATTCAGCACAGACAGTTATGTTAAACTTTCCTAGCAGTCCTTCACAAACAGGGAACAGTCTGTCTATTCTCTCCATCTGTCAGCTGCTGCTGGCTCTTCCTCCTCCTCTTCCTCACACACTGCTGAGTTTGTCCTGGTGGATCATCAGGGCTGCAAAGCCTCACAGATGATGTGCAGCAGTGGGTCCCTCAGTCTGTCCTCACTCTGGACACTTGCAGTTGTCACACATGGAAATCAAATGTGTGATAAGCTGCAGGATTCAAACACAAGTGTAACTTATAAACACATGTTCATACTTTTATTCCACAATCAGAGAGAAAGAAACAGAGAGAGTGCAGGACAGACAGACAGGTGACAGTCTCAGGTGTACACACTGCTACACAACAGCACCAGAGAAGCAGGATTTAGTGTTTGTGTTATTACGAGTGTAAACAAGAAGAGTTCCAGATGGTGCAGTGGACACGTGTGTGACTGCTGTGATTAAAGCATCTTTCTTTCAGCTTAACGAGTGAACCGTCAGCTCGTTCAAACACACGTTAAAGTCCGTTTGGCTCGACACCACCGAACAGAGGCAGCAATATAACATAGCTAACGTTAACAGTGCAGTGAATCCTGCTTGTGCTGTGATATTCAGGACTGCAAACCGAGCAGCATCACTGACTTTCAGCTTGTTGTGTTTGTGGATATATGACTGACTTTAATTATCCACAAAATCATCACATTCTCTGTAAGATTAAGGTCGACTATCTAACGGCGTATATTTAAAGGCTTTAAAACAAAGTTAACGCTGAAAGTACAAACATCACTAATGTCACATAACTTTGCCGGCATGTGGCCAACAGTAATGTTTTAATGTTCCTCATTAGTAAACATTCGCACATAAATAAGTGACATCATATTCAGTACTTACTTTTGAAAGTTTTCTTTTTGCAGCATTTTTCTTTCTGCAAGTGTTTTTCTTTTTGCAAGTGTTTTCTGAAGTTGCAGTCCGTTCCTCTCAGGGCCATCGTACAATAGGGCATTAACAGGGAAAAGGGGGCACAAAGACATAAATTTCTTTCTTATTCTCATTTAAAGTGCTTTTCAGAAATAATGATCCGAATCTTACACCCAAAGTTTTAATCTGATGTAAAATGTATAGAAGTCCATTACTGTATATAGTAACTATCAGTGTTGGGGAGTAACGGAATACATGTACCACCGTTACGTATTTAAAATACAAAATATGAGTAACTGTATTCCGTTACACTTACCATTTAAAAAGGTGGTGTTTTGAATACAGTTACTTTGTTGAAATAAATGGATTACACGGCGGTACTTTCATGTTTCATATTGTCGCGGGTCAGGACTGTTTGGGTTTTGTTTGATAGCTACATTCTGTTGTTCCAGGCAGCAGCGCTAAGGTTGCCATGGTTACAGAGCGACGCTCTCTTTCTCTGTGACTGTGTGTTTCCAGCATCTGCTCTTATATAACTATCATTAGCTTACAGCTTTAAGTGTGTAAGGTATGTGCTAACTAAAAATAAAGACAAGATGATAGTTTATTACATTTTAATGACATTTAATGACATTGTTTCGGTGGAGTTTTTTTTGTTTTTTTTGCCTGTCCCATTTGGTTCTTTAGCCGTCAGAATTGTTGTCTGAAGACCAACAAGGATACCCAATGAATTTACTTTGCCAAATGGATCATCGTGGCATTGCCGTATTGGTCCATTTGATCGACCTTTGTTTTTATTGTTTATTATATTTTATTTTCAGATGTTACAGATGGGACAGACATGAGTGAGGGATAGGAAAGGGAGAGAGAAAGAGGAAGGAAAAGAAAAACAGAAGGGGAGAGGGACGGTGAGAAAGGGGGGAGGAAAAAAAAATCTCCTGGATCACCTGTTGAGAGAAGAAGAATAGAAAACAGGCAAAAAAAAACAACAAAGCAACATACTAAACACAACACCATCGCATTAATCTAGCTAAGTGTAAACAGCAGTAAATACTAAATATTCAATGTTGTTGTGCAGCACGCAGGACAGACAGCGCACAATGTGCTTTGAAGTAGCAGCCAAGAAAGGTGTAATTTAAGTCTACGAGCAGTGAACACCCGTGTGCACACCTGTGTGGATCAGTGTGCTTGTATTCAAATGGTTTCCACATGTAATGGTCTGCTAGAGGGTGTAGCGAGCCATAGCCCCGTCTCCCAGGGCATGAAGCAGGCATGGAGGAGATCCAGGCCCCAGACATCCATAGGCCTCAGAGTGCGAGAGCCCAAAGAGGAGCACCGGAGGGGCATCGTGCCACCCTCATGGGAAGAGCTGAGGATCCCCAGACGAGGCGTCACCTAGTAGCCACCGAGCAGAAGCTAGAGGGGGCTGCAGCTGTGCCAGAGTGAACCGAGCCGCAGGCCCAGAGGCCGGAGGCCCGAGGGCCCCCCGCACCCCGGAGGAGGCCTGACCGAGCAACAGGCGCCAGGCCCCGCCAGGTAGCCACCGGGAGTGAGCCGGTACATACCTGAGTACCCAGCCCCGGACACCAAGAACCACCAATGCACCGACCCCTGAGGGCATCAGTCACCGGCAGGGAGTGTGGTGAGGGGAGATAGGCCTTGGAGGGCCTGGGAGTTCCCAGAGAGGTGGAGTCTAAGACCCGACCTGACATAGACACAGACACAAACATGCATTCCCACCCTCATGCACACATATACAAACACTCAGCACTCACCCAACGTAAGGATTGACATAAATGGACATGTACACACAATCACACTCCCCAAACATACTCTATACCCCGGGTCCAGGTACCCTCACCCCCAGAGGGGGAAACAGAACCCAGACCCAAGAGATGTTACCCTTCCCCCCGGGGTGGAGGCAAGCAGACCGTCCCAGACTCCGCAGCAGCAGGGAGGCCAATCGGACAGCTCGGTGGAGTTTAATAAACTCCTTGCTATCTAAAATATAACAGGACACCGGAGTAAATTCTCCAGCATCTCACACTTCTGATAATCAGCTGTCTGCTTGATGTTTATTCAGCTGTGTAAAAACTATAACTTTAATCTCAGCCAAACAGATTTACTCAGGAACAAATAAAACACTGAAAAAAGCCAAACAATAACATTTGTAAGTTATCTAAGTGACTCATATATCAAGTTTAACCTGAGTAGCAAAAGACGGCGGTGGGTTTGAAAACGATTAGCCCAGAGTCCGGTGTTCTCACGGCTCTAGTTAGCCTTGCCCCCGGCTCGCTATGGAGCTAGTGGGTAACAGACGTCTCCGAAAACGTCGGAGCGCTTTTGAAAATATGCGGTGTCTTGATAAACTGAGCAGATATTTGAGGTTTACACAGCTACATTCTCGCCTGAAAATATGTTAAACGTTTATTTTGTGACCCAGAAAGAATAATAAGAGTAATATTAAAACTAACTAGCTGCCGCCATTGTTGGAAACTGAGCTGGGCCGCGCTATGAATTCTGGGACACAGCTTCTTCTTCTTCGGGGTTTAACGGCAGCTGGCATCCTTGTACATGCAGTGCTGCCATCTTCTGTTTCAGTCCGTTATTACACTCTTAAATCCTGCTACTTATTCCTGCGTCTTTTGTGAGCTTACAAAGCTTCAAACGACGCGTTGACTATTAAATCAGTCGTCGACGATTTTGATAGTCGACGTAATCGTGACTAGTCGACTAATCGTGGCAGCCCTAATACATACATAAGGCTTTTAAACAGTTCATGTAAGAGCAGAACTGTTTTATTGACAAAGTTAAAGACAAAAAGTCAAAAGGATTAATCATCCATGTAACTGTGTCACTGTATGTCAGCAGAAACATTAACTCAGTTTGGTGTTTCAGTAAGCTGCTGATCTCAGACCTGCACAGATTCTGCTTTTAACACTGAGTGTACTCAGCTGCATGAAGAGCACATGAGATTTTCTCTGACAGCATTAAATAAAACCAGATGGAAGGTCAAATGTCTTCACTTGTATGTTGACCTAAAAGTTTAATCTGGAATTCTTTCACCTGTGAAAAGCAGAGGACCTACTGGAGGATGTCAGACCCTCAGGCCACACTCATGAGGTCGTTTTCTGATTGTTTGGTAGGAGAGACGGGAGGACCGTTCCTGTTTTGGGGCTCGTCTCATCATTAGTGCAACAGTTGTTAATTTAACACCAAAGCAGCTGAAACAGATTAACACCTCTCCTACTTAACTGACCAGGTCAACATACCATAAGTTTAACTAACCTGATGAACACTTTTTACTTTAATTTATTATTATATGAAAATTGATGGCAAAAAATAAATAAATAAAGCTAAATACCGTTCAACAAATCATGCCCAGCATCTTACATGTCATCATTACAAGGCTTTGCATGGACGACTGAATGATTTGGAATGAATACTTTGGGTGATATCAGATTCAGAATCACATTTATTGGCCAAGTATATCTCACCTCATGTTGTGCATTTTCATCATTTTCCATATCAGCCTACCTCTCGGACCGGTCTCCCCAATGTTTGTGTAAAGTATGTTTGGTTTGAGGGTTCCTTTGTGAGTGTGCATGCGCCAACCAGCATGCTGCCTACTGTAACCCATAATTTCCTTCGGGATTAATAAAGTGGCTACATTCACCTTTAGTGTTAAACAAGCAGAAGTCCAGTCTTCTCCCAGGTTCCCTCGAGAACGCTCTTCACAGCCACCTCACACAGGACACAATGTAGACATGTGTTACACGTTTTAAACAGCGATTTTGGAATCAACTTGTTTTTATGCTCCCATTTCTTCTGCTCAAGAGATTATTTTAGTATGGAGATAATTTCGGTTGGGGACTGAAATGACTGGGCCAGAGCAGAAACCTTTAAAAACTTTATTAGAAACAGAGAGCACTCATTGTGCACACAGTTCCAGCATGGCTTCTGTTCTTGGGAGGAAATGTGTTTTCGCCCCTCCCCCCCATCATTTACAGTCACTGCTCTCTTTAAAAGCCACTGGAAAACAGTTAAAAAACAAAAGAAAAAAAAGCTTCATAATATAACAGTACAAACAGTCTTCTCTTAAAAATATTAGAAATTATTCTTTACAGGCATGTAAAATGTAGTTCTGAAATACAGGGTGCGACTTTATTTTTCTTTACTCAGAGCTTTTTATGTACACGTGCACACGCTCACACACACGCTCACACACACGCGCGCACACACACACACACACACACACACACACACACACACACGAAAGAGTCAAGGACTTGAAATCAGCCTGTCTGAGCTGAATGCAGACAGCAACTCAGAGAAGGAAGAGACCAGAGATGAAGTGCAACAGAACCCTCCAGAACAATGCCACCATCGAGCTTAGAGACCCAACACATGGAAGAACAAAAATTATAACCTAAAATTAATAATTTAATGAAGTAGTGAGGAGTAATCAGGGCTCAACCCCCCCCCAAAAAACCAAAATCATGTTCACCAGCATCATGTTTAGAATTTGCCCGGATACTTCACCATCAGATCATAAACATATTTTAAGACAACTGAAGTCAAAATTCTGAATCCATAAAATTGTCTGTAGGAAAACTTTGTGACAATAGTTTCAAAGGTAAGTACTTACATTTAAATCCCATTTAAACTTGTGTGCAAAAACATGACCAATAAGTCTTGATGCCAGCAGAATGATGGAGTCACCCTTTGGTGCAAACGTGTGACTAAGTAACTTGAGTGAATGTTTAAATTGGACAATTTTATTAAAGAATTCTGAGATCAGCTGGTTGAAGCTCAGATTTCAGAAGTCAACGTCACAACTACCCATAACGCCCACGTTCACTGCGCAAAGAAAGAAAATGTTCACTGAAATTAACTCCAACTTTTTACTGGTTGATGGAAAATGATTCGGCTGAATTTCAGACTTTTTTTTTAAAGACTAAAGATGGATCACATTTAATGTTATTATTCAAATCAAAGCTACAATACTGAATCACAAATATGGCAGCAAAACAAAAGATCCAAATGTTAAAACAAAAAAAACTGATCTTTTAACATAAAAGGGAATTTATAACTTACAAGAATCTCAGCTGTGAGAAATCAAACCCAAAACTTTACATCATAATTTCACTTTAAATAAAAAGAACTGAACAATGTTTGTGAGTGGCATTTTCACTCACTGTGAACAAGTTTAAACAAAAATTTAATATTTTGAAAGAAACAAAGTGAAAATGTTTGAGATCTGCTGGCAAATATTTGGACTCCCTTCATCTATTTTCTTGGCAGTAATGATCTTCCATACAAATTCCAAACTGACCTGCTAAACTTCAAACTCAAAAATAACTGAAGGAGCTGAAGAGTTGAAGTATTTTACACACAAAAAAGCTTCTTTAACAAATATCTTTTTTTTCTTCTGCTGTAAAAATCAAACATTTTTCTGTGCTTAACCAAAATAAAAGCTCTAATTCCATTTAAAAGAGACCAAAAACACTCAGGGCAGAAAGTGAGGACAGTTTGTTTTCTAGAGAACATATGCAGTAGAGATGTGTGCATCAACAGCTTCACGAATCTGTTCCACCTTAAATAATTCCTACAAGCCCGTGACCTCTGACCCCTGCAACCAGACCAAACAGGGGAGGGGGGGAAAAGCACAAGAGCAAAGTGGAGGGAGGGAAATAAAATAAAAACAAACCAAAGAAGGAGCTCTGTGGTGGCTAACAGAAAGTTCCTCATGTTTCCTTAGACGGGAATCGAGGCGTCCGTAGGTGTGGGGACGGCGCCCGTGGGCCATAACTGATGGAGCGATGAGATTCCAACAGTACGAGTCGACACTCACAGGAACAAAGTGGATGGAGTTTTGTAAAGTTTTTGTCTTATCGTGCCCTCAGAGCAGACACTGGGTGGAATCTGTGGTGAGAGGGAACAAGCTGGATGAGTAGGCCTGGGTGGGCGTGTCATCACCTGCACTCCACAACCACAGTGTTCTGAGTGGGCGAGGCCGATGACGGACTCATACCAGTGTCTGAGGAACCTGATGAGGTGGATGCCATTGTGTTGGACACTGAGACAGAAGGACAGAGACGGACAGAAAGACACCTTTTAGTAATATAACCCTGATAAGCACATCACAGCAAATGGATTCATCGATGAGAAGCAAAATTATTCAAGGATGGAAACTGAAATGCTTTTCTAAGAAACAACAGATTTGGGCTAAAAACAAAGTTCATCTTTGAACAGCTGTACGGGAAAATACTGGAGTGTCCAACACTAACCCTCAGCCTCCTAGTAAATCCAACACGTTACTGATTTCAAAATAAGATGTCGCCTTGTTCTCAAGTTTATTGCATTCACCAGAGTTTCTGAAAACTTGACTTTAACTCAATTGAAAAGCTTCACCACAGGGATACGAACTCATCCGAGATCTTTAGTAGATGCACGTTTAGTATAAATGTGACAAAGGTGACTTTGTTTTTGAGTTACAGCATTTACAAGATCTGTACAACACGTGGCTGAGGTCAAACTCAGACTCGAACCATCCACCATTTTCAGCAGCTGAACCTACGGTTTCAATTTCTAACTACTACATCGCTTGGTTCTCAAGATATCTACTTCACAAACATGTGTGTCTGGCCTCCAGTGGGATGACAATACCCCACGAACACGGAGTAAAAATCTATCCAATCTCTTCCACTTATCCGTTTCAGGGTCGCTGGAGCCCATCCCAGCTAGCATAGGGCGGGAGGCAGGGTACATCCAGGTTGCCAGTCTGTCGCAAGCACGGGGAGAACATGCAAACTCAGCATGGGCAGGAAAACAAGATTACATTAGCCATATCGCTCCACTGAGTCACATTCAGTGATGACTCTATCAAGCGCACCCTGCTGTGCCCACCACTGAATTTCTGACTTCCGTAAAGGAGTCACTGGAAATGGAATGGTTCTCCTGGACTGGTCTAACAGACCTTTTCCACTTGGGTCGGCTCTATTTGGTGGAAGTACCTGGTACCAGGTTCTCTTTCTGGACCTACTCAGCTGGGATTCCAAGTGATCTGAGGTGATTCAAAAATGATGTCATGCCACCGATTGGCTAGTCGGTGGCATCACTCGATAAGTCACGAGAGCATCTCCTTCACAAAAACCAAAACTGCCATTTTTAAAGATCTGGCAATGAGAGAAATGGCTACAGATAAGAAGCAACACTGAGACCAAGTCAAGCAAAGTCGGTACTGGTGTAAAAGAGCTCTACGAAGAAAGCAAGCAGATGATGTCAGCGTTTGCCTGCAGGCCCTCCTACCTTCTCTTTCCTTCTTTTTTAGTCTTTTCCTGCGTCTGTCAATAGACGCAACCTCAGACTTCAGGGTCATGTAGTACTTTCTGATCTCTTGCAGCTTTTCCTGGAGGAACGAGATCCTTTCTGTGCTTGACATGCTGTCCAGCTCATCTGAGGAAAAGTGAAAGTGGACACAGATCAGATTAAATCTCAATTTTAAAAAGAAAAAGAGGTCCAACAATTTACAATTGTTTAAAATCTCTCAGAGCATCCTTCAGCATCAACATGAGGTTAAAGTTCAGGTGGAAGCACTTTGTTGTGTTTATGTTGTGCCGTGAAACACAAGTTTGCCCACAGTGGCCTATAGCTGTGTCATTTGACATGTTTGAATTGTCAGTTCAGTGTCAAACACTGTGTGTGTTCGTACCAAGTTGGAAGGTCCACTTGTAGGTGCGTTGAGGGGTGGAGAAGCTCTGTTTGTCTTGTTTGTGAGAAGACGGAGATGAAAAGCTGGGACGAGACTTCTGAGACTTTGACAGAGACGAGAGCCGAGACTGGTCCTCGCTGTCACTACTGTGACCTGGAAACAGTTTACAACACTTTGTAATGCAGTGGTTCTAATAATCTGCTGTGCATCTTCTCATAGGAGTCGTCTCTGCATTCACAGTGCTCTGTTAATTGGCTGGGTCACGTTAACTCAGCAATGAAATGGCTCCAAAACAACGGCGTGCTCAGAGGGCAGGTATACCGCCGACTCACCTTTATTGCAGCGTTCGTGTTGCATGTAATTACGTCGCACTCAGACATGTTGCTATGACAGCGACCACGCACATCAGGAGGTACTAAATTGTAATGGAAAACCAGTCGATCTGAGCGGGCACTCATGGATCGAGGCCCACGTTTGAGTGGTTCACCGTGGATCTGATTGATTATGTATGGAGCTCCGAAAATTAGACTAGTGGAAGAGAAAGTCTGTTTTTTGTAACTTAAGGTAAAAGGTCAAATTTCATACACTATATTAAATATACAGCAAGTAAAATCTTTTTTATTTTCATGATGATTTAGAAGCTCATGAAAATCAGAAATCACAAAGTATTAAAACATTTCTTTGGTTAATCAAAAAGGATTAACCGTACGTAGTACTTGGTTGGACCTCATAAATATGACGTGGAAACGTTCTGTGGTTTTAGTCAGCTGATGGCACTGCTGAGGTGTTCCTGCAGCACGGGTAGCACCAACACTACAACGGCCAACAGGCTCACTGCAGATCAACTTTGACAGTTGTACTTTTACAATAATAAATATGTGCATCTTACATTTTTGTGTCCAGCTCAAGTCAATTTAAGAAAAATAAAACTGGAAATTAGCAGTTTCACACCGAGTGTGAAGCACAGCTGGAGCCTAAAATGAGCCAAAATTCATTTCTACCTTTTCATAATGTTCCTCCTCTGTAATATTTCATTTATGCTATTTGTTATGCCCTTCATTAGTTTAATGTCTATTTTAACTTCATGACCTGTAAATGATTAGTGTTACATACTTGTTCACAAAATCTGACCTCTGACCTTAATATGAACATCAGTTCGATTTGATTTCAGTTCAGTCACAGATCTGAACTTGTCTGAGACTGTTGGTAGATGCACTGATGTATCATTTTGAAGGTGACATTTTTCTGAAGTTCTTGCGTTCACAGAGGCAGCGTGGGTGTCCACTGTGCCCCATCAGCCTTTCTTATAGTCTCCAAGCTTCACTTCATTGACAGACTGATTATCAACCAAAAGTCCAGAAAAGCTCATTAAAGTTATAAATTGATCGGCATGCAAGTGAGTGAAATAAGTATTTGATTACCAACAAAAACATGTCTGCAGACTGCCTGTGGTACTCCATGACCTTAATGTGCTTCTTTAGTTGTATTGGGATACTGATGCTGGAACTGAAACCATCCATGACCCATCTTCAGTGCTGTGGCTGAGGGAAAGAGGTTCTTGTATACGATCCACAGTTGTCCTGTTCCCTTAGCCAAAGCACACGTCCATGCCCAGTTTGCCCAGTGAAGAAGTGGATTCTGTGGACAGTCTTATACATATTACTAGCTCAGTATCAAATTGACTGATTGTGATCTGTGTGCCCATGTTCTGCAATTTGACTAGGTTGTAGTGGATTCAAATACTTATTTCACTCAACGACATGCTACTCAGGTTATAAATTATGTGACATGTTTTCTATTCTCTCTCTGCATTGAAATAAAACACACTGTTCACTTCTTTGGAAGTGAGCAAACTTACAAATTAAGCAGAGGATGAAACGATCATAATGCAACTTGAAGAGTTCAGAATAACAGCAAGATTGGACCCAAACGTCATCTGGTTCAACCTGCAGAACAAGTCTTCATCTGATATTTACAGTACAAGCTGCCACTGACCTGCTCCGTTCTTCTCCACCCTCCCAGGCGTTTGTGGTCGTTTCTGGTTCCGTTTCTGTTTCTTGGCTGACGGGCTGGAGTTACAGTCAGTCAGCCTCTTCTGACCTGAAGGGTCAAAGGTCATATCTTACTTGTGATACAATCCAACTCAGGGCTCGATCTGTGAGTGATGATAATTTGTGCACCAATTCCTCTGACATCGTCTTATTAATCGTTAGCTTACTATGCAAACATGACAAGTGAAATCTCCCGCAGCTTAAACATGTGAGCGGTTGATCGCGCAGAGAATCGCTGAGCTTATGTGAGTGCATGTGTAAAAGCAGCAGGATATATATTTTAGTTCTGCTGAGCCAAATAAGACAGGTCAGGGTGAAGAAGTGACAGCCAAAGAAAAGCTTACCACAAAACGGAGAAGTTATGACAAATCAGACTATAAGGCAAAAAGAAAGTGCAGCTTTATGGTTTCATGGACAAAAGAATTTCTGTGGCTGCAATATGACGAGCTAAATAACCAGGGCTGCACATAAGTGGTCCGCAGGTGCGCATTCGCTGTCAAAATAAAAAACGCGCACAAGATATGAAGTTGCAACGCGTGCTTGCATACATAAGATTTTCTGGAGGAGGACAGACATTTGTTTAGAACTCTTAAAGATGTCGAAGAAGCTCCTTTAAGCAATTACTTTGGTTTTCCTCCACCTCCAAAGAAATGTCAGAAGGAGTCCCAACCACAAAAGAAGCGCGTATTCTCGGAAAAGTGGTTGCAGGAGGTGAGCTGGCTTCAAACAAATGATGAACGCACAGAGATGTGGTGCGGAATGTGCCGTGAAAATCCCACTCTAGGACAAAAACACTGCCTTTATATGGACGCAAACGCGCGCTGCAACTTCTTATCTGGTGCGCGTCTTTTATTTTGACAGCGAATGCGCACATGCGGACCACTTATGTGCACCCGTGTAAATAACATAATGTTCTGCCGGCTGTGTTGTTGGTTTTCTCTCGATTTCTGAGTCGACAAGCGCCTTTGTTACTGGGACCAGTCATTTTAAGAAAGGCCCCCATTAGAACCCATGAGAAATGCAAGAAATGCATTATTGCTCAGTCTGCAATATCTTTCCCAGAACAAACACCAATTGCAAATAACATACTAAAAATAAACCTGAAAAATCTGTTTAGAACAGCTACTATGTTGCAAAGAGTGAACTACCACTGGCACAATGTAGCAGTCTTTGCAAACTTCAAAAAGCAAAGGGCCTAGATCTTGGTTCCACTTGTCTCTTACCGTGACTTCAGTGGAAATGTCAGATTCAGGATCTGACACAGACGGATTCATGTCCTACACAGTTCTTACAAGTTCATAGAAATTTCTGTTCAATTAGAACCAAGTGTTTGAGTTGATGATTGTCATTTTTATACAATGTTGTAATTTGTGTTTCAACAATTTTTTGATTAATGTTTTGTTTCCTTTACAATATTATACTTTAATGTATAATATTGTAAAGGAAACAAAACAGGAAACAAAACATCAATCAAAAAATTGCTCTCTTTCTTTTCTTTTTTATTTATTCGGGCTACTTATATTTATTTTGGGCTACCAAAAACTGAAGAGTCCCTGCCTGAAGGGCTACCAGGGACTTTGAAATTTTGCGAGCCCTGCAACTGATAAGGTCACATTTCTGTCTGTTGTACCATTGTGCTCTTACCTCTGTCTTTATTTTCCTGCAACGAGAGAGAGGTGGAGGACGAGGAAGCACTGCCGTCGAAACCAGGGCTCGAGTCTCTCTCCTGCTCGCCCTTCACCACACCCCCCTCCTCAGTGTCACACTTGCGTAGTTGGTGCGCCTCGATGGGAGTGACTTCTGGCAGAAAGGGCCTGGCCTGAGGCTGAGGGAAATGAGGCGTATGAGGGGAGGGGAGGGAGGAATGGATGAGGTGGGGGAGTGGAGGGGGGGCTTGTTGCGACTCATTGACTATAGGGAAGTGATGCTCCAAGGAGGGGATGGGCTTCTCCTTCTCATCTGTATCATCCAGGTCCACCTCATGGCAGACCAGTGATTCTGGATCCATCTGTGGTTCCAGCTCCTCTGTATACGCCGGCTCCTGGGTTTCCAGAACAAGCGAAGCTGTCCCAGAAGGCATGACCGGTACCTTTGTGGCTGCACCTGTAAGATGCTCCTTTGACACCTCTTTCTGTGGCTCTTCTGCTGGGTGGGGCTGTTCCTCTGCCATCACCACTGCCTCACTGCTCTTCTCTGAGTGGAGTGGTAAGGGGGAAGCTCCTGCAACCATTTTGGTGGTCTCCTCCTGCCTTCTGTCAGGACGGGGTTTCTTTTCTGCTGTCTTTTGGTCTCCTGCCTTACGCTTGAGTGCCACGCTGCTTCTTTCCTCCGTCTCCTCCTCTGCCTCCTCCTCCATCTCCTCTGCTTCCTCCTCTTCAGTGGCAGAGTCAGTGTCCGAGTCAGCAGGAGACGCCTCAGGCAGGAGGTGTGGGGTGGGGAGACAGTGGAGCACTACCATGGGCTCGTCTTGCCTCTTAAAGACGCTATGAGGAGAAGGTGATAACGCTGGTGCCTGAGAGCGGCTGGCAGTGGATGCAGGGCTGGGGTTGGAGAGGGGGACTCTAGGGGGTGTTTCAGAGCCTGCCTCCCTGATGTTGCTCCTACGACCTTTCACTCTTGGCGAGGATGCAGGAGTAGTACAGTTGTCCTCATCGGTGGAGGAAGGCAGAGAGGAGGGCACCTGCTGCTCCCTTTCAGGAGGAAGAGGAGGTGGGGTCCTACTCAGACACATCTCTGGAAGTAATTCTTGCCTTAGAGACGTTTTGTTTTCGTCTTGGACAGACGCCGTCTTTGTGACTGGTGACATTTGGTTGTCTTTGTCCAGATCAGCTGGCAGCACTGCAGCTTCCTTTGCAGGATTCTCCCCCTGCTCTGCCTCCTTCCTCTCTGATTGGTGTAATTCTTCATGAGTGTTCTCCTCAGGCATACTGGGACACAAGGCTAAGGCAGCATCTGGCAGCTGAACTGCTGCTGCACAAGTTGCTGTATTGCTGTGAGGAGATGCCATGACATTAGCTAACCCACTTGCTTGCTGCTCCTCTTCTGCTTCCTCTGCCTTGGAAGGTGAGACTTCAGCTCTGCCTTGCCATGGCGATATTTTTTTGTCAGAAGGGTCTTCTGATTCACTTTCATCTGAGGAGTTCCCAGAATCCTCTGCAGGATGGACATTGGTTGGTTAGTTAGTAATTACTGAATGGCTCAATTACTACAAACAGAGCTGTTCTCACCGTTGGATGCTCTGTCCGAGTCGTACATGCCGGAAGTCCTTCTGGTTCTTCTCCGGGGAGTGTCTGCAGAGAGAACGACACATTACTCACAGAGACACACCTCACTGTGATGGTCAATTCAAACTGGACAAATACAGCTTTTCCTGACAGGCATCTTGTGACGTGAACATACACTATTGCCAAATGTATTCACTCATCCACTGTACCACTATAGGCCTGTCTGTAAAGGCTCTCAGTCATTTTCTTTCAAAGCTCCTTAGACCACTATAACCCTACAAACCTGATGAGGCCTTCAGATTACTCAGAGACACTCCATGAATAGGTTTCTCCATATCACCAGGTGCAGTGGTGTATCTGATGCCACTGCATGATGAACTGGGCCTTCAGTTCCAGTCAAAGGAATTCTTGATACTTCGGCATACCAAGTCATTTTAGATCGGTTCATGCTCCCAGCTTTGTAAGAGCAGTTTGGGGATGGACAAAGCATGCTCATGAGGACATGCACGAGCAGGTTTGGTGTGGAAGAGCGTCACTGGCTGCAGAGTCCTGACCTCAACCTGCCAGAAGACCACTGGGATGAATTAAAGCGGAGACAGCGTGGCGAGCCTTCTTGTCCAACATCATTGCTCTACCTCAAATGTACACGACTGGTCAAAAGTTTTAGAACATGTCGTTGAAGTCAGATGAATATCTTCAAATGCTACAAAGGTAAGTGGTGAACTGCCACAGTTTAAGAAAAAAGGAAGTTTAAGTAACCCAAAACTGAAAAATAGTGTAATTTTCATAATTATACAAAAAGAACACAACATGGGTTAACAGTTTAAAGCTGTTCTGCAGCAAAGGAGGCTGATCAGCCTTGGAAGCTGGTGCTACTAATTCCTACAGGTGTTCCAACCTTTCTGGATTACTTACAGCCCCGTCTGTCTGCATAAAGCAGTGTTGGACACACTGTGGTACCCTCGTCAGCATCAGCTGAACAGTACTGTGCTGCAGAAAGCAGTGTGTTGGTACAAACAGGGTGAGAAAAAGGCAATTAACAATGGAAGAGAGACGGACCATCATAACTCTTATAAATGTAGGTCTGTCCTACAGAGAGACTGCAAAGAAAGTCAAGGTGTCAGTGAGTCCAGTTTCCTTCTGCACTATGAAACAAACTGTGACAGGAAGAGTCTGACAGACCCAGAGACACGACTGAATCAGGTCATGTGATGGCGGCTCACAGGACAACAGCTTCAAGCAGCTTAACAGTGCTCGTAGTAAGAAAGTCTGTTTCAGCTGTGAAGAGAAGACTTCAAGCTGCAGGTTTGACAGGATGAGTTGCAGCGAGAAAGCCAGGCAAGACAAAGAGGCTTGTCTGTGCCATGCAACACCGACACTGGACTGCTGAAGACTGGAAGAAGGTATTATGGACCGATGGATCAAATGTGAAATCTTCAGTTCATCACACAGGATCTTTGTCGTCGAGTAGGTGAAAGGATGGTTCCACAGTGTGTGTCATCACCTGTCAAACATGGAGGAGGAAGTGTGATGGTCTGGGGCTGTTTGCTGGATCCAGGGTCGGCGACTTGTAGAGTGGGAGGCACCATGAACCAAAACAGCTACCACAGCATTCATGCAGCACCATGCAATGAGACTTTTCTTTTTCTAAGACTTTTGCCTGGTAATGTCCTTCTGGGAGGACGGTCAAAAACTCCCATAAACACATTCCTAAATACTGTAGAAAGCATTCCCAGAAGACTTGAAGCTGTTATAGCCGAGCATGGGCCAACATCACATTAGACCCTATGGGCCAAGAATTGGATGTCACTCAAGTTCATATGCTGGTGAAACCAGATGAGGGAACATTTTTGGCAATAAAGTGCACTACTGAGTGGATTTCTTTGGTATCGGCATGCTCTGTACAGCTTACTGTCTCCGTTGGCCATACTGGAAGTGTCAGTCCTGCTGCTTCTGCAATTGGATAGCCCTTCGCTACTTGAAGTTTTGCTACGCCCAGTGGAGCTGTTGGGTGTGGTCCTGATCTGAGGACGACCACGTTTCCCTACAGTTGGCCTGACAGCCACCATCAGTGCTGGCTTCTCTTCGTCCTTATCGAGCTCGTCTTTGGTCTGTTGAGTGGAAAGAAAACAGTGAGATGACAATAAAAAGGATGTTTGACCTTAGGATGTCCGTTCATCTCAGAGTGAAGCTCAGCAGGTTTTGGTCAGACAGCCAAGGTAATTCGACATCACAGGACACCTGTCCACCAAACAACCTCTCAGCTTTAACACTAAGCAGTCACACAGAAACATTCCCAGTTACTCAACTTTTATTCATCACATGAACCAATGGTTACTTTTCACCTGTATTTAATGAAGAAAGCTTTTGATCACATTGAAACTCCATAATTATCCATCCTTCAATTTGTGACGTGGCATCTCACCTTCACCTTCTTCTTCTGCTTCCTCTTTGTTGCTTTTTCTGTAGGCCATATAATTCGGTCAGCCTTCACCCACTCATCATACCTGTGCATCAGATACACAAACACCACCAGGTCACACCATCACCTAACATCCCTAAGCACCTGTGACACCAACTTTAGTTTTTATTTTTTTCAGAGTTTAACTGTGGAGCATCTCTGCAAACATAAAATATTTTAAAAGTCTAAACAACAAAAAAATAAGAAGCAATTTCATGGCCACCACAAGATCATTCAGCAACTCCATGTAAACCACCCAAAAAAACTATGTCAGCACGTGGCATTTGGTTGCTTGGGAAAAGGAGGAGAACGGAGCGACTGCAGCTGTGAGAGCAGCATCAGTGTGATGGGAGAGACTAGTGACATGGACACTGTGGTCAGTGTGCTTTCCTACTCTTCTTTCTATCACGTGTTAAAACAATGAGGTGACTGCTGAATGTCACAGGTACTGGCCAAAGAGGCAGAAAAGGCTCAACTGCAATGTCAACACTGTCTCCACGGAGACAACAGGAGGAGCGATACACCACCTGTTCCAGGTAAATATTCGTTAAAGTTGTACAAAAAAAACATCTGAAGCATTTCCTGGAATCTTAGGTAAATACTTTTACACGATTTTGTTTTTTGCAGCATTTTTACACAACTTTTTGAAATTTGCATTTCAAGTTATGAAAATGATTCATTAAACATGTTTGTGGTTTTCACTGTGAACAAAAAGCTTTTCCTACTCTGATTTTTGTTTGTGAGGGTGTGCTTAAAAAACAAAGAAACAAAACCATACGTGGCAAAGAGCTTTTAAAGGTGAAACAAAGTCAAAAACCACTGTCCTGCACTGGTAGTATTCATATGCAGTACATATGTAGTATTCACTGTACACAGGCAGCGTGTGTCTGACAGACTGACCTGACATTCCAGCCGTAATAGTGAACCAGGTAGAACTGTTCACCATTGTCAATGTCAGTCTTCTTGATGTGGGCCTCATAAATCTTCTGAGTCTTTCCTCTTCCGTACTTCACCCTGACCTTCGTTCCAGTTACAGTGTCTCCGTCTTCTTCAGTCTCACTCCTGACACACACACACACACACACACACACACACACACACACACACACACACACACACACACACACACACTCTCTATCAGCAGCCAACATCAGTACATGCCTGTATTGTATGATTAAGACTACTTTTAGCCCTTTTCCACCAGCACCTACTTGGCTTAGCTTGACTCAGTTTTTAGGGTTTTCCATTAGGTGGTGTTGCCTGATACTGGGTATTGTTTTAGTGTCTGTTAGGTCGGGGTTCCAAGTGAGGTGAGTCAATCCAAAAATGCTTTCCAACAGACTACATGTCACTGATTGGCCAGTCAATAGCATCACTTGATGAGTCGACGGCATCAGAAAAATCAAAACATTTTTGAAACCCAGAAACGAGGGAAAAAATAAATAACGCTGTGATCCCAGAGTCTGACAAAAACATACAAATGATGTCCGGGGCCGTGGTGCTGTAATGAGCCCACGCACACTGAGCTGACAGAGTCAGGTCGGCAGTGCAAAAGAGGCTTTTGTTACTGTGTAACATTATAATAAAAGAAAACTTAGTGTATGAGCTTGTACAGTGGTTGCAAAAGTATTCGGCCCCCTTGAACTTCTCCATATTTTGTCACATTACAGCCACAAACATGAATCAATGTTATTGGACGTCCACGTGAAAGACCAACACAAAGTGGTGCACACGTGAGAAGTGGAACGAAAATCATACATGATTCCAAACATTTTTTACAAATAAATAACTGCAAAGTGGTGTGTGTGTGTGTGTGTGTGTGTGTGTGTGTGTGTGTGTGTGTGTGTGTGTGTGTGTGTGTGTGTGTAATTATTCAGCCCCCTGAGTCAATACTTTGTAGAACCACCTTTTGCTGCAGTTCCAGCTGCCAGTCTTTCAGGGTCTGTCTCTACCAGCTTTGCACATCTACAGACTGAATCTTTGCCCATTCTTCTTTGAAACAGCTCCAGCTCAGTCAGATTAGATGGGCAGCGTTTGTGAACAGCAGTTTTCAGATCTTGCCACAGATTCTCGACTGGATTTAGATCTGGACTTTGACTGGGCCGTTCTAACACATGGATATGTTTTGTTTTAAACCGTCCCATTGTTGCCCTGGCTTTATGTTTAGGGTCGTTGATGCTGGAAGCTGAACCTCCGCCCCAGTCTCAAGTCTTTTGCAGACTCCAAGAGGTTTTCTTCCAAGACTGCCCTGTATTTGGTTCCATCCATTTTCCCATCAACTCTGACCAGCTTCCCTGTCCCTGCTGAAGAGAAGCCCCCCCAGAGCATGATGCTGCCACCACCATATCTGACAGTGGGGATGGTGTGTTCAGAGTGATGAGCAGTGTTAGTTTTCCACACATAGCGTTTTGCATTTTGGTCTCATCTGACCAGAGCAGCTTCTTCCACATGTTTGCTGTGTCCCCCACATGGCTTGTGGCAAACTGCAAACTGGACTTCTTATGGTTTTCTGTTAACAATGGCTTTCTTCTTGCCACTCTTCCATAAAGGCCAACTTTGTGCAGTGCACGACTAATAGCTGTCCTATGGACAGATTCCCCACCTGAGCTGTAGACCTCTGCAGCTCGTCCAGAGTCACCATGGGCCTCTTGGCTGCATTTCTGATCAGCGCTCTCCTTGTTCGGCCTGTGAGTTTAGGTGGACGGCCTTGTCTTGGTAGGTTTACAGTTGTGCCATACTCCTTCCATTTCTGAATGATGGCTTGAACAGTGCTCCGTGGGATGTTCAAGGCTTGGGAAATCTTTTTGTAGCCTAAGCCTGCTTTAAATTTCTCAGTAACTTTATCCCTGACCTGTC
Organism: Maylandia zebra; assembly: GCF_041146795.1. Classification (NCBI taxonomy): domain Eukaryota; kingdom Metazoa; phylum Chordata; class Actinopteri; order Cichliformes; family Cichlidae; genus Maylandia; species Maylandia zebra. Next base: position 1,350,604 of record NC_135185.1, on the reverse strand, counting down.
TGGTGTCTAAATCCAATCGAGAATCTGTGGCAAGATCTGAAAACTGCTGTTCACAAACGCTGTCCATCTAATCTGACTGAGCTGGAGCTGTTTCAAAGAAGAATGAGCAAAGATTTCAGTCTGTAGATATGCAAAGCTGGTAGAGACAGACCCTGAAAGACTGGCAGCTGGAACTGCAGCAAAAGGTGGTTCTACAAAGTATTGACTCAGGGGGCTGAATAATCACACACACACACACACACACACACACACACACACACACACACACACACACACACACCACTTTGCAGTTATTTATTTGTAAAAAATGTTTGGAATCATGTCAGATTTTCCTTCCACTTCTCACGTGTGCACCACTTTGTGTTGGTCTTTCACGTGGATGTCCAATAACATTGATTCATGTTTGTGGCTGTAATGTGACAAAATGTGGGAAAGTTCAAGGGGCCGAATACTTTTGCAACCACTGTATGCACATATCTTGAATACAGGAATAGAAACAATATAAGAATACTGTGATACCATAACGTACAACAGAAGTTTAGCTTCTGCTAATATAAAGACAGTCTGAACATGATCGCATATTTAAATCCTTTCACATTGATTTTTTTAAACCGAATAAAGAAAATAATATAACTTACTAAGAACAGTAATAATAAGCCATAGATGTAAACTTCCACCTCTGTAGTTTTCGGATTAAGCTTCTTGCTCATTTTGCATGTTTTTAACTTCACATTTCTGCATCAGTACAAACGATATTTTTCTTTACTTCAAGTGTCACTTTGTAATTATGTTTTTACACCGACTTCATTTTCACCTTATCTTATTTACTCACACCCATGTTTTGGTTCCTATTATTCATTATTGTTTTGTGTTTACCTGTCTGCTCTCCTCCTCTCCCCCTCCTCCTCTTCTTCATCGTCCTCATCCTCCTCGTCATCGTCAGAGCCTCTCTCAGAGTCATCATTTCTTCTGTTGCTGCGTCTCCTCACCTCCCTCTGCTGCTCCTCGTGGTTCTCTCCTTCTCCTGGTCCTCCTCTCTTATCCAACTTGGAGGAGGTCTCTCTCTCTGCTTTCACCCGACTCCCCACGCACCTCCTCCTCCCCTGAGAAGAGACGGGGGCAGAAAACATTTCATGTGCTGAAATACTGCTTCGTTGGCTCAGTGTGAGCTTATGCAGCACACACTGGTTTGGGGTGTCAGCATTTCTGTTGGTGTCGAAGAAATCTCTCACTCTTGGGGATGACTGTCTCTCCTTCACGTCTTCCTTCTCACTTTCGCTCTCTGACTCCACCTCCTCCTGTTTGTCAACAACTGTCTCCACCGTCACCGTTGGTGTGGAGGACTCTGTTAACGCTGCTCCCGCTGCCTTTTGACTGGCTGGTGTGGCAGGAGGGCGGGGGTTGTTGTGATGGATGGTTCTGAAAGTAATGGCTGCAGAGCGGCAGTACTCCTCAAACCCATAAAGGTACCTGACGACACAAATAAAGGGTCAGTGGTCTGTGTGGCACGAGTTATTAAACAGCCTTCCTCTGTGATAAGACTTTGCTACGACCACCCACACAATAGAGCGTTAGCTGTCATACTTTTACTAGTGACAGAGCGAAAACCTCGTATCTGTGTGCTTATTGCTGTAAGAAAAACCACATTACCGATACAACGCCGTGTCGTACAGCAGCGAGGAGCTCAGTGTTTATCGCACAGCACAACTTCTGACTGACTTGCATTTGTGCTGATAAGAGAAGAAGACGCCGTCTTTCAGAATGCATGAACCTAGTTGGTTCATTCTCTGTCCAGTTGCCTGTAAAATTATCTTAAATCCAGCAGCAACACAGTAATGTGTCTCACACTGCATAAGGGGTCATCGACCCATTACTGGTTTTCACTAAAAGAAGCACTTTTCCACTTTTGGTCTTGTCCGCCCAAAGAACATCCACTCCAGCAAACCTTCTGGCTTTGTGTTTTGGTCCAGACCAGCAAACTGCTTTTATGGAGGTGATTAATCAAGTGCGTTTAATTAGCAGCACCTGGTTCATACTTACTCTTTTAACCTCTATGGAAGAGGTAACTTGGTTTTTCACAGGACTGCATCTCAACATGTCTGAAGGTTCTCAGACTGATGAGTTGGATGACTAAGGAAAGAGAAGCGTCTGGACTTCTTTAAGGCTACGTCCACACTAATGCGTTTTCAAACAAGACGGCGTTTTGGCTCAAGGAAAACGCAGCGTTTTGAAAACGCTCTCGGAAACGAAGAAGGTGCTTATGTGTCGCAGTGTGGACAGCGAAAACAGACTTTTTGAAAACGATGACGCGTGTTAGTCATATGATGCGCACCTTAGCTCGTGATTAGGTAGAGGACCAATAGGAGGTCCACGACCCTTCTAGGGACACTCTCATAGGGCTTAAAATCTGGGACTCTCAGAACGAGCTCCTTAGAGCAGCACTCGGGCTAATATCACTTCGATAAATCAGCCCATGGATTCCTAATCTTTTCAAGTTGTTTTGAAATGGCCTTATACCCCCTCCCTGATTCATGAGCAGCATCAATCAATCCTCTAGACCAGGGGCGTCGAACTCCAGGCCTTGAGGGCCGGTGTCCTGCAGGTTTTAGATATCACCGTGAGTCCACACACCTGAATCAAATGATTAGTTCATTACCAGGCCTCTGGAGAACTTCAAGACATGTTGAGGAGGTCATTTAGCCATTTAAATCAGCTGTGATGGATCAAGGACACATCTAGAACCTGCAGGATACCGGCCCTCGAGGCCTGGAGTTCGACACCTGTGCTCTAGACACTCTGATGCTTTTACCTCCTTGGCATTATATTAAAACATACCTGAAGGCTGCAGAGCAGCAAACTGCTGGTTTTACACATGGGTCACACTTACAGGGGATCAATTAACACGTTAGCAGCACTGCTACTTACCCTCTTAATTCTTAACACACTGTATATGTTGAACACCTTCTGCATATGATGATGTCATTTGTCACATGCTATTCATGTGGCCATATTCACCTAACTTTATGATCTGCTAAGGACCAGCTAATTGTTTCCATCATGTTCTGATATGATACTGTCAGCAAAGAGGTTATCACCTCAATAAATCAGCCCATGGATTCCTAATCTGATCCATCTTTACATGGTCAGATACAGAGTCAGCACAGCAGTACAATTTACAGAGAGGAAATATTAGAAAAACATCAAGAGGTTAAACACACAACACTGCCTGAAAGGCACACAGCTGCTGCAGGCATGTAAAAACCTTGATGTGAGAAAAAGGATTTTAAAGTCTTAAATAATCAGGCCCCATCTCTCACAGCACCGCATCACCTCGAGCCCTGGGTCAAACCTGAAGTTACCTTGTTAAGCGCCCAGTTCAGTGTAATGCTGATCAGTGCATCACATGCAGACCTCGACCCAGATCCAAACAGAATCAGAACCAAAAAGAGAAAATTGCTTTCTGAGCAACTTATTGGTCTTACTTTTTGTAGGCAGTCTTGACATTGTAGGACGCAGCAGAGTTGAGGACAGGGATGCCCAGATCTATGTAAACCTGCTTCCACACTGTACCAGACTCAATCTGAAACACACGAGGCAGAGTCACGTCACAGCTAGGCACGCACTCCTTCATGTTCATCAGCTGCACACACAGTGGAACCAATCAGGCACTAAGTCAGACAGCCAAGAGGACCATCAGGAGCTCAGTCCACTACTGGAACAGCACTCACATGACCCCACATTCACATCAGTCGTACGATCTGGTAGTACGTGTGTCACCTTCTCACCTTGTGGCAGCCTCCCAGGTGATAGACCAACCTGTAGAGCTTGAAGAGGTTAAGGTCTTTGTAACCCAACACCGGAGGCTTGTTGATGGGAGTCCCTGAAAGAACCAGAGACTGTTAGAGCCAAACATCACAGTTTTAGTATTTACAAGACTTCTTCCTCCTAGCGTTTTTCCCGCTCAGTTGCAGGGTCCGCTTTTCTGCAAAGTCGTCTCCACTTGGGTCGGTCAAGGGCGTCGGTCAGATCGGCTTCGATCTTCTTCACGTCGTCCTTGATTCGGTCCAACCATCTCCGCTTTGGTCTGCCTCTAGGTCGACGTCCTTGGGGGCTGAGCCGCAGTGCTGTTCTCACCACTGAGTTCTCATCGCTCCGTACCACATGTCCGTACCACCGCAGCCTCGCTTCTTGCATCTTATCTGTGATTGGCGCGATTCCCATCCTCTTTCTAACATCGGTGTTCATGACGTGGTCCCATCGTGTTACGCCTAGGCACCATCGCAGCATCTGCATTTCCATCGTGTGAAGGGCTTGTTCGTGCTTTGCGGTGGCTGGCCAGCACTCTGATCCATAGAGGGCGACGGGGCGCACTACACTCTTGTAGATCTTTGACTTGAGGCGATTGGGCATTCTTCGGTCACACAGGACGCCGGTGACTTGGCGCCATTTCATCCACGCTGCGTTGATCCTGGCTCGTACATCTAGTAGGATATCGCCGTCATTGCTGATCATCGATCCGAGGTATTTGAAATGAGGTACTTTCGCCAGATCTTCTCCATCGACGCTGATCGTGCCGTCGGTCTGGGGGCCAGCCTCTAAGTATTCGGTCTTGTTGGTGTTGAGCCTCAGGCCGAAGTCAGCTAGGCGAGTCTTCCACTGCTGCGTTTGGTATTGCAGTTCTATTCGCGATTCATCGGCCAGGAAGACATCGTCGGCGTAGAGAAGTGTCCAGGGATGGGGTGACTTGTTAGTATTTACAAGACTAAAGAGTCTTAAACCAAAACTGACAAAATGTTTAACAATTGAGCCAAAAAAACCCAAAAAATTATTTGAATTATTAGTTTGTTTTTTTAAAAGGAACCTTAAGATCACACCTGAGTAAGTGCAAAAGAAAGCACAAGGTTTGTTTTCAGATAAACAACGTTATTTAACAAAAATGAAGCCAAAATGGTGAAACAGTGCGTTTTAGTCAGTGAACAGGAGTCAGTAGGTCAGTGCCCTCACTGCTGGGTCAACCAAAGGCATTTCAGGGAGGTTTCAGGATGACGTGACAATAATCAGGCCTAGACAGAATAAATGCACCAACTAGTTTTTAAAGCATCATCTTGAGACAGGATGTTTCCAACTTTTAAGACATTTCTGCTTTAAGTGACAGCTTTTTAAATAATGGTTTAATTACTGCCACCTTAAAGGCCTGTGGGATATGGTCCAATAGCAGGAAGACACTGCTCATATTTAACATTAATGGTTGGATTTCTTTGGGCAGTCGTGTAGGAACTGGCTCTAACAGACATGCTGGAAGTTTGGAAGAAGCAACCACTGAAGGCAAGTATATGGACTGGCTCTTACATAGTGCTGAGCACTCAAAGCACTTTATATTCATACAAGTGCTGTCTGTGTACATGTCACACTCCAGTGAATGTATCAGAACGTATCGAGGTTCAGCATCTCGTCCAAGGATATGCAGACTGAGCAGTCAGGGATTGAACCACCAACTTTCCAATTAGCAGATTGCGAAGTTGTCTCCCGTTCAGACAGTTCATCTCTTGAGTTTGGTCCATGTTTTTATGCTTGACAGATTCATAGGTCAGTGTTAAGCAGCTCAACAAAATAAATGGGTACATGAATAGGCCAGCCAATAATAAAACAGTACTTTCAATATTGCTTCTTCCACTGTCTCACCTCTGTCCTCCATGAACTTGTAGAGCTGCTGCAGGAAGTGGTCTCTCTCTTCTGGATCTGGCTCCTCCTCTGGCTGGATGGACAGATGTAGACAGACATGCAGACTCAATAACAGCACATTAAGGTTTTGAATGAAACTACCCTCATCTGTGTGACAGCATCAAACTCACCTCTTCTTTTATACGTTTCCTTTTCTTCTCCTCTTCATCATCATGCTCCTCTTCACTTTCCTTCTCCTCTTCATTATCCTCATCTTCACTGGAGGACGAGTCCAGGATCTGGCTCATATCCATTTTCCACAAATCTGGAATCTCCTTGCTGCTCAGGAACATCTGGGCTCCTTCTACACCTGCAGAGAGGGAACAGGGGAAGACAAAGAAGAGGATGAGGAAAGGACAAGAGGAAGAGTACAAACAGCAAAAAAAAGCAACAGAAGAAGATGACAAAAGGAAATTAATGTGGAAGAAATGTGGTTAAAGAGGTAGACGGGTGGGAAAAAGGGAGACAGAAAGAAGAGAGGAGGTGGAGGAAATATATTACAAACTGTCAGAATGAATAATATTAATTATTATTAATTACAAAATTAAAAATGCTTGCAGCTGTCATTGCCACCTGTCAGCCTCCCAGTCCAAACACCTATGGTATCAATTTAAAAAATACTGTTGTCTCTTTCTCAAGAAGAGAATTCACAAACTTGTCAGAAACTTGACCTCTGACCTTGAGGTCAAGGTCACCAAGGCTCAACCTTAGCTGTGTCCAAATTCATGGGCTGCATCCTCCTGAGGCCGCATTTGTAGACCGATTACGTCACGCGACGCGCCGAAGGCTGTCCAAATTCGTAGACTCCTCCGAATGCAGCCGACAAATGCGTCCTCCTTTTCCCCGAATTTGAAGGATGGGTCGGGTCTGTCCTTCGTGGCCCACCATATCCCAGAATGCATAGCGCGGCCCAGCCAAACTCCAGTTTCCGGCAATGGCGGCCGCTACTAAGTTTTTAAATTACTCTTACTAATCTTTCTGGGTCACAAAATAAACTTTTAACATATTTTCAGGTGAGAAAGTAGCTGTGTAAACATCAAATATCTGCTCGGTTTATCAAGATATCGCATATTTGCAAAAGTGCTCCGATGTTTTCGGAGACGTCTGCTACCCACCAGCTCGACAGCTAGCCGGGAGCTCGAGGGTTACTGGAGCCGCCGAGAACGGCACAACTCCCGGCACATCATTTTCAGATCACCGCGGACTTTCCCTACTCAGGTTAAACGTAATATATACGTTTAGACAACCTACAAATGTTATTGTTGGGCTTTTTTCAGTGTTTTATTTGTACGTGAGTAAATCAGTTTGGCTGAGATTAAAGTTATTAGATTAGATAAAATAAAACTTTATTAATCCCCCGGGTGGTTTTCACACAGCTGAATAAACATCAAACAGAAAACTGATTAAACAGAAGTGTGAGACGGTCGAGAGTTTACACCAGTGTCCTGTTATATTTTAGATAGCACGGAGCAGACGGCCGAGTTTATTAAACTCCACCGAGACAGTGGAAGGTGAGACCGTCCCATTTCACAGCCGTTTACTTCCGGCCTACCCGACCTCCTGAGGACCCGGCCCACGTAGACTGCGAAGGCCGGGTCCTCGGGAGGATGCAGCCCATGAATTTGGACACAACTCTTGTCTGTTATCTATTTGAAGCTCCTATGTCACCTCGTTTGGACAACAGTACCCCACTGGCCTTTTACAGCTGAGGGGTGAAAAGCAGACGGAGATAAGGATGCAGATGAATCTGGTAGCTTCAAGCTGTAACTACTCACCTCTTCTGTGGGAGAACTCAGAGATGCTGATGGCACTAACGAGGTGGACGTGTCTCCTGGCCACAGTGTAACTTAAAGAATCAAAAAGAAGGGACAAGAAGAGACGAGTTGAGACAAAGTTCATGGTGAAAGAGTTTGAGTTCATGATTTCAAACACATTTTTAAAGATGTATTTGTGTGTATAAATTTACATGTGAATGGAGCTCAGGGCAGATTCATATTGGTTGCTAAGTATATAAAATAGGTCTAGACATGTCACATGCCTACTGATGTTACATCAGCAGAAATGTGAATGAAATTTTGTTATTCGGACCGAGTAGGCAATCTGAATAACAACATTTTCCCCTTCCTTGACTTTCCCTGCTCATTCGGACTGAGAAGGCAGGGCACCACTGAGGTGCTCTGGTTGGCACGCTTTCTTCACGAGGCCATCTGTGTGCTGTTTGCATGTTCTTCCTGTGTCTGCGTGGGTTCTCTCCACATACTCCAACTTTCTCTGACAGTCCAGACACATGCAGTTAGTGGGGTTAGGGTAACTGGTGAGTATAAGTCGCCCATAGATGTGAGTGTGAGTGCAAATGGTTTAGTTGTCTGGTTGTTGGCCCTGCAAGAGACTGGCAACCTACCCTGCCTCTTGCACTATGACAGCTGGGATAGGCTCCAGCCCCACACGACCCTAAAAATCGGATAAGTGGAAGAGGATGGATGGATGGATGGATGGATAGAAGGAAGAAGTCGTGGAAATGGAGTAACCAGACACAGCTTATATGGGATGCAGAACCAGATTTGTGTTCGGGAAGAATTACATGACCTCACAGACTTCATGTGAACCTTGACTTGTGACCATGACTCAATAAATATCAAAGTGGACTCACAACTTGCCGTTGCAGAATGACCTGACCAGACACTGATCCTTCTTCACCACCAGCTCATCATTACAGCTGGGAGACACCACCTGCAGGACAGACACACCTGATTGATGGCTTTGCATACAGATTCTACAGAAAGTTCATTTGTGTCGGTCCAAGTCCACACAGGAAGCAGCGAGGGATTCTGGGTCGTCTGTAACAAGAGTTTATTGTTGCTCATCAAACTGATTGTCCTATATTCTGTGTGTGTGATTACAGCCAGTAGAAAACTGCTGTGAGATTTGAAAATCTACATGGCAGCAACATGACTCTCACACACGCACACAAAAGTGACAGCCTCTGACAGACACACACATCCTTTCATGCAATCCGATTTGTTCCTCCCTTCACCTCCTCAGACCCGAACTCTTCCACAGCAGCATTTTTAATTTCTCTTTGATATTTGGTCACATTGGGGCCTGATGAATGTAAAAACAAAGAATTACCAGATTTTTTTTTTTCCACCTGATTTTTGTTTATAGAAAAATAAGAGCCACATATGAGGATATTTGTTTTAAACAGTAGCAGTATAATGACCTCGCAAGTGGACATCAGGCCCTTGTAGAGCAAAATTTAGTATTTTGGTCTAAATAACCCAAAATGTGATGTCCACATATGCGGACGCAGGTCCTAGGAGGTTAAAGTGCAAATGAAACACTAAATGCATAAAAGGTAATAACCAAACAACAAAGGACCACTGACTGTGTAAGTGACACTAGATCCTTGATTTTAACATTAAACTCATTGCTGCAGCATAAAAGCGATCCCCTTAAACCGACTTCATTTCGGTCTCCTTATATTCCCCTGAGTCTCTGTTACTAGTCAGCTAACATAAACTAGAGTAAATCTACAGGGTGGGCCATTTATATGGATACACTGTAATAACATGGGAATGGTTGGTGATATTAAAGTCCTGTTTGTGGCACATTAGTATATGTGAGGGGGCAAACTCCTCAAGATGGGTGGTGACCATGGTGGCCATTTAGAAGTCGGCCATCTTGGATACAACTTTTGTTTTTTCAATAGGAAGAGGGCCATGTGACACATCAAACTTATTGGTAATGTCACAAGAACAACAATGGTGTGCTTGGTTTCAACGTAACTTTATTCTTTCATGAGTTATTTACAAGTTTCTCTTTGCTCACAGCCATTGACATGTCGAAGAGGTTAACACGTGAGGAGCGGATCGAAACTGCTTGCTAAGTTTCGTGAAACTGGTTCAGTGTTGGATTTGCCAAAATGTGGACGCAAGAAAACTGTCACTAATGAAGAAACATCAGTGGCTGTCCTAGCTTCATTCAGCAAGAGCCCACAGCGTAGCACTCGCCGCATGTCCCTGGAGAGTGGCATTAGTCGAACATCCCTTCGGCGGATATTAGCTACTCACAAATGGCACCCTTACAAACTCCAGCTACTGCAGCATCTTATCGAGGATGACCCAGATCGGCGCACAGAATTTGCAGAATGGGCAAAACAAAACTTGGAACAGGACCCTCAGTTCACGCAGAAGATTTTGTTCAGTGATGAGGCAAACTTTTATGTGAACGGTGAAGTTAACAAACAAAACCACCGCTATTGGTCTGACACTAACCCACATTGGATGGATGCCTCCAAGACTGTTGGAACAACAAAAGTGATGGTTTGGTGTGGTATATGGGGCACAACGATAGTGGGTCCATTCTTCATCAATGGAAACCTCAAGGCCACTGGATATTTGAAATTACTACATGATGATGTGTTTCCTTCTTTGTGCACTGAAGCTGGCACGTTCCCTGAGTTTTTCCAGCAAGATGGTGCACCACCACATTATGGGTGCAGGTCCGAGCATTCCTAGATGAACAGTTTCCTGGAAAGTGGATTGGTCATCGTGGGCCAGTTGAATGGCCCCCAAGGTCTCCCGATCTGACCCCCTTAGACTTTTCTCTTTGGGGTCATCTGAAGGCAATTGTCTATGGTGTGAAGATACGAGATGTGCAGCACCTGAAACTACGGATACTGGATGCCTGTGCTGGCATAAATCCTGCGGTGTTGCTATCAGTGTGTGAAGAGTGGGAGAAGAGGGTTGCATTGACAATCCAACACAATGGGCAGCACAAACACATTTTATAAGTGGTCAGAAACTTGTAAATAACTCATGAAAGAATAAAGTTACGTTGAAACCAAGCACACCGTTGTTTTTCTTGTGACATTACCAATAAGTTTGATGTGCCACATGGCCCTCTTCCTGTTGGAAAAACAAAAGTTGTATCCAAGATGGCCGACTCCTAAATGGCCACCATGGTCACCACCCATCTTGAGGAGTTTGCCCCCTCACATATACTAATGTGCCACAAACAGGACTTTATTACGGTGTATCCATATAAATGGCCCACCCTGTATAGACGGCAACCAACCAACCAATCCAGTGATGTCACGTTTCGTACTGACAGAAGATGGTGCTAAACATGTTTTAAAACTTTAAGCACTTCTTTCTTAAATCCAGCCACAGAGAAAGTGTTACAGCGCAGAGCTCCGTGGTTTAAGTTAGCCTTCACACAGTAAGTGTTTCACATCCACTTTAAAACAGGTTTGCCAGTATTTTCCAAGAACTGATATTTGTTTTATGTGAAAGACATGCAAAAGATTTAACAACAATCTATATTTCACATGTGGTGATGCTAATGTGTTGCAGTTTATTACACTTTAGACATAATAAACTTAAGAAATTATTTAGCCGTTTGTGATTTGCTTTTTTCTTGTTTCTTGATTCTTTGTTCTGTTTATTATTAAGAGCACACTGATTTGTGGCTTTATATACGACTGTAATACATTTAACAATATTCCTAATATTTTGTCAGGGTTGGAAAAAAAGCATGACATTTCCAATAAAAATGAAGATGTGCTGAGAGGGCAAAAAAGCTCACTTTGTGGCCAAAGAGGAAGAAATAAGATTAAACGAGAACAATGAACATTTTAAATAACGGACAAAGTAATAAAACCTTCAGTCTAACTTACTGTGTGGACAGTCTAAATCTTCACAGTCCATCATGTAATCTACTCTATTCTTGTGCTGTTCGATAATCCTGTCTTTAAACACTTAATCACATCTCAGCTGACCTTCTGACAGCAACTAAACAGTCCTTTTCCCCACTTCAACAAGGTAACGTGGATGTTTCACCTGCAGTGGTTAGTCATCACATACATGAGGTAGTTATAGCACCACCCCCACTTTATACAGTAACTGTGTCAGTTTACCAGAGCCAAGAACCAGGTGCTCGACTCTTCTTCGTTTTCAATGCTGCAGACTTGTCCCAGCAGCTCGTCATTTAGCCGCCTCCTGTCCTCATCGTCATCTTCACTAGATGAAGACTCATTGTCTTCATCGGCCCTGAGACACAAACGCAAAAATCAGAACTTGCTCTGCAGCTGGTTTCATAAAGACCATTTAACATGTCCAGAGGGAGAAGGCACATCAACACTCACACAGCCTGAGAAGAACGCCGTCCACCGCGGTTTGACTTCTTGCCGATGACTGGAGTGCCAAAATGTTCTGGGTTCGTCAACGGCAGCTGATCCAGAGTCTGCGAGACAGTGTTGAGAGCATCAAATACATTCAGGTGTTTTTAGGGTTATCAAGACCTTGGCAAAGTGATCCCATCCTGGGAGGACTCACCTCACTCTCTGCAAAATGCCTCTCTCCCTTCAGACAGAGAGACGTTCGACGGAGAGTCTTCTCATCGCCGTCGTCAAACACTGAAAGAAACGCACACACACAGTTTGTAAACCTACTCGACACCACCACTTTCAATGTTCACACTAAGCTGATCCAGCCTCATTTCAACTTGGAATCCAGCGCTCGTTAACATCCACCCAGTCTGACAGAGGACAGGCAACAGGCATGTTTGACATGTAAAGTCAAATGTCTACAGTTTGCATTCGATTCACAAGCAGCTGGGAGACTACAGATACCTGAGTGTTCAGCTCAACAGTACAACTGGTAAAGCTGCTGACAGAGCTTACTCTGTAGCTTTGTTGCTGTAATACTGCAGATACTAAGAATTATTATATGATGAATAAAGACAGATGTTCTCCTGTGCTCAGACTGGCAGTGAACTCACTCTGTTTATAAAAACCCTGTAACACTAGAAAACTTAAGTCACCATGGCAGCAGCACTTTGAAGTAACATAGCTGCTTATAAAGATTATAATCCCTGTGGATAAGATTAGAACTAGTTCTGAAATATAATCCAGACCTTAGATCACTGTGTGTCTGCACTGCTTTGATAACGTAACAGATTCATGTTGTGGCAACCTATGAACCCTTTGTTAAATGTTGATGTGTGAGAAACATGAGGAAGCACCAGACTCACCCACAGTGTAGAGGCTGGCATCGGTCAGCTTACTGATGACAGCTTCACTGCATATACCTTCACTGGTCTTCACCTCCACTGTGGAGCCCACCTGAAGCACAGAAAAACCAAATTCAGCCCTTAGACTACAACAACAACAACAACAGCTCCTTTATCAGCAGTTTGACTGTGTTTATTTCAAGTCATCAGGGCTCACAAGGACACTTTCTACACATGGCGGGATATTTTCATTTATTACGATGGTTGTTTCAGACAAACTGCGACAGGGCAGGCTATACATTTCTCCACAGGAAAAGAGGCACTCAGCTAGATTCCCCCAAAAATTTAATCAATGGCAACTGAAGACAAGATGATTTTCTTTAAAAACAAACAAACGTATTATTCATAAAGCACTCCAGAGCCACAGTCAGTTTAATGAAATCAGCATCCTCCACCTTCTGGACCAGTATACTGTCAGGATGCTTGAACACGACTGAACTAACACTTCAGGTCTACTGCTTCTTATAAACCAAGAAAATACACAAGAACTCTGATTTGTGATCAGAACTATAAAAACCTGTCACAGGCATGAATATCATAGTAATTTGGGGCTTTTCATGATTTCTTAAACTGGTTTCCAGGTTGGAATGACGGTACCATATACATCTTTATTTCAATTTAAATAGATCCAAATCACAACAGCAGTTGCCTCAAGACACTTTATTCTATAAGGTGAAGACTGCACAATAATACAGAGAAAACTCCAACAATCAAACAACTCCCTTTGAGTCAGCGATTGGCAACAGTGGGAAGGAAAACCTCTTAAAAGGAAGAACCTTTTGTCAGAACTAGGTTCAGGTGAAGTGCAGCCATGTTGGAGGTGATAGGAGAGCCAGGACAAAACACTGTGGAACAGTATCGTGCACATCACCTTATTAAGATTTTTGGGACAAGTCAGGTTTGTCTGAATGTGGAAGCAGGAATTGAGAGATTATCTACATCTTTGTGTCCTTAACACATGAAAAAGACTCCCTATTCATGTGAACAAACTGAGTCTGAAATATTTGTTATTTTAGAAAAAACAAGAACTGGGTGCTCGAGTTTTATTTCAGTGAGCTGGATCTCCACCAGATGCTTTTGGTAGCCATGAAACCTCTGGGATAGTCTGGCTAATACTTGACCGCTGGCAGAAAGAGTTCGTTTCAGTTGGATATTTCCTGTAATGGACTCTGTGAGGAAACCAACTGGGTTTATTGTGTAGTTCAGAAATAGGGCTGATGTTGGGGCATGGAGAGGCCATTCCAGAAGCTCTGATGTGTATCTGAGACGGCTGCAGCTGCACATGTCAATGGACGACTTCGGTCGTGGCAGACTGGTTCTCAGTCAGTGGTGATGAAAAAGTCTCTCTGCTGTTCCAGCAGATTATAGTTCATGGCAGGCTTGAGATTTGCTTGTTCTTAAAAATCCTACCAATTTCCTATCGTCGTGGGTTTTCTTCGGGACCTTGTGAAAGTGGTGAAAAACGTGTACGTATGTGCAGCTGTTTGAGCGGATCATCTTGGAATCTGCAGTTGTTGAGAAATGGCTCCAAGACATCTTTCCAACTGGTGTTAATCACAATTCTCCTTAGAGCTGCACTGTGCTCCTTGAACATTTACCAGTTGGTAAATGGACTCATGCTTTTCTATTCTGAAAAGAGTACACAACCTGCCTCATTCACACCACTTTTTTCTGTGCGCCTTCTACGCAACATTTGCAAACATTCATACTCCGAAGTATGGGTATCTCGCCCAAGGATATACGGCATGCAGACTGCAGCAGACGGGTCGAACCACCAGCCTATCGATTGGTAGGCGACCTGCTCTACTACCCGAACTACTGCCACTCCTAGTAGTCATATTATTCATTTAACCCAAAAAGTTGATTCTGTTTCAACTTTGACGTTTTCACTGGGATACACGTCTCGTCACTCATCCGAGTGATGACTTCAGTCAGACTGAAATTTTAGCAAAAGGGGGAAGTTTTGGGAGTGACGGCAGCAAGAGAGCGCAAGCAAGCGAGAGAAAGAGTTTTGATGCGAGAGATTTGTGATGTTTATGGTGCTTGAACTGTATAGTTAGTGTGTAGTGTGGTTGTTTTGTGTGTCAGAAACAATGAGGACTCTGCCAAAGGCAGACGGCAGTGTAAACACAGCCTCCAGGTGGAAAACAGGAGCGACACACCTTCACGCCTGCAGGTATCAGGCTGTGATGTGCTCCTCTGTCTTATAGTGGACAGACATTTTTTGGAGCAGCACAAATCATTTGTGTGGTCTCCTATTTGATGCAGAACACCTGATTGTTCTGTAAATTGTATTAAATGGTTATTTTAAAAAAAATGTGCACAGTTTTTTAAAACTAAATGCAAATAGAAAATGTAAAAGTTATGAAAGTGATTGGTTAACCATGTCTGTGGTTTTTACAGTGAAAGAAAATTACAACTTTTCACTCTTAGGTTTTTTTTCTGGTTTTAGATCAAGTGTGTTAATAATGTCAGAATGAAACAACTAAATTCAGACACGTGAGGCTGAAGAGTGATACCAAACAAGGCGAGGTAAACAGTTTTAACAGTCAAATAAAGAAGTAAAATCCAAAGTAGCCAAAAACAGCAGTTATACCCTGACGCCCAGAGGGTTAAGAGTTCAAGTGAATAAGTATCAGAATAAGTTAACAGTTCATCTGCATAATTTAATACTATTTCTGGAGGCTTACTACTGATTCTTTCGCTGTGTAATAAAAGGCTGGTGGATGGAGCAGGTTTCTTTCCTCTGCATGTCAGAGTTTGTTGATTAGGTGCTTTGATGAAGGACTGCCACTTTTGCCCAGATTTTAATAGTGATCACAGGAACAGTGCTGCTCTTTTGGACACTAGAGACATGTTTCCTTTCACTCAGCACCTCAGTAACTGCACCTTTGCTCTTTACAGTGTGTGAAAACAACTCCGGCTCCATGTTAAACTTACGAGCGTAACCATCCCTGCTGCTGTGTGCTGTCAGTCTTCTTGTTGAAAAGCTGTTGTGAAACCTTTTACTCGCTGCTCCTAAATGCATTTCTATAGCAGATCTGTTTTTAGTTGCAAATGTGAGTGAAACCACTTCCATCGTTTAATATATCTGTGCGCTACAGGGCCGTGTGTTAAACCAAGCATCAAAGCAAAGAAGTTGCGTCGAGGACTTTTTATAATAGAATTACTCGATGAATCGTTGCAGCCCTAAATTAAACCATTACTTTACCAGGTTACCAATGTAGCTCTACACGGTTCCGTGCTAGGACCCTTTCTGTTTACATTATAGATGCTTCATGTAGACTGTATCATTTAAAGGCACAGGATGCACTTCATTGCTATGCATGACACCCAGCTTCAACTATCCATGGACCATCTATATCTATGATAGCCAGATCTCAGACTGGCACTTTGCTTTCAGACTGCAAGCTTGTTTGTGGTTCCTAGAGTATTTAAAAGTGGAACGGTAGGCAGAGCCTTCGGGGCCCGCTTTGGTGGAACCACTTTGGATTTGACAGCCTTTTTACTTTTGAGATTAGGCTTAAAACTTTTTTTAATAAAGCATTTTTTGATTAAGGTGTCCTTGAATCCTCCCGTACACTGTAATCCACAGTTTTCATGAGAGCTATTGGGACACACCAACCTAGTGGGCAAAAACAGTACTGCAGTCCTTCTCGCTCCCGCCATCCTCTGACTGTGTTCGCGTTAGCCAAACTACCAGAAGGTTGCACTGCTATCTGATCCACTAAGCAATGTTTATTTACAGCTACAGGGCACAGAGTATGGCATTGACCTTTGAACCCTGCCTTACAGGCCAAACTGTACCAATCCCTGCTTCCTCACAGCAACTGCGGCTCTCAGTTACCACTCATTTAACCTGACATTAAAAAGATTTGGTCGACTTTATTGTTATGACCCATGAGCTTTTATGCTGAGGCAACAGTGCTAACCACTGCACCACCATTCAATCATGGGCTGAGATTTTCCACACACACACACTAGTGTATTCTGTATTCTGACTTAGTCTTTGTTAAATATTGACACAGTATAAAATATCATGTTGTTAGTCATCTGAGGTTTCATTAGCATAATTTTAAGACCCATCAGGTCTAGATCAGGGGATTCAAACTTAAATGGCATGTGGGTCATCTCACCGGAGCATCACCTTAGTGCTCAAGTAGTACAAAAACAAACCAACAAGAAAACACCCACAAATATTTCTTAAAATGCAGTTTTAGGAAAAAGTCACTTCAAGAGCCAAAGTGCATTCGATTTCTCCACATCAATATACAGGCCGCGAGTTTGAGACCCCTGGTCTGATTGTTTTTCATTATGTCCTGATATCGAGGAATCTTTTTTTCCCCTGGCTCACTGTTGATATCTGATACATCTGATCCAGCTTTCTGGGTCAGTATTAGGCTAATATTGAATTAGATCATACTGCTGCCACCACACATTTGGCTGTCTGCACGACAGTAATCAGGTAGCTTTACATTTAATCTGTGTGGTTTAATTGTGAACATTAAGTTAAAGAGGACTTAAGCAAATCTGAAAAGTCAAAATTACCAGTAGCAATAAAGATCATGATCATCTTACCCTCAGAGATCCTTTGACCTGGTCGTCTTGCACTACCTGGGAAGTACTTTCACCTTTTAGAGTCACCTGAAGACACAGAAAGACAAAGAATACTGATGATTTCTGAACAGAGATGAAGAAACAATGATGTCACAAGACTTTCCCCCTAAATGTTAAAAATAAATAAACCAGGATAAGATGAGCTGAAGCACCCTGTTCTTTATGTCCCTAACAAGAAATCTGAAACTGGAGCACGTGCACAGATGTTTGAATAACAGGAAGATTTAACAAATACACCAAAAACAAATAAACTGTCCATAGGCGTCACCACTCAGGCAATATCGTCAAGTCAGCATTGACATAGGAAGAGAACTGAAAACTTTGCTGAGTGTTTTTTAGCAAAGTTTTTTTCCACAGAGTCAAGTTTTCAAACTGGTGCAACTTCACATCTATACATCTTTTAGCCCTTTAATGATGTTCCAGTACATCATTAAAGGGCAATAAAACTGACACGGTCACACACTCGTGTCCTCAACCGGGCTGTGGTGGTGGCGGTGCATGCACCAGGCTACAAAAGTCAAGAGGTGCACAACTAGCCAGCGGCTGCGACATGGTTTTTGGTGTGCAGTGAGTAAAAGTAAAGACTCCTTTATTGTTGCCGTCCTTGCATTTCAGCAGACCACAATGAATGCATTGTTACATGTTTTCACTCTACACAATAAACTAGCAAATATAATAATATCGCAAATGTAAGCAAATACAGAAAATAGTAAAGTAACAAATATAAAAATACAGTTCTGCTAAAAGGATAAAAGGATATTACATTTGTTGGTAGCCATGGACTGTGAGTGATACTGAATACTGAGCCACGATATGCTAGTGTTTTGCACTGTGATGTAATGTCACATACAGGAGCATTGTAAGGACATCATACTGGATGTCACACAGGGATTTTGCAGGTAGGGCCTGGTGAATGAAGCTCACCAGGTCCATTCACCTACGTTAGCCCTCAGTGTTCTGACGGCCTGGATGCACCTGATGCCAGAGGTCACGGCTTTGAACAGGTGCTGTCCAGGGTGAGACAGTCGGCAGCAACAGCGACTTTCTCAGCTCAAGGACGGGAACGGAGAACGGGTTCTTATAGGTGTACGTGGAACAAGTTCTTGTAGAGAACTCTGCTTCTAACTTTGCTACGATCAGCAGTTAGTACTTAGTTCATGTTAATAACTGACAAAGGTTTTTTGGGCAACATAACATTCTTGCCATTTCCCTAATATAGAGCATCACTTAATGATTTCTATTATTACATCAATGTGTTAACTGTTTAAGCTGGACATGTCCTCTGATGATAGGACACCCACAGCTGGCTGTCTTCTGCAAACTCAGATCTCTTAGGTGACAGTCACAGACGCATTATGGGATGTTTAACCTCCAGATGAAAGACTTGGCCTGCATGCAAAAAAGTGGGTCGATATAAGCCTAACGAGTAAAACATCTGCCACATTTGAATGAAATAGTTAAGCAGCGAGTTAATAAGACAACTTCCTAAATGAATGGCTGCAGCCTCGTTGTAAAGTAAATAAAAGCCCTGGTGTGCAGCCCCAACAGGCTGATGTTCAAGTAATACACTGCTAGAAATCCTGGTGTAATGTTAGAATAAACTCCAGGAGCTGCTGTCAATGATCATCCTGGCTCCAAAATAAAAACTAGCAGTTGCCATGTTACCTTTTAGGTTTAACAAATAAGCACATGTGAGTGAGTTGTGTGTGACATTCACAAACAGGGACGGGAATCGAGAACTGTTTTGTCAGTAATCACCCCTACACCGATCACAAAAACGAGGGGAAACGCCTCCAACAGTCAAACATTTGACCTCACAGCAGGCAGTTACTTTGCACAAATGAAAGGTTTATTTTTCAGACAACTTCTTACTTTCACTTCCTGCATTTTTAAACAAGTATCTGTACTTTCTACAGATATTTGTAGAACAGGCTCGTTACTTTAGGTTTAATGAATTTGCAGAGAGTTATTATTCACGTCACTGCATGCCATCAAGCTGATTTGAGCCTAAACAGTAACGCATGAAAGGCGGTCCCGTTCCCATACTAATCTCCAGGGGATGTCACATGAAACCTGATGATGTGTAACACAGTCAGGAAATCAAGTTGGCCGGTGTTTTTCTTTTTGGTTGGCAGAACCTGAGCAACTGCAGATGTCAGTGAGCACTTCAGCATCTCGCTAAAGGTGCAGCTGCTGTACTTCACAGATATAGGTGTGTACATCCACAAAGAGCAGTAAACCCCAGAGCAGCAGTAGCCCAGATCAGCTGATCACAGCCTGCAGAACATCTACAGGAGATCTCAATAGAAATGACTGCGATTCCCACACTGAACCACTACAGGCGAGTTTAGGGTTCCCCCACCTGCTGAATCCCACTTTAACAACTGACTGTGCTCATTTTCTTACACAGGAGCAAAGTCACCCTCTGCAATGTAGGACACAAAAATAAAAAAATATATATCTATTTTTCTTCTTTTTCTTCTGATTGAAGCAGAGTAAAACCAGATTAAAAATGAGACTAACAGTTTGTATTCATCTTCTAATATTTTATCACTGCATTAAGGCACATAGCTCAGTTAGCTTTGCACAAAACGTCCTCCAGAGACCTACTCTTTACTTTCTTACCTTTCAGAGCCTGTACTTTTAATCAGTACTTCCACTTTTACTAGAATATTTTTTAACACTAGTATCTGTACTTCTACTCGAGTACAGAATGTCTGTACTTTTGCCACCTCGTCTATAAGCAATCAAAGCAATAACAGAATCTGAATTTCTTCTTATCAATCCCCATCCCTACCTACAAGACTTGTGGGTTTGTTGTGGCACAGTGTGCGAGAGACGTACCAGCACACTGTTGCAGTATTTGCTATAGGGGAAGAGCAAAGTTACTTTAGTCAGCAGTAACTGTGCTGTATAAAAGACGTGGGCACAGCCACTGTGATGTCACCACAACTAAAGCGGATATAAATAAATTCTGCATTTGCTCCACTTTTATAAACTGCTGGTTATATCCACCGTCTACATTCAGTTTATGGCTTTAATGTGTTACATCTAAACAAACTTTACATCAGCAGGTGTCCAGGTATACTGAGACTCACACAGCTGGTGGCAACAGTCAGCCTGGTGACTGCTGTCAACCAGATGATGTTTAATACTGGAAGCTGTCGTACACTTCTTAAGCTCTGATTAATTACTTAAACGACACAATGACAGGGAAAAGGCCTTACAACAGAAACAAAACATTAAAAAGTTGTTTTGGTCGTTGGCCAAATCGGGGCATCCCCAATACTGAAAGGCTGCGATCTAATATCTTCACAGAGGTATGGGACACGTTGTTTACCATGAAGTAAGTAGTGGAACACATTCACAACACAGGACTAGATTCATATCCAGGTTTTGAAGGAACTGTGGTAAGTAGGCCACTGTTAAGCAGAATTGAAAGCTTAATTAATTAAAAACTATTCCTTTGAAAAATCAGTCCATCCCATTTGTGTCTGACATGTACTCAGGGTCAGAAATCACAGTGACCCAATGATATTAAGCGGGAAACACTGACAGACCAGACTGTGGTCCTCTGGAAATCCTGATGCTCATGAGGATGAAACTTCTGCTAATCTTACCTTGACTTTCACCATGCGCTTAACAGTCTTGATCTTGGCCTCACAGAAGGCTCCTCTGTACTTGGCACTGACATCAGTCCCCACTGTCAGGTAGGCAGGCTCGTCTGCTACCTGAAATGCCAATACAAACATACACATAAGCAGCAGCTCTCAAGACTGTTTTGAGTTGCATTTGTGAAGTTTGTGTGATGGTTTCACTTTGTCAGTCTGTCATTTGTCAAAAGCCTGGAGAGCACATCCACGAGTCCTTGGTCTAATTCCAGTTTTAGGGAAATGGATCCTTTAAAAACTGATTACTGACGTACCTGTTTACATGATCATCCTGTTTACTGACTATTTGTGTGAAGTGGTTTCTCATCTCGACCCTTACCAGCTTACCTTTTTCTAAACATCAGCTGCTGCCTACATGTTCATTTTGTCTCAGTTGTGTTGACACTTTTCATCTAACTCTTGATGTAATCAGTTTGGTTCAGAAATGTTTCTTCCAAGAACCCCAAACATCAGATAACTTTCCTACCAGATACATAATGTGAGTGAAAGTAATTAGCTTTTTATTAATGGCAATAACAGCTAATCAAGCTAATCAATCTAAAAACCAGAATAAGACATGTACTAATTAGGTGTTTCAGTCTGTCTAAACATGCAGCCGGTCACCAAACAGCTAATTATATAGTGCTACTTGTCATAGCTCCTGACCCTTTATCATGCAGTTTTACAGGAATAATAATGTTGTTGCATCTGATTTAAATCAATCATATGTTTAGGTTAAAAAAAAACCCCAAACAAATCCCCCACCAAAAAAACCTCAAAGGGATGAGTGGTCTTTGGAATATTAAAAAAGGGTCTTTAAATTATTTGCAAATCACTGTCTTCTGTTTTTATTTACATCTGACACACAGTCGTAACTTTAATTACAACACTGTCTCTAACAAATCAGTGGAAATGTGTTTACATTGTACAGCAATTGTCTGAAACCTGCTTAGGACTATAAACATTTGGCTCATCACTATAACAGCACAGATGTGCATGTAAAAACGATAAACCGACACATGAGTCGGAACTGGAAAAGCACAGTTTAAGTCATCTGTGTCTGGTTCCATCTGGGTCTCTGAGTAGGGTTCAGACATGGTGCTTAGACCGAGAACACCATCTTCAGTTTGTGTCGCAGGTCAAACACTCACCTTCATTTCTTCTCGGCTATTTGAGGGAGTCCAGCTCGAAAGATTTGGGATCGCTGAAAGATAATGAGCCGACAGATGAGGTTAAAGCTTGCGGTGGCACTGAGGACAAACAGGGCATAAAGAGTCAAACAGACCAGTCCAGTTTGAAAATCATGCTAAGCTAACCGACTAGCCACTCACTTGTGTTAGCTCAGGCATTCTTTTCTAGCTCGGTCAACCCACTCCCTCCCTCCCCTCAAATCTGCCTACTCGTATCAGTTCAAATATGTGGCCCAAACAGCTCGCAAAAATGTAGCTAGTAACCTTTACTTCCAGTGAACACCGGGTCCCCGGTTTGAAGAAGCGTCGGTGGTAGCTCGGTGATGGGCACGGTGCGTGAGCGGGGCCGGAGAGGGGCGCCTCTTCCCGCTCCGCTCCCAGCCCCTGTGAGTCACGTCGCCATCACAGCTTGCCATGTCAGCTAGCTGGGCTAACTGTATCACATCCACACCAAATCCGCTTGCTAGCGACCAGCTGCTACCACACAACCGAATGCCAAGGCGAACGAAGTCCAAACAGCGGGCGAACGGGACAAGCTGCTCTTCGCTTCGTAGCTACGTCTAGCTAGTTGGCTAACTAGCGACTCAACTAGCTAGTTACGGAGATTTAAACGGTCCGCTAGCAAATGAGCAGCATAGCTAGAGTCAACTCTAGGTCCCACTTGGTTACGAGGTCAAAGTAAGTTTTACTAAACAGTGTGAATCAGTGACACTAGACGTAACGAGAACTGCTGTAGATTTATTTATTTAATAAACGGTTGCTCCACAAAGGCGCCGGAGCTTCACATTTCTTCAGTGCAAAAACAACCCGACTGCCATTCAATTCAGACAGCTCCGACGAATAGCGAGCAAACGGACATCTCCCGGTCTCTCCGCTGACGTCCAGCTGCCCTCGGCCTACCGACAGTTTAAACTGTTCAAAGTTTTAGCTTTGTTCTAGGCAAAATATGAAGGTTTTATACTTACATTCACGGACACAGCAGCTTCCCCTCTCGCTCGGGCTGCAAAGCAATATAAGAACAACAAGCTGTTGAGCCTCAAGCTCCGTTTCCTGAGAACACGATTGGCTGCGGTGACAGCAGTGGTCGCAACACAGAAATTTGATTGGTGGATCGATTTCTCATTTTCAATAGGACAGTCTTCACGCGGTATCGCTATGGGCTGATACAAACGCGGCGCCACTAGGGAAATGACGGCACCTGCTGGCCAGTGGTGTAATCAGAAGCGAGTTCAATAGAAAAAAATACACACGGCGATCACAATTGGCCGTCCACGCTTTGCGCCTGGCTGTAGCGCGTCTCTATTGGCGGAGCGGTCTTCCTCGTCTGTAGCGATATAACAGGAAGCCTTCCCGTGCTGGATTTCTGAGCACCATATTCAATTCACAGTTCATACTACTTGTTTGTCGACTGGGCTGACCAGAAAAATAACACGCACGATTGTGTCAGATATAAAGTTTATACGGATTTTTACATAACCACAAGCAGCGGGCGCTGGTTTGTGACCGCTTTGTATTGCCGGTGACAGCGAATCGAAACAACCGGGAAAAGGCGCTTTATGACGTACTTACGTGCCCTGTTGTTATATGCAGTGTTTTCACATGTACGCGGAAATCAAAGAGGCCGTCTCCTGCCCCTTCCTAATTCGCTGGTAACTCATGACTTGAGAACATACAGTGCACACTTTATTAAATGTGATTTGGTTCGCTGTATGAACCACGCTCTACAGCTTTACCGGATAGATGAGCTGCAAAGACAAAACGGTAGGCGTTTGTTTGGCGTACCGACGCCACAGGAAGACAGCACGATCATGTCGTGGTGGTCACAGAGAAAGTGACGCTGTCATAGGTCCAACTACACCAAATCATAGGCCACCAAACAACAAACACGCATAAATATGAAAGTTTGATATTATTTATTGTTAAAAACATCCCAAACACATTAAAACATCTCATTTGACCTGCTAATCGTATTTTGCATTAATTTTTCATTAGTTTAGAAAGTGAAATCTTTTTGTTCAAAATGACCTCACTTTGTGATGGAGGTCTGGTATAAACAGTAGCGGTTTTAGATACGTGCGACACGGGCGGTTGCCCGGGGCGGCATCACGGGCCTCGGCAAAAAAAAAATGCTCGTACTCCTGCTGCCCCGACGTCAGCCAGCGCATACTGGGAATGGCACAGGCACCGATCGGTTTTCTATCGCCCATTTGCTGGGAGTAAGGGCGCCCTCCGTTTGCGGCACAGAGAGGAGAGGGCGGGGCGGCGGGGGATTCTCTGGCTGGAGCAGCAGCTAATAACCAACTCGCAAAATAAAACAAAATAAAAACAAAACAACAAACACGAAAACACCAGACATCATGATACAGACTTTATAACCTAACTTTATAATTTGCACCGATGTTTTTTCGAAATTCTGTACACGAAAAGTGAGCGCGAGAGCCCTCGGTGCACCTGCTCGCTGCTGAAGTCAAAGTAAACTTTATTGTCATCTCCGCTACAGACAGTCCAGTATGTAGAGACGAGACGACGAGGCTGCAGTTACAGCAGTGCAAGTAAACAAACAATATATATAAGAAGAGTAAGAAAATAAATATACAGTTTAGGACCAGGAGTAAACGGATCAATAACAATTTAAAATTTACAGTTTGATGATTTAAAGTCTCACACAAGACGTCGAAAGGGGAGGGGCCGGCTGCTTCCAAATAGAGCACATTTCATTTATAATGTTGTAAATCCAAGCCCATTATGTATTCATGATTTGAATCCTGGGTTGTGTGAAATCCCAGAAATGCGCCTTAGACAAAGTGAATCTGTGAACTAAGGTCTGTTAGGTTAAGTTGTGGCTAGGACCGCCACTGTGTATAAACCTACTATAAAACCACTAGTTAGTAGTATTCATGTGGTTGGAGCTCTGCATGCAAACAAGTTTGTTTTCCATTGTTGTTGTGTTTATTTAACCAATCAGCTGACTGAAACACTGAAAACTGTTTGTTCCGCAGCAAAAAAGTATATTTGAAAGGTGGAATTAAAGTTTCAGTGCTTTTGAGATTGTTTGGATAAAATACTTTGACAAAGATCAGTTTTTAGTTTAAACAGTTTCTCATCCCTAATGTTTTTTTGCACATTGTACAAACCTCTGGGTTCTCTCCAAGTCACAACAGATTTATAATCACTGTTTATCAACACTCTCCCAAAAAAAGTAGTGTGAACTTTCATTCAACTTTTATTTTTAAAGCTGAAATTCAAACCAAATACAAGACAACAGATGTGAAAGTTTATGAACTATAAAACCAACAAAAGAAACAGATGCGCCCGTCAGCAGAGGATGAGTTTACATGTTGTCTTCATCCGAGTCGTCCTCTTCTTCCAGAGAATCCTGAAACACAAAAAGCAGTCACCTGAATGCACTGCCCACCACATGAAGTAGAACGACTATGGAAATACGTTCTCTACTCAAGGCAGACACCAATATCAAAGTCGTAAAAATGAAGGCTGGTTCCAAGAGTCGACCCTTACACATTCACACGTTATTAGGTACAAGCTCACGGCGTGTCTCTACCTCCGTCCAAAGAACTGTTTTGGTCTGTACTGTTAGATGTTCACAATGGTTAAAATGAAGCCCTCCACAGTCTGACATCTAATATCTGCTGTGAGATCCAGCCGTCCGAGACGTTTGTGGCCAGACGCCAACGGGTGACATCAGAGCAGCGTCACAGTGGTCACATCTGTTTGTGTTGGATCGTCTATCTGCTACAAAGGATTTTCACCCACCTTGGCATATTTTTCTGCTTCCTCTCTGACATCTTTGGGTACCAACTCGTGTCGTCCATTTGTGACTGTAAGAGAACACATGTCACCATGGCAACCACAGCACTAATGAAGAATTACTTGGAGTCTTTTTCCAGCTTGTCTTAAAGCTCAACATTATTCTGCATGTTATGCTTCTTTATTTGTCTCATTAGCTTAATGAGGCCGCGTGCAGCTCATGGATTGGTCAGACAGCCAAGAGGCAGTGACATCACAGGAACTCAGTCCAGTGAGCGAAACCTTCTGGATTGTCATCATCCCTACATGATGAAGGCGTCAGCTGACATCACTGTTAAATCTAGAAGCTTCACACTAAAAGTAGAGACAGACAAACGAGTGGACAAGAAGCAGAGCACTGATGGTTCTTACCTTCTCCAACCCAGCTGAGCTCCAGCTCAAAAGCCTTATCCTTAACCTCATCGTGAACAATGTAGATTCTGCAAACATCAAAATACAACACACTTTAGGAAGACAGGTACACCACGTGTGCAATGTACTTTAGACTTGCACTTTACACAGTTCACTTGCAATTTTTCTGCACTACAGGACATGGGAGTTTCAGTTCCCCTTTTCTGCACACGCACACACACACACCTCTCTTACAGGTGACACAGTTCAGCAGTTCAGCAAAAATGAGTTTGGAAGTTGCTCACTCACATTTTGGCGACCTCTTTAACCAGTTCTCTGCATGTCATGTCCTTCATCTGAGACACACACAGAGGGAACAAGCAAAGATAGTATCAGACACACTGATCTGGATTAGGAAACTAATATTATTCATTAACTATTAATCTGATTTTTTCTTTTACAACACAAATGTCCCAGAAATATCAGAAACGTAACTGAAAATGTTTTTTTAACTAAACGTGTAAAAATGCCTTTAAACATTCCTAAAATGTCAGTGACGTATGTGCAGAGAATGTTTTACATTTTAAAAGAAAAAATAAGCAATCAAAATATGCAGATCTCAGAATTGTAAAGAAAAGGTTGAAAATAGACATTTCTTTAATAATTATGTTGGAAAATGTGTCAAAAAAAAAAGATGCCAGAAAAACTTTTTTCTTTCTTTCTTTCTTTTAAATATACTGGTGGTGCCAGTGCTGCGCTTCAGCTCCCAGTAGATGCAGCTATGGAAGAAATGTGAAAATACCAGGTGATTTCAGAAAAGCTGACCTCTGACCTTGCAGTGACAGTCACCGGGATTCAAACCTGTTTGAGATTTTGTTTGGCGTTCTCACCCTGACCTTGAGCTCGAGGTCACTCGACACATACCTCAACAGCCTTTTACAAAAGGCTGCGGTTAAAAAGGTCAATATCAAAATCACATCTTGAAACTACTCGAAACTGTTTTTACGTGAACCTCAAACATTATTAAATCGAACCTTTTGACTTTGTTTTAACCTGAGTCACAGTTGAGGTCAGGATCAGCTGCTTTACAGACACTGACGCCACCAGCTCACATGTGTTAAGGTGACACGTCTTCATTATCTTATTAAAGATTTGTTAGTGCGAAAGCTAAAGTCGTGGTTATTTGACAGATGAAGAACTGGATCTAGAATAAGAGTGCAAACAGAAAACTCATGTGAATGTTGCAGGTTCAGACTCACCTGCAGTTTTTCAATCTCAGTCTTGGCAGCTTGTTTTGCCTTTCCGATGGCACATCCCCAGTAACCCTGCGCACAAACACACACACAGTGTTGTTACTGCTGCTTTAACCAACCTGGGTTCCCACCATATACAGATGTGAGAGCAAACTCACGTATGAGATGCCGGACGGGTCGACCATGTAGAGCTGGGAACCGTCGTCTTTGTCGTATGAGCCAAGGATGAAACTGAAAGAGCAACAACCAGAACACACTCATGAAGGCATCGATTTATTACTGTGCTCCTAGAGTGAAGGAGGGACCGTGATTAATAATAATACTAATAAATAAGAAAAACTACAACATTTCATTTATTATGTTCCTGAACATACAACTTCCTGTCCACTTCATTCAAACTCAAATTCAAGAGGTGACCTGAGATTTTTTTATTTTTTTAAATGTCAGAAAGTCTTTTCTTTTGGTTGGCTGATGTTTACAACAACGACAAAAATACCTCCCACATAAAACATGAATCCTTTATACATTTTGGGGTAACCCTGTGATTACCCTAACTGCATTAGAGTTTTTAAAATGGATATTT
Organism: Maylandia zebra; assembly: GCF_041146795.1. Taxonomy (NCBI): domain Eukaryota; kingdom Metazoa; phylum Chordata; class Actinopteri; order Cichliformes; family Cichlidae; genus Maylandia; species Maylandia zebra. The sequence goes on along the minus strand of NC_135185.1, from coordinate 1,322,364 downwards.
TGTTGCTTTAACCATTACAATGTGAACATCCACATATTCAAGAGAAGGCATCTCAATCGAACATACATCCAAACGTAGGTAAGACACCAGAACAACTGGGACCAGGGCTCTCAAAGTCGTGGCCCCGGGGCCACTTGCAGCCTGTATATTGACGTGAAGAAATCGAACACAGTTTGTCCCTTGAAGTGACAAACTGTGTTCGATTTGTTTGTTGTTGTGTGCAATGTTAAAATGTTAATGACAGAGTCGCACACTAACGTGTACACTTATGTCTGCACTTTGATTCTGTTACAGACAAACACAATGACAGCAGAGGTGCTGCCACGTGTCTGTCCAGAAGGAGACGACCAATCATTTAAGTTTGAGACCCCCGACTTAGATGAATAAACACCAAAGGAAAAAATAAGAAAATCCATTTCTGGAGCAAGTTGTGTTTAAATGACCTCCAACTGTTTGATAAAGGCTTGTGTGTCAACTATATGCTGCTCCGCCTATATGCTTCCTCACCCTGATGGCCTGGAGAAATTCTCTCGACTCTCAAAGATGCACTTAAGAATGAGAGAATCCTTCACATGAGGAAAACATACATTTCCACAAGGAGAGGCTCTCTCTGTCACAATCCTCGTCTTTTATTGACATGCACATCCACACAGGTAACCAACTAACTGTACGCAGCACAACACTAACATGACAACACTGATTGTTTACTCTGAACACAACACTGAGCTGTGGTCCTGAACACATCATGACTTTGATCTTTGACAATGAAAGGAACACAGAGCTGAACAATTACAACTTTGAATCTGTCAGGCCTAAATAAGTTTTTCCATTTAGCACATGAAAGTTGTGTATTTGTGGGCGTGTCCCTGAGTTTAAGGTAAATACAGCAAAGGGAGGCTGTGTCCCAATTCAGGGTCTGCACGCTTGAAGTACGCATTTTGAGTGCGATTACGTCACCGCCACACGATGACGGCTGTCCCAATTCAAAGTGTACTTCAAATGCGCCGACGATTTCCCCAAATATCAAGCGTGGTCCGGTGCACGCTTCGTGGTCCCATATATCCCACAATTCATAGCGCGGCGGTGGGTGTGGATAATTTTGCCGCAAAATACGGCAGAAGCAGAGCGGCCGAAGAGTGAACTGTCAAAAGTAAGTACTGAATATGATGTCACTTATTTATGTGCGAATGTTTACTAATGAGGAACATTAAAACATTACTGTTGGCCACATGTCGGCAAAGTTATGTGACATTAGTGATGTTTGTACTTTCAGCGTTTACTTGGTTTTAAAGCCTTTACTTTAAAATATACGCCGTTCAATAGTCGACCTTAATCTTACAGAGATGTGATGATTTTGTGGATAATTAAAGTCAGTCATATATCCACAAACACAACAAGCTGAAAGTCAGTGATGCTGCTCGGTTTGCAGTCCTGAACATCACGGCACAAGCAGGATCCACTGCACTGTTAATGTTAGCTATGTTATATTGCTGCCTCTGTTCGGTGGTGTCGAGCCAAACGGACTTTAACGTGTGTTTGAACGAGCTGACGGTTCACTCGTTAAGCTGAAAGAAAGATGCTTTAATCACAGCAGTCACACACGTGTCCACTGCACCATCTGGAACTCTTCTTGTTTACACTCGTAATAACACAAACACTAAATCCTGCTTCTCTGGTGCTGTTGTGTAGCAGTGTGTACACCTGAGACTGTCACCTGTCTGTCTGTCCTGCACTCTCTCTGTTTCTTTCTCTCTGATTGTGGAATAAAAGTATGAACATGTGTTTATAAGTTACACTTGTGTTTGAATCCTGCAGCTTATCACACATTTGATTTCCATGTGTGACGACTGCAAGTGTCCAGAGTGAGGACAGACTGAGGGACCCACTGCTGCACATCATCTGTGAGGCTTTGCAGCCCTGATGATCCACCAGGACAAACTCAGCAGTGTGTGAGGAAGAGGAGGAGGAAGAGCCAGCAGCAGCTGACAGATGGAGAGAATAGACAGACTGTTCCCTGTTTGTGAAGGACTGCTAGGAAAGTTTAACATAACTGTCTGTGCTGAATCAGTCTTATTAGGTAATGTTCAAATAATGTTATCCTCCCAGTGTTTCCAGTGTGGGAGAAAGTACTCAGAGTACTCAGGGCCTTCAGGTTACACACCATGAAAGGCAGCAACAAGTTTAATGTTCAGAAACCTAAAGTATGTATCAGCAGCAGAATGGAGCTAAAAATAAATGTTGGTTTCAGTTCTATGAAGCTGTGAGTATTTTGGATCAGTAGCTGCTGTGTTTGTTGCATCATATTGCTGTAACTGTTTATATGCTTTATATATTCTGAGCTAAGTTGATCTATAGTGTTACATCATATTCTATAAGGATGTTATGTGTTTGTAGACTTTCTGCCCAGTTTGACCCATTTAGCAGACGTCAGCCTGTTTAAGGCTCTGATATCTATTCTGTGTGACTTACAGCAGTTATGACATGGTCTGATTTTCTCACCCAATAAAGGAATATTTCATATATCAGTCTACTCTTCATTCTATCAGACACAGTTATCACAGCTCCTACATTTGCTTTTTACACATATATGTAAGCATTGAGCCAAATTTAGTAATGCCAACATATTAAAAGAACAATATTTGCCTCTTATATATAACACATCTGTATACACACTGTCACAGATACTTGTCTTTGAGTGAAGATTTAAGGTGAGAGGAAATATAAATAAATGCAACTTGAACCTTTGACACAGAGTTCAAGCTCACTGCTGTGATATATAAATAATGATAATCTGATAATACATATAATATTGGCCATATTATATTCCATTACCACAGTGAGATGACTTTAGTCTCATGAACAACATCAGCTAATTGTTGTTTACTAACTAATCTTGAATGACTGTTCAGCACAGAAATGAAGCCCAACAATCATGTTTTACAGTCTCGTGGTCTCAGCCTCAGACACTCAACTAATCACAGTGATGTCATGACCAACAAAACATTTTCTCCTTCATTTCTGTCACACAAAGCTGTATGAAACGTTTCCAGCTGTTAGTATCATGGTTGCTAGGCAACCTGAACAGCGCGACGAAGGCTAGTCCCATTTCACAAGCCTCTCACTTCTGCACTTCTCGTACTTACGGTATAGTACGCACCGTACGTAGTGCGCCGCGTACTTCAAGCGTGCAGACCCTGAATTGGGACACAGCCGGAGTCTGACAGTCAACAGGAAGTGATATCACAGAAGTTCTCCCCCCCCTCCCCCACCGGGTACGTACCTCAGTCAGTCATCGCTGTGATGTGTGTAGTACATTTGGATCATTTTCAAAATAATACATATGATAATTATTATTATAATATTTGTACAATACTTTATGTCACCTGAGCTGTAAATGAAGTTTGACTGATGACGGCTCTAACATTAGAAGGATCCAATATGAAAAGGAGCATCAGCGGTCTTTTCTAGTAAGAGGGTTTAATCAGGAGCCGTAGGATGACAGCAAAGCTCAGGAGCGAGTCGCGACATAAATGGTACCAAGCTAAACTTTAATGCTATCTGATGTGATTGTGTGAATGAGGAGACTGAAGCGTCTTTTAGACAAAATGACTCCGGCTCAACACGAAGGAGGAGTCAGACAGAAGCTCAGGGTTTATTTGAAAACGCTGAAGGAATAGAAAACGTGACGGCAGCTCTGCTTCATGTTTTCATAATGTTAACATAATTACTGAAACTCACCTGCAGCCAAACGGCCTCACAGCGCTGTACAACGTATAGGCATGGACATACATGGCCACTCTGTCTGAGAGGTGCTGCAAGGAGAGGAAATACTATTAGATTAAAACCATTCAGATCCCCCTTCTGTGGCCCCAGACACAAACAAGCACATGGTATTTGCTAAAATGATTTTATATGATCGATCAACTAATTGACCAGCTGTTTTAGACGAGAGGCATTATAAGAAATCCTGCTACTATACTAAGAACAAATGATACCATGTATGCAAAGGCAAAGTCCCTAATAGCAGCTTAAAAAGGAGGAAGTTAGACTTGTAGCACATTTGAATGGGCTCCTTCGTCTCACACACGTTCACTGGGTGAAAATACCTCGTTGATGCCAAAAGGTCATTTCAACCAAGCTACATTCAACTACAGCAGATGAGTTAAAGCAGCACAAGCCCACACCAGATGCCACTCCTGTCAGCTACGGACAGGAAGCTGGGGCTCCAATCAAATCAAAGTGGCTCACCTTATTAGCCAATAGGAGGGAAGTGTTGCCTGGTGAAGTGTGAACATATGTTTCACTTTAATTTATGCTTCTCTCATGTGCGCGCTTATTACTTGCTGTGATTCGATGCCTCAACACTGATTTCCTAGCTCAGCTGATCAGTAGCTATTAGGGGACAAAACTGTTTTTGCCCAACTGCAAAGTCCATGTCCTTGACAACAATCTGGAGGCAGAGCATTTATAAGTTTGATTCTGTGTTTCCTCAGGTGGTTGCTATAATACAGAACAAGAACATTAGAATACAGAAGAACTGACAAAGACTTTTTAAGCTTCCAGGGACGGCCGTTTAACACATCGATCCATGGAAAATACACTGTTCCTCCAAGCATCCATGCTAGTAACATAGCTGCATGTCACATGATACAGCAGAGGAGCAGTTTTTAACTTTTTTCTTGTACAACCTGGAGTTTCAGACATTTGGCTGCAGAGCCACATGTGACTCTTTGCCCATCTTCAGTGGCTCCCTGTGGCTTTACCAAAATAACTAGACAAATATGAATACGGCTTATTGTGTGACATTTGAAATGTTTATCCATCGCTGTTGTGACCTTTTACATTTTCTTACTTTCAAACTGAATAAGCTACGATTCCAAAGATCCTGTTTTATTAGTAACATATAATTACTGTTTATTTTACAGCTGGAATTTCATGAATAACACTTTATTTTACTATTATTATAATGACAATACAAAATTAAAATACCCGATCATAGAGAAAAAAATGGTAACAAAAGACAACAGGAAGCTGATGCGTTACCTTCAGGGGAATGTCGTGTCCATAGTTTGATCTGAAGTTAGAAGCTTCTTCTCTGGCAACTTCAGCGAGTGAGCGAGCATCAGCTAATAGGCCAGCTACTGCCTGTTGAGAGAGAAGCTTTACTTACACATATTCATGTCACAATAAGTCTGTGAACACACAAAATAAAATGTTTCACAAACAGAACGTGGTGACCATTTCAGAAAGTGATATCCTGCAATTTCCAGGTACAAACATCTCTAAGTGAGACGGTGAGCTGCGGATGGAGCGGGCCAGAAGAAACAGCGTTTCGGTCTCATCGAAAGCTTCAGTATGTTCAGCATCTTCAACATCCAAGAGATCATTTGGATCGCAGACTGGAGCAGCTAGGGATCGAACCACCTTCAGATTAGTAGATGACCTGCTCCACCTCCTGAGCTCCTGCTACACCATTTATCCATCTATCACAACTGGTCCAACTTCCTTGGACCAGTTGTGATAGAGCGAGCTATTGTAGCTCAAACTGCAGAAACAGTTCATGCTGGTTCTGATACATGCTGAGCACATCCCCTGCTCAAAGTGCCGGCCATGGGCATGTGAGCATCAGAACCGGACCACGGTTCTTTTACACCACGTGGCTGGCTGGGATAGTCTGCATGGTTTCCCTGGGAACACCTGGCACCAGCATACACTACGGGAAAAAGGGAAGCTGACAGAGGCAGTGTGACGCTTTGGGCGAACTTTGGGTCCTACCCTCTACAGCACCTTTTCCACTACTAACTACTCAAATCAACTCACCATGGCTTGCCACGATTCAGATCAACGGGTTTTCCATTACAATCAATTACCACCTAATGTGCATGGTCGTTGTCATAGCAACGCATGTCCCGTGATATAATTAACACTACAACAAAGGTTGATATCGAGGCAAGAATATAGCTGCTGCTCGCTCACACAACAAAAACCATCAAGCTGGTGCTGCAGACACCAAGTTAGCCAAGACAGCTGACAGCTTATCACTTTGTGTCAAAGGTTGTCTTTTTAGTCTGGTCTATGAGGCAATGTCGCTTTTGACACTATCCAAAAAAAAGATGAGCATGAAGACAGTTTTCTTTGCGCACCGATGCACACATTTATGTAGCACACTGAATAGACCTGAAATGTTTTTGACGGCTTGTGTGGTTACCATGCCAATGTGTCTGTCGATGTTAAAGATGCGTTTGTTGGAGCCCTCCTCGTACAGTTTAGACAGGACTAGCTTCTCCACCCCGAACACCACCCCATCCTTACAGCGGATTCCAATGGCTGTGCTGAACATCACAACATGGAGACATACTTGAAAATTTGATCATGACATGTCTGGAAACTATTCAGAATTATTAGCACCATTAGCACTCTGGGTTAGGAAGTCAGTTGGTTATCAACACTGTAGAAAAACAATTTTTTCTTCATATTTACCCACCACATCACATTCAGCGGGGTCTGGTTTTAGTTTAAAAACATAGAGACTGACCTGCTGTTCTCTACAGCCTTCATGGCATACTCCACCTGAAACACTCGACCATCTGGAGAGAAGGTTGAGGCCGACAGGTCATACTGCAAGACAAAACAGAAATAGCAGCTTCCAATATTAAACTAACTACTGATATTAGTAGCTGGAAAGGACAGGTATATAATCAAACTCACACTTTCATGTGGCCTTAAAGTTTTAATTAATTAAAAAAGAGGGATGACTGACTTGTAGTCTAAAATCATTTGCCCAACTGCCAAAACATGTGCAAAATATATTCAGGGACTGTATACCTGAACCCTCTGAGGAATACACCCAGACTTAGCTTGGTGTGTTGGTAGAATTCAGGAAACTAAAGTATATTTCATTCTTTGTGTGAACTGGACTACTTATATTCACTTTCACCTCAGGTGCACCAAACACCTCATTGGTACCCTGTTATCTGACAGTAGCAAGGTAAATGTTTATGTTTTTAAAAAGATAAAGTTTTGTTTTTTTTAGAAAGCCTTTGTTAAATAAAATGAACCCCAGTGATAAAAAGTTACTCTTCTCATAGAGAGAATTTAGCTGGCACGCAATTCTGAGTCATTCTGAATCCAGTTTGATGGAGGCTAACATCTAAACACATAAATATCGTGAATTCCTGTAATTACAGTGATAAAACGGATAATTAACGCCACACTAGAAAGCTTTTTTAATTCTTATAAATTGTTAAATTGACAAAAAAATCCTGAATCGGGACTAAATTAAACTACTTTCAATTTCAGTTTAGCTTCTGTTAGCAGGCCTCATTGTGACTCAGCAGGCTAACACTCTAGCTAGCTGCAGACTGAACTGAATGAACATAATTTGAACTATAAAAGCAGAATATTTTCCGGAAAACAGGACTAAAGACAGACTGATAAACGTACGAGTGTACGTAAGTTAAAGCTTCTTCTCAAAAAGTACTGAAACACTCACCCCAGTCCCGATAGAGCTCATTTTAATACCGACTGTAAATTCTATGCATAGGTCCCATAAAGCGCTCTCAAACCACTCTTCCGGTGCCTCCTCACGCGTTTCACACAAACTTCCGGTGACAGCCTTTTACAATAAAAGCTTAAGTTACATTAAATATAGTTTTTAAAGCACCACGGTTAGGTGTATTTAAAAAATAAATGTCTGACAGATGATAGCTAGATATGGCATGGCGCTGTAGTGATTCATAGACTCAAGATGAAATAGTGAAAATAAATAAGTAAGCATTTCTGGAGGATTTTAAATACATTTAAGTAAATTGTACGTGGTTTTAAATATTTTTTTTTAGCAAAAGATTATCTTATATTACAACAAACTCAGATGAAGATTTTTATTTACCATCTAATCTTTGTAAACCATAAGATAAGATAAGATGCTGTGAAGGGGATTTTCTTATTCAAAGAAACAACTCTACAATCATCCATCCATTCATTCTAGTCTTCTCTGGTCTTTTTTTTTTTTAATCCTTTTTAAGAATTGTTTGGGAATTTGCCCATTCCTAAAGTTCTTTCTATCGCTCTGATAAGTTTCTTTTGGTTTTTGTCAACCAAATCTCTTTGACTTTGGACCTCATATTAAGAGTTTCAGTGAAAAATTATCAAATGCAAGTTCAGCAGTTGGACTAAATTCCAAGTCTGTATTTTTCGGCTTGTATTGGGCTGAAGCAATAACAGCTGAGTTCATGTAACACTGATTTCTATGACAAGCTGGTGCAGTCTACATGTGGTTTGTGGACTTGGAGAAGGCATTCGACCGTGTCCCTCGGAGTGTCCTGTGGGAGGTGCTTCGGGAGTATGGGGCGGTAACCCTATCCTGGGCAGGGTGAACTATTCCCTTTTTGTTCTACTGATAGGGCTCTTTTGAATTACTTTTTGTCTGGTCCCTCACCAGGCAAGATAGACCCTGGTGGATTTTGATTGTTTGAGCCAGGGTTTTTAGGTGCCTGCTCTCAAAAGCAGTAAATTGTTTTATTTGACTGGATCATTATTTTCATTAAGTTGAAGCTCCAAGAATTTAATTTGTTTTTATAAAATTTCAGTTTGATTTTTGTAACAGGCTTTAAATCTTATGCTGGCACTAGCTTGGCCAATATTCAGACTAGACATTTGTTTTCGTTTCAACATATCTGAAAAATTCAGCATCTGCCATGATTAGTGCCTCTGTTCTGCCTTTCAGTCCAGGTTTCTCCAGTAGGATTTCTTGATATCGACCACTTCATCTATCTGACGACATGTACAGGAGGATGCACTGGTGCGCCTGTACATGTCTTGCAGGGACCTGTCCTTCCGTATTGCTTCCTCTTCTTGCTCCCCTCTTTCCTGGGTTTCTGCTGCCTGAGATGTTCACCTACAGTAATAGGTCAATGCAGTAATCTGATGTATTCATTGGTCTGCTTCATGGATTCTGCCCACTTCCGTCCACTTAGCGTAAGGGTGCTGGATTTGGGTTGAAACCCTCCAAGCACGGTAAGGAGCCTTCTTGTCTTGATGTGAGTGACTTCTATCGCCTCCTTTGGCCAGCTTATTCTCCCAGCAGGGTACCTGACGATCGGCAGGGTGCAGATGATTGCTCAGATCTTGTTCTTCCCATTAAGACGTGTCTGACTTCCAGAAATCCTACCAGTGACTGGACAAAGCTGGACTGAAAGACAGGCCAGAGACACTGATCATGGCAGCACAGGATCCATACCGGCTGGGGTCTGCCACACCAGGTAAGACGACAGGTGCAGGGTGTGCAAAGGTACCTCTCAGACAATCCAGCAGGAGGGTGCAAGACGGGCATACATGGAACGCCATAAACGTGAGCATAGAAGTCCCGAGGTCAAAATGGGACACGCCCTATTTATTTCGTTTATATTATGATGGATACAAATATGTCTAACCAATAAAAACAAATTGTTCAGAGATTATTTGTAAGAAAACTGTAAAGTTTTATTGAGTCTCAGTACGATCAGGGTGGATTACAGACCTGCTGAAGTTTAAACAACTAAAATGTTGTGAATTTCATAATCATCTTTTATTATTTTTGTTTCCTTCTTGAATCAGCAGAAGCAGCTTTGGTCACACAAGATTGAAAAACATTCGTATACAGTTCATTAAAAAATAGGGATAAGAACAGAAACTGTTTTCATTTGGTGACTTAACTTTTTCTTTTCAATGACCCATGAGGAGCCACCGATCAGCGTTAAGGCAAACAGAAGCTCCGCTTTCGATTAGAGTGACAAACGTCTGATAAGTGAACAAAGAATCTACAATGAGTGATGAAGATCGTTAGCGTTCATTAGTCAACTAATACAAACATGTACAAGTTTGTGTTTGTTTTTTCTATAGTGAATTTACACTTTAACAGGAACAGAGAACTGGACTCAAAACGCCGTCACACAGCAGTAGCAGCGCCACAGGAAGTCGATACACATTAAGATCCCCCCTGGACACACAAGCGCCACCAAAATAAACAGAACCGAAGAGGCAGAAAATGCAAAACAACAGGTGAGGCCATGTGTGGCACAAAAATAAAACAGCACACACACACTTGTCTTTTACTGACTACTTTTGTCTGTTTTTGAGTCTTTAAACTTTCAAACAAAGTCAAAACATGAATCTTGTTTCCAGGTTCGTTAAAACACTGATAGAAGTTCAATGAACAGCTACTAACCAGACACTGTGGTCGACTGAGGGTTTTTTAGAGCACAAAAAAAATTAAAACCCCCACACTAATAGGAGTGCAATGCATCACAATAGAAGCCAACAGTAATACAGTTCGATACAATCAGCAACTGTCTGATTTTTCCTTCTCTGGTTAAAGCAGTAAGCTTGTTGAGCTAAAGTTATGCTGCTGTGCACTAAATAAGGTCACCAGCAGAGACAAACTTGGACCCGTGAGTACAGATGCAGCAGACCGGGTCAGTATCCCCTCCTAGGAGTCACATTCACTTGTTTCTCTTTTGACCTAAAATCTTTATTTACGTTTTGAAAAGGTGACAATTTTAGACTGAATCTGGTTTATTTAACTTCACAAATTTACAAAAAGTACAGAATGTCCAATCATATCCAGTTATAGCAGAATCAGACTGAAACCACAGAAACAGCTAATTTATTAGGACCTCTGAGGGAGCAGTCTTACTCTGCTGGTTATGGTGGCTCAGTAGGGCCAGTACAGGCGCTGCAAATCAGGCAAAAGAACAGTAGGACCAATACTTATGCTGCTTGAGAAAGAGGAAGATGATGAACAGGACTCAGGGCATTAAACAAAAACAAAAAAAAGACTGTCTTGTTAGTGATGATGACAACAGACTTCCTGTCTTTTTTATTTCAGACTCTTTCTATTTGTCTCCAGGTCCAGTTATCTTGGCGTCGGTTTTCTGTCCTTGCAGGTTTCACCCATGTGACGGGATTGTCCAGCTGGAAATGGGCGGGACAGAAGCCAGGGGGCATCCAGCTGGATGTATGCAGTATCAAACAGTTAAGTGTTTCCTTTCAGGATGCCCAGACAGCCCTGCAGCAGCTGGAGGTTCCCCTGCAGGTGAGACATGGTAATAGGTAAATGGACTGGTTCTTATGAAGTGCTTAATACTACAAGGATGCAGACTGGAGAGGCCAGCCAACCTTTCAATTAAGAAGGCAGCCTGCTCCTCTCCTACACTACAGCCACCTCACATAATGAGATCAGACACTCCTGAACAGCTGAAATGCTCTTTTAACGGCTGGTTTCTCTGTATACTCAGTACCTTGGCGTGTTTGAGCTCAAGCTCGGCCAGCTCCACCAGGTTCTTCCTGAAGGCTGCCACTCGCCTTGTCTTAAAGTCTATGAGCTCTGTTTGGAGAAGAATGCACTGTGAAAGCAGACCGCACACACATCCAACACTCCTTCACCTGTACGCTGACATAGGAAGAACAAAAAATGACCTTGCTTGGCAGACTCTGAGATTTTCTCAAACTTGTGGCAGCAAAGCTGCTGACTGGTCTCAGCCTGCAGAACATCTCTGTTTTTGGCCCGAGCCTTATCTAGAGCCTTGTTAGCGTTCTCATAGTCGACCAAAGCCCGACTCCTCCGGTACAAGAGATCCTGCGAGGGGAGACATCATCACATAAACTGCAATATTTAACAAAGCCAGTTTTTTAACTGGTGACTTCAACTGTCAATCAGACCTTTGCAGCCTGTGACTCCCTCAAATAATATTTCAGCAGGTCGGCCAGCTTCAGGTCTTCATCTGCTGCAATGCGAGCTTCAATTTTCTGTTTAAAAAACCCCCCAAACATGGTCCCAACATTAGAGTTACTGGGGTAATAAGATAACAAGGCAAACTCCAAATTTGATCAGACATACCCGAGTTTTCTCGAACAACTCTGACACTTTGAGGAAGAACCTTAAGGAAGAAAAAGGGAACAAAAGAACAAGACAGATGTGATGCAGGTATGTTTACAACCTGGCTCTGCTCAGGACCAAATACAAGTGTTAGCAAAAATCATCACATGAAGGCAGCTCCAGGTCAAGTTCAAAGACAACATTTGTTCATACTTGCAGAGGTCTGTGGAGTCCTGTGTTCCTAATGTGTAGAGAGATGAGGCAATTCTGTTGATGTCATCAGCAGCATCTAAACAGAAAACAAATACGTGGACATCAGCGTCACACAGTTTTCCTTTATATAAAACTCCAAGTCTCTGTTCAATGAATTACTCGAGACTAACACAAGCCCTGAACCTGACCTTTCAGCTCATGCCACAGACACAAACATCACTTACAAAAGAAAAACGGATTTAAAAGATTCTTACTTTTGTGTGATCGGATCATTCTGTCAGACTTGGCTGAAGCATCCTTGACTCTGTTGTGATATTCCAACAGAAACGTCTTCTCGTGCTCAAAGAAATCATCCACATCCTACAGGCGCAAAAACAGCAACTATCAATAAAGAGAAAACATGGAAACCACATTTGATTGAGGTGGAAACTAGTTCCTGGGTCTTCACCTTGACTCCAGCCACCAAGACACCATCTGCCGACTTCACCACATTTTTAAAGAAATCTTCCAGTTTCTCCTTCTTGTTCTTCCCTCGTACACTCAGCTTTTGGCAACAAGACATGAAAAAGAAAAGAAAGATGAACAACACAGAGTTAGCAGGTATAGAACACCTCCGTTTTCTGTCGACCTGCTTGTTATTCCTAGGAGCACCACGAGGTCCTGTGCTGACTGACGACTGGCTCTTCGAGCTGCTCAGAAATCCTAAAAATGAAATGAATCCGGTGTGATACTTACATCCTGGTTATACTCCAGGAAGACATGGAAATTGAGGTCTTTCCTGAGCACAGGATGAGCCGCCACACGACATAAGAAGACCTCATGCATGGCTACGGTTTTCTTAAAGATGGCAAGGTACTCTCTGTGCAACAACACAAAAAGGGGCGATGTGGTGATTAATCCAGCACGTCAAACAACTATGGGGACAACAACTGCTGTCTGTGCTCACTCACGCCTCGAGCTCCTGCTTCATCTTTGTGAACTCCTCTTTAGTCATGGATCCCTCGCCCTCGCCCAGCTTCTGCAGCTTCTCTCTGGATGCATCAAAGTCTGGTCTTGGAGGTGCTGGGGGGATCTGCAACAACAACACGCATACGGCTCTACACTGAAGCCAGCTCACACTCTTTCTGGCCTCTGATGCAGGTTTGATAACTCGGTTGCACGTGCCTGTCTGCTCTTTTGCTAGTGGTGATGTAAGCTGGTCCATCAGTTTCCAGATACTGAAATATGTCGTTCAGATACTTGTACAGGCAGATGTTAAATCTGTCACTGTCAGATAACTAAATTTAACAGAATTTGGCAGGTTAAGACTAGGAACCCTCTTACTAACGTCCTGGGCCTTTTCTCTTTTGCTCTGCCTACAAATAGAAACCTTTCTTGGGTAAGAACTATTGTGCGTCTTGCCTGTGTCTGTTTACTTGTTCTTTTCAAACTTGAGCCTCATTTATTTATATTCTGATAGAAATATTGGAAGCAAGCAGAGCGATTCGAACACGTGGAAACAAATTAAAATATAATAAATAAGAAAAAAAACAGCCTGTGCAATTCAACAAGCTTGGTATGACGGCCTTTATTCAACACAGCCTGGAATGTCTTAGGCAAACGTTCCTTCCTTTAAGTAGCCGTCAGGAATAGCTCTCTGGGCAACTTGAAGGCATTCCTGTTCTTTTCTGGATGTTTCTGTTTCGCTGTATGTCCAGATGCTGCCACACTGCTTCAATTATTTCAGCAATACTCAGCAATCCTCCTTTTCTGACAATATTGTATTTTATTCTGTTGTATATATATTTATTCTATTGTGTGCAGTATCTTATTCATATTCTTATTATCTAATCCTACTACAGTATGTTTTTTCTTAACTTTGCACTGTAACAAAACAAATTTCCCACATGTGGGACTAATAAAGGTTATCTTAGCTTGTCTTATCTTAATTTGAAAGTCCAGGCTCTGGAAGTGCCAGCCTATAAGTGAGTGTGTTTCAGTGTGTGTGTCTCTGTTTCTGTGTAATTGTGGTGCCTTTTTATACTTGAATGCTCGATAGAGGTTAAGGTCAAGTGGCTTGACCATAAAAACCCCAAAACACAAGAACCTCCCCCAAAAGAGTGTGTGTGTGTGTGTGTGTGTGTGTGTGTGTGTGTAATGGCTCAAGACTAAAGCTGTCTTTCTACATCTCATTAATGAGACACAGGATAAAACGTGGGCTTATTTAAAGTGACGACTTAGCTTAACGTTATTCTACGTCTTAGAATGGTGACTATGGGTGAAGTGAAGTCCTCTGTGCATGCTGCTCTTACGATGTATCCTGCGTATTCTTCATTTTCCACAAAGGAGTCATGCAGCCAGATGAACTCTTCATGCTGTCGGACCACCGAGAACTCGTTCTGCTTAAAGTTGGGAAGCGTGCTCTGTGCAAAAAGGAAGCACATCAGCAGTGTGCAGGTTCAGGTCTGTTACGTGTTATCGAAGTTCAGGTCTGTCAGCGTATCTGACAGCAGTCAGTCTCACCTTGGTGTGAACGGTAAATTTGACCTTGTCTCGCTCACTCAGGGCATCAGAGATGTCAACCTGCAGCATGGCGTCTGTTTGAAGGTCCACGTTGACTGCACGTGGCTGCAGGAGGACAGAGACCGTGTGTCCAACAACGCAGTGAGCAGTACAGACACACAACGAAAGCCAGCTGTCAGTTACAGTGTACTCTTCACCTACATCGTACTGTGTCACAGTACAGAACTTTGTTTGTTCAGAAGTTAGTTCTACTGATTACTTTGCATGCATATGCCATGGTCTCAGCACACAGCTGGAGCAGAGAGGATCTACCTACCAGATGTTTGAAAAGTAGTCTCACCCAAAAGGGGCAAGAGCTAAAACCAATGAACCGAGGCGCAGCATCGAGGCCCAGTTTAAAGTAAAGAAACGGAATCACTAAAGAAAAACAACAACAACTATGCAGCGTGAAAAAGAGGCCTCATATGGAGAAGGAACAAAAAATACAGCTGTGTCGCCATCCCAGTTCAACAAACGTCCTGGGACACTGCATTAAAGAACATGTAACTGCACATCCATCCGATCGTGTGCTATTGGACTGACACCTCAATTTCACTTGGCAACAATAAATGAATGACATAATTAGACAGTGACAAGTATCACACACTCGAGCTACAAAAACTACAGCACACACCTTTCTGACAGGTGTGACAGCTGCCACGGTTTTAACAAGGACCACAAGTACACAGCTATAACACCAGTGTCTTAATAATATATCTCTGTTCTATTTCTTAACCACAAACCAGAATGTAGGTCTGAGACACTTGGATCTCCTGACTGTGTGAACCTTACTGCCCTCACAGAACAGCTACATCATAAATATACTGAAGGTGCTCAGATGGGAGTAAATTCACAACTTTTCTTGCTTTTTGTTTGTTCTTGTACAACAGAAATCGTCTGTTGACTGAGGCCAGGTTCAAGACTCATTTTACTTTGTCCCATCTTTCAGAGGGGATCCTGAATTTCCTCTTTCTAAAGTCCATAAAGCACAACATACTGAAAAGCCTGCATGCACACCATGTTCTTAGGAATAAATCTATAAATCAAGCTGTGACTGATACATGAATCAGACACTTCTGTAAAAGACTTCTATAATATCATTTAGTGTATGTAACTGTATACATGTGCTTCAGAGTAAAACAACCTGTAAAAATTATTTTCCAGCTTTACTAAACGATATTACCATAAAACCACAGCTCTTTACTCAACAAGCAGCAACAATAAACCTCTGGATGTGTATTTTGGACATCTGGGTACTTTCAGCTCTGTACACACGTCAGGATGAAAGAAAAGATGGAACACAAAGCACCTAAATTATTTACAAGATAATATTTAGATTCGGGGGACAGCAGTGGTAGTTCAACCTGAACCACAAGCAAAGTGCTCGGTTACCAAGTCGGGTCAAGAGCACTGAGTAAACTATATTTAAGGTTGACTTTGGGGTTTTGTTTGTCCATCTGTCTGGATTTTAGATTGCTGGTCCCTGTGATGATGAAAGCCGTGTCGTGTTTCCTAGAATTACAGAAACATGGACACCTTTATCCAACATTGTGGAATTTTGGACTGAATTGCCCTCGTCGAGCTTCGTTGAGAATAACAGGGATTATCCAATTAGAATCGGAGCAGCGTTTCAGTCATGTGACAGCTGATGGTAAAACAGCAGCGCTAGCAGCACGTACCATCAACATGAACTTCACTAAGTCAGTGGTTCGTTAGCTGCCATTTAAACTTTCACTGTAACCGTTAGCCTCGTTAGCTCTCGGTTAAGCCCAAAGACTGCAGCCGGGTCATCATCTGTACTCGCGGCTTGGAGAACCAGTCTGACCACAGCTGACAGGCTAACTGCCCATTAGCAATAAGCTAAAGTTAGCCTGGACAGCTAACTTCCCTAGAAAAATGAGCGCGCTAATGCTACCCAGCTGATTTAGCTGAATCAAACACAGAAGAGCGTCAAACTCCAACACACAGGCACACAGGTGAAAAGACACAAGGTGAACAAACAGACAGGCAGACGGACAGCACTCACTCCCCGGTCCTCCTCGGAGAGGAAGTCGGGTCCGTCGTCCAACCCTTCCTGCTGCGAAGACAAAGAGCACAGGGTTGTTTGTTTAGTTGCACACCGACCGTAACACAAACGCAAACACAACACAACAGCCGGTGGAACCTCTCGAGCTCACCGAGCAGACAACACAAGAAAAACAGAAGAGACAGAGAAACCTACCATCATGGCTGCAAATGGGTGGAGACAGGAAGTGGAGTGACGTCAGAACAGTCAGGCGTCGTCGGGCGGATTTCATGAATTTAATTCAAAACAAAATACCTGTAAAGAAAACCTACTTTTAAACAAACTAAACGAATATTAGAAAACTTAAATTAAAATAAAAGCTATAAAAATGAAATAAAAAAGGTAGAGCCAGCTTCTTCAGAACACGTTCCCTCACATGTGGAAAGTTCCTTTTTTGGAAGAACTTTGCCTCCAGTTTTGTTCATAATGGTTCTGGACATACTTTCTATGCATAACCAAGTGACGACGGAATTTGGTGGCTTCATAATCATCTCTGCTTTTGCAGATGATGTTGTTGGTGTCATCAGGTGGTAGCCTCCAGCTCACACCAGTGAGTGGCCAAGTGTGAAGGGGTGGGAATGAGAATTAGCACCTCCAGGTCTGAAGGCCATGCCCCTTAGCCCGGAGCATGGAGTGCACACACAGATAAGTTGCTGGAGGAGTTTAAGTATCTGGGATCATGTTCATGAGTAAAGGGAGTAGGAGATTGACAGGCAGACTGGGGCCATGGTTGCAGTGATGCAGATGCTGCGACCTTCTGTAGTGGTGAAGAGAGAGCTAAATGTAAAAGCAAAGCTGTCAGTTTACGAGTCGATCAAAGTCCCCACCCTCACGTAGGATCGTGAGCTTGGGTAGTTGAGATCATTGATACAAGCAGCAGAAATTAGCTTTCACATTAGTCTCTCCCTTAGTTAGGCAGAGGCCATGAGTTAAGCTATTTGAGAGGAGCTCATAGTAAAGCTGCTACACCTCAAATCAAATTCCCATTGAAATTGTATTTGTCACATACACAATCAAGCCATACCATAGCCCTGGGACAGACTGGCAACCTGTCCAGGGTGTACCCTGCCTCTCACCCTGAGAGGGCTGGGATAGGCTCCCCCCCCCCCCCCCCCGACTCTGACAAGGATAGATAAATAACCTAAACATCAAAAGGAGCACACCATTGAAACACATAAAAGTAAGAAGAATGAGATAAAATGAAGATTTTCGCCTTCATTTCTGCCAGACAATGCTGAAACGTTTCTAGCGGCTAGTGTCTGTCTCTGTGTCTTCCCTGTGTTTCTCGTGTCTGCGTGTTTCATGCTGCCTCTCCGTCTCTCCACACAGTAATGTCCCTGTGCTAGTTTCTCCCCTGTTCTCAGTGTTAAGCTTGTGTGTCTTCATCTACGTCTTCGTCGTGCTTCCTGTCTTATTTTGATAGTCCTTGTCCTGCACTCACTGTATTCAGTTTTGCTTCCTCTTTGTCTTGTTATGTCAGAGGATGAGGCTGGGGAAGTGTCCCTCTGTTTGGTGTCGTGTTCTCCGTGTTAGTTGTCAGGTCAGGTCTAGTCTGTGTATGATTGTAGTTCTAGATCGCCTTTTATTTCTTTAGTGTTCATGTATTTTACTTTTAGCTTGTTTCTCCAGCAATAAAGCTGCTGCTGTATGTTTTCCGTCTCTGAGTCCTACATTTGGGTCCTAGCCTGACACACAGCTGACAATTAGCAAAGCAGTGTGAAAGAATTCCAGATCAGACGTTTTTAGTTCAACATACAAGTGAAGATGTTTGACCTTCCATCTGGTTTTATCTCATGTGCTCTTCATGCAGCTGAGTACACTCAGTGTTAAAAGCAGAATCTGTGCAGGTCTGAGATCAGTAGTTTACTGAAACACCAAACTGAATTCATGTTTCTCCTGATATACAGTGACACAGTTATATGGATGATTAATCCCTTTGGCTTTTTGTCTTTGACTTTATCAGGAAAACAGGTGCAGCTTTCGCTGACAGCACATCATGTGGTACTTAAGTGTTTGTACTTTTGGTCCGCTTGCCTCCACCCCAGAGAGAAGGGTTACATCTCCTGGGTCTAGGTGCGGTTTGCCCCTCTGAGGGCGGGGGTACCTGGACCTGGGATATAGAGTATGTTTGGGGAGTGAGACTGTCTGTGCAGTGTCTATTTGTGTCTGTCTACACGTTGGGTGAGTGTCGAGTATTTGGTGGTGCATATGGGGTGGGAATGCACGTTTGTGTCCGCGTGCGCCTGTTCGTCTGTGTCGATTGGCGGGGCCTGGGGTCTGTGGCCCGGCTGGGCTCCTTCGGGGGGTGGGGTGCCCTCAGACCTCCGGCCTCTGGGCCTGAAGCTCGGTCCTCTCTGGCACAGCTGGCTGCCGGCAGAGCCCGCGGGCACGCCACTGCAACCCCCTCTGGCCTCTGCTCCGTAGCTGCTGGGTGACCTCTCCTTTGGGGCTCTACTCAGCTCTTCCCAGGAGGGTGGCACGGTTCCCCCCCCTTTGGTGGTCCTCCTCGGGTCCTCGTACTCTGGGGCCTCTGGATGTCGGGGGCTTGGATCTCCTCCATACCTGCTTCATGCCCTGGAGGACGGGGCTGTGGCCCCCCCACACTCCCTAGCAGATCGTTACATGGAGAAACCTTTGGAATGCAAGCATGCTGATCCACACAGGTGTGCACACAGGTATTCACAGACGCGGACTACAGCTTTCTTGGCTGCTGCCTCAAAGCACATTGTGCGCTGTCTATCTTGCGTGCTGCACAATATCGTTATTATTTAGTATCTACTGATATCTACTGCTAGCTAGTTTATTGTGATGGTGCTGTTTTTTTATTATGTTGCTCTTTGTTGTTTGCTTTCTCTTCTGTTTTTTTTCTCCATACAGGTGATCCAGGTGTTTTGTTTGTTTTTCTTTCTTTCTTCCCCCCTTCTCACCGTCTCTTCTCCCCTCTGGTTTTCTTTCTCTCCCTCTCTTTCTTTCATTCTTTCTCCCTGTCCTATCCCCCAGTCATGTCTGTCCCGTTTGTAGCAAAATAAAATAAATACATAATTATAATCAAGGTCAATCAAATGGACCAATATGGCAAGGCCATGATGATCCACTTGGTAAAATGAATCTGCTTGGCATCTTTCTTGGCCTTAAGACAACAATTCTGATGCTAAAGATCCAAACCGGGGGGGGGGGGGGGGGGGGGGGGGGGGGGGGAGGGGGAGGGGAGGGAGTGTTTATACTTTTTTCATCAGTTAGTTATTACAAAGAGTGAACATATAAGATGATCTGTCTTTGTCACTGGGTGGTGCTGAGGTCTGAATCCTTGGGCAGCTCCTGTAATCACAAACAGGATCATCACAAATGTAAAGTTTACCCCTTAGGTCTGAAACATCCTTCCCTGTTTCACACACTGCAGGATCTGAAGTTCTGCTCCTACATGTTTTCAGCACTGCTGACATATGAACTGTTTATTCGTCGATAGTTTTAGTGAACCTTAATGTCTCACTGGAGCATATATTCAACTGAATCATTCGCTTGTCTTTATTTATTTTTTTGATGTTCATATGTGTCATACTTGGTTTAAACTTTCATTTTGATTTAAAACTAACAGTAAAAAGGCATTTTCACTGGGATAAGCATCTGAACCAGCATGTTAAAGATGTTTGTGTATACTGAACATAAGGATAATTTAAATCCCGAGAATCTGCTGACTTTTCAGCTTTATTTATATTGCGCCAAATCACAACCACAGTTGCCTCAAGGAGCTTCATACTGTCAGGTAACGACAATACAACAGGACTTCTGGGGCTAATGGTTGGGTAAGATCGGAGCAGTACCATCATAACGCTACGTCTCAGCACAGATGTGTGATTACCTTAAGGATGAAGCTATGTTGTATTTATTGTGTTTGAACATATTTCACAGTAAATAGCCACAGTTCATTTTAACCTGAACGGCAGGTTGTTTTTCCTCAGCTTGTTAGCCAGCTCAAGACAAACTGTAAACATAATTAATAACCGAGTAACCTATTTGATTGTATTGTTAGCTTTGGTTGTTAGCTACTTACCAATTTTTGTGTGTGTATGTGTGCATTTTTTTTTGTTGTTGTTGTTTTGCAACTTGGAGTTAGCATTTCATTTTGAACAAATTAAATAGAATGTAGCCGCAGTAATTTTCACCTGGCAAACAGCAGCTAAAACGTAACAATTCTATTTAGTTTAGCTAATGTGTTTTTTATTAGAACAAGCTTTACTTGCTGTTTGCTTCTCAAATTAAGTAAAACTGCAATGTCATTTATAATAGCTAGCTTTTTTGGTTACAAAGAACCTGATGTTTTCTCACAATATTGGAAATAATTATAAGTGGTGTTTTAATTTACTTTATCTTAACACAAACTCGATGAAAGGTCTAAACTGCCCCCAATTCTTCCATGTTAAATATTAACTTTCTAGCTATGTGTCATTGCATCCTTTAGATCATATTTTGACATATTAATATTATTGGATAATTTGCACAAGTTGAAAACAAATTCATTTGTTGTGTGGTTACACATGTACACATGTAATTTCTCCCACCCTACATTTAAAAGAATGAAGTGTGTTCATCTTCATCTAGTTATGAGCAGTCAATCTTTTGGGGCTATTTATGAAATCTCCTTTAGGGCCACCAAAATTCTAGGGCCGGCCCTGTGGGCCACACAGGAGGCGGGGTTTATGAGCCATACTGGAGCCAGACGCCAGGGGGCAGTAGAGACTTTCGGGGAGCTGTTACGTCGTCCATGTTTTCTACAGGCTCCATATCAGGCCGTACTACATTAACCAGAATCCTTTGGCTCTGCGTCGAAATTTTGCGAAGAGGTCAAATCAAACGGATAAATGGCAGTCAGTCAGCGCGCGTTGTAGAGTCAGGTAAAGCTGCTCGTAGTTCTTTCATTGAGACGTTTAGTTTCGCCGGTCAGCACTGAGTGCTGCTGGGTGGTGCAGCCATACATCGCCTGTTACAAAACCCAGCCGGTTGTTGCATAACACAACAACACAAGTGATGATAAGCTCACAGTCGCCGTATCCTGTTCTTTATTAGCGTCTTTTAGAAACGAGACACCAGCGAAATCCGGTCTGAGGCAAAGACACTACTTGGAGCTGTCTCGGCAGGAACTGCTTTGTGATTCATTGAGCTGACCTGCCGCTAGCTGCTCAGGGTGAGTGTCATAACACGCCGAGCCGGCTTAGGTGCACCAACACAAAGATGCTTAAGAAAAGCAGGAGACTAGTGCTTTCACTGTGTAATATTTTAATCAAGTGGCAAACTAGGTAGCTGATATTATTGCGACAACATTGCATGTATATTGTTGTTTTATTTTTAGACAAATCAGATAAACTCCAGTGATCTCCAGGCCAGGTGATTGACATATAACTGACATTTTCTATTTAAAAACAGTCCCAGTTTCTGACCGTAAATAAAGGACAGTCTGCCCTCTACGCGCAGGTGATGCTTTCAGGATCACTTACAAGATGTTTTTTTTCCCTCTTTTTTGGTGCTTAAGCCGTATCAGCTGAAGTTGAACTGGGGCTAGACTATACTCCTGTTCAGTGCCAGTTTATATCACAGTAAGTCGGTATAACCTTATTTAAACAAGTGAATCATTAACATTCATTTCTTTTAAATTGTAACCTGATAAAAGGGGAGTGCTTAAAAGATCCAAAGTTACACAGTAACAGCAATAACTCGACACCCCTACTGGTGAAATGCTTCCCCCTTTAATGAGTAAGTAAGTTTTAATTCTGCAGATAGGAATTACAAAACATAAAAAAGGACCTATTTTCCACATTTCTAGCTCCACGTTTTTATTCTTGGGCATTTATAGAGCTCTGGGCAGTTCAAAATAGTCCATATTTGTCTTATTCTTAGTCTTGTTGGGGTCCTTGGTAATGCACAAACTGTCTGAAGCCTGAACCCTCACCAAACTAAGATGCAACCTTCTGCCGTGATCAGATCTCAAATGTAGATTCATATTAAGAGGCACTTTTCTTTTTGTGTCAATTCAAAGTGCCTGATGTGAATCAGCCACAGTGAATCAACACAGCATTATTCCGAGTTATCAATGAATGAAACACTTCTTTAGCACTTTGTTGATCTCCTCCCTCGTCTTCCTCTTGCAGTGACTCATGGCTAATCGGCTCCTCAAAGTCTCCTCTCTAGCCACAGCAGTACTTGCCTCATCTGGATTTTACCTTTATAGCAGTCACCTGGACCTCAGTGACTTAAGTGTGATCCGCTTTGGACGAGCTGTGGCGACTGTGAGTTACTGCACAACACTACTTGGAAATTTCATATTCTAAAATGCCTTTAATGATAATAGCATTAAGTCCTTACAAGTCCTTCTACTAGGCAGCTATACTGGTAACACTTCTGTGAACTTGCTTATGTTGAAGCATCTTTGTATCTTTACTTCATTTGTATTTATTCAGCACCCAAGTTGCTAAACAGTGAAAGTACATTTTGAAAATAAAAATTCGAAATTTAAAACTACCTTAAGTAGAATTTAAAACAGTTTCAAATTTCAAAACCAGTACACATACAATCTGACACTAAAACAGGTAGTCTAAGGAGCTTGGAAAGAAAGTTTAAGTTTCTTGAAGATGTTTCAGCTCTCATCCCAGGAACGTCTTCAGTTCTAAGACCGAATGATGGAGAATCCCAGGTGGGAGCTGTCCTTTAAGAGGGTCGTTGGCCCACTATTGATCATGTGCCTGACCACATGAGCCCAGGCGTAGGTCCGCAGAGGTTTTGGTGAAACCATTGTGAGACCATGCCTCACACTGTTATGTGACCCATTCAGATCACCTGATGAAACGTCTTGAGGAAACTCCAGTTGTTTTTTCTTTCCAAGCTCCTTAGACTACCATGACCTGGATAAACAAGAACCTACACAGACAAAGGTAAAAGTTTCATCAGGACGTTAGTGGCTTAGAAAAGCAGAAAGATTAAAAATAAGCTTTACCAAGAAATTTAAACGATTTTACAGAGTGACTGAAGAAATCACTCTACAGTCTAAACTGTAAAAGCCCAATCACCTTTAGGGACCATGCAAGTCTTTAACAAAGTCATGCTGTAAAATGTGTTCATGAGTCAGCAACTTGCAGCTGTAGGCAGGAGCCTGACTGTGTAGGGCTTAAACACAAGCAAACTACAGGGAGTGCAGAATTATTAGGCAAGTTGTATTTTTGAGGAATAATGTTATTATTGAACAACAACCATGTTCTCAATGAACCCAAAAAACTCATTAATATCAAAGCTGAATGTTTTTGGAAGTAGTTTTTAGTTTGTTTTTAGTTTTAGCTATTTTAGGGGGATATCTGTGTGTGCAGGTGACTATTACTGTGCATAATTATTAGGCAACTTAACAAAAAACAAATATATACCCATATAAATTATTTATTTTTACCAGTGAAACCAATAACTCGGGCAGGGATAGCTCAGTAGGTAAAGTGGTCGCCCCATGATCGGAAGGTCGGCGGTTCGAATCCACTTAACGGCTACCCTGAGGTACCCCTGAGCAAGGTACCGTCCCTACACACTGCTCCCCGGGTGCCTGCTTAGTGGGCTGCCCACTACTTCACTGAGTGAATGGGTCAAATGCAGAGAAAAACAAGTAATTTCCCCATGGGTATCAATAAAGTATCCATTATTATTATTATTATTATTATTATTATAACATCTCCACATTCACAAATATACATTTCTGACATTCAAAAACAAAACAAAAAGAAATCAGCGACCAATATAGCCACCTTTCTTTGCAAGGACACTCAAAAGCCTGCCATCCATGGATTCTGTCAGTGTTTTGATCTGTTCACCATCAACATTGCGTGCAGCAGCAACCACAGCCTCCCAGACACTGTTCAGAGAGGTGTACTGTTTTCCCTCCTTGTAAATCTCACATTTGATGATGGACCACAGGTTCTCAATGGGGTTCAGATCAGGTGAACAAGGAGGCCATGTCATTAGTTTTTCTTCTTTTATACCCTTTCTTGCCAGCCACGCTGTGGAGTACTTGGACGCGTGTGATGGAGCATTGTCCTGCATGGAAATCATGTTTTTCTTGAAGGATGCAGACTTCTTCCTGTACCACTGCTTGAAGAAGGTGTCTTCCAGAAACTGGCAGTAGGACTGGGAGTTGAGCTTGACTCCATCCTCAACCCGAAAAGGCCCCACAAGCTCATCTTTGATGATACCAGCCCAAACCAGTACTCCACCTCCACCTTGCTGGCGTCTGAGTGGGACTGGAGCTCTCTGCCCTTTACCAATCCAGCCACGGGCCCATCCATCTGGCCCATCAAGACTCACTCTCATTTCATCAGTCCATAAAACCTTAGAAAAATCAGTCTTGAGATATTTCTTGGCCCAGTCTTGACGTTTCAGCTTGTGTGTCTTGTTCAGTGGTGGTCGTCTTTCAGCCTTTCTTACCTTGGCCATGTCTCTGAGTATTGCACACCTTGTGCTTTTGGGCACTCCAGTGATGTTGCAGCTCTGAAATATGGCCAAACTGGTGGCAAGTGGCATCTTGGCAGCTGCACGCTTGACTTTTCTCAGTTCATGGGCAGTTATTTTGCGCCTTGGTTTTTCCACACGCTTCTTGCGACCCTGTTGACTATTTTGAATGAAACGCTTGATTGTTCGATGATCACGCTTCAGAAGCTTTGCAATTTTGAGACTGCTGCATCCCTCTGCAAGATATCTCACTATTTTTGACTTTTCTGAGCCTGTCAAGTCCTTCTTTTGACCCATTTTGCCAAAGGAAAGGACGTTGCCTAATAATTATGCACACCTGATATAGGGTGTTGATGTCATTAGACCACACCCCTTCTCATTACAGAGATGCACATCACCTAATATGCTTAATTGGTAGTAGGCTTTCGAGCCTATACAGCTTGGAGTAAGACAACATGCATGAAGAGGATGATGTGGACAAAATACTCATTTGCCTAATAATTCTGCACTCCCTGTAATCTTAAAAATGGTTGTAAAACTAACAGGTAACAATGAAGAGTTACAATAACCGATGTGGTTAAAAGCTTGGCGGGAGCATTTTGGATTAACTGTTGTCTGTGTATCTGGAGGTGAAAACCCCAGATGACAGAAAGGAGTTTATAATTGTTCCAGTCTCTAAACCAACTGGAAAAGTATCTTTTAAAAACTGAGTAGCGATCCAGTCTGACAGGTAGGCGGAAGAATTGGACGGTACCACTGTGTGTTTCAGGCTTCCAGAGAGATCTGTGGCTGAATTCAGTGTAGCACTGTTTTATTAAAATAATCAAGAAATTCAAGAAAATCAATTCACACTTTTCTATTGAGGATTTAACAGGTGGGATAGGCAGTGATGGTTTTTAACTCTTTATCCCATAAAGACAACATTTGATGACCTCCCTGTGCCTTTAGTGTATGTCAATAAAAATGTTCTGTGTTGAGCATTAGAATTTTTTCTGGGTTTTTCTAGTGGTTACTGCATAAGCAGAGATCACGCTCACTAATATCTGATTCCAACCCAGTGATTTTGTTCTTTGAGCAGGCCTGAAATATGACAGGAACTCCTCAGTTCACAAAAGAGCTTCAAAGGTTGCTCCTAGTAGGCCTTCAAAGGGTTAAAAAGAATTTTAGCTGGGAAGTTGTGGAAGATGGTTGTTCCAAGCTTCCTTGAATTTCAAACTAGCATTTGAAGCTAAGGTTTTAACAACAACGATGGAAGCTTTTAGCTTGTTCTTTCTGTATTACCTCATAGCCTTTCTGTGTTACCTCTTTACTTTTCTTAGTTTCTCATTCAAGCCATCAAGTCAGATTTATTCAACACTGTTGGTAAGTGATTTGAGAATTCCTGCATAAATCCCCAAATCATTTTAGGGCAGGTCTACAGTGCATCCAGGAAATATTCACAGTTTGCCTGAAATTCTTGAAAATTTGTTAAGAAAACTAAAGTACAACATGCATATAAGTATTCACAGCCTTTGCTCAGTACTTCATTGAAGCATCTTTGGCAGCAGTTACAGCCTCCCATGTTTTTGAGTACGATGTTACAGGCTTTCACATCTGTTTTTGGCCAGTTTCTCCTCGTCTTTGCAGAGCCTCTCAGGCTCCATCGGGTTGGATGGGGAGTGTTGGTCCAGAGATGTTTAATCGAGTTCAAGTCTGGGCTCCGGCTGCACCACCCAAGGACATTCACAGATTGGTCCCCAAGCCACTTCTTTGTTGTCTTGGCTGCGTGCTTGCGGTCATTGTCCTGTTGAAAGATGAACTCTGCTCCAGCCTGAATTCCTAAGGTGATCTGAAGGCTGCATGAAGTTTAGAGGTCTCTAGTGACTGCAGCAAATTAACATAATCAACCATAAAACAATAACTATAAGAATAGATCACAGAAGTCATGTTGAATCAACACAAATTCAATCTTATGTGAATACTTTAGATTTACTGGGGAAAATTAAGTGAGGATGAAAAGAAGAAATCACATGAGCTCACCACGTGTCACTGATGAACTCATTAAAATCAAGTAAATTCAAAGAACAGTGTGGGCTTTGATGGAAAATGTCGTGCTGCTGAAAACAAGCTGTTATAATGTGTAGCTGTTAATAATTAATGTCAACAAAAGAATTAATGTTACTAATGATTCGGTGTCCAGCCTAACAGACCCAAGTCAGTGTTTCTGGCCCGTGTACATTTGCACTGGGATTCTGATATTTTAAATATTCATACAGTTTTATTAAAACCTGCTTAATTCATATGGTTTTGGGTGATTTCACTTTGAATCTGAAAAATAATGTTAGGAAAACCTTGATAAAGATAATAAAATAAAGATCATCTAGCACAGAGGTCTCCAACCTTTCTTGCGCCACGGACCGGTTTATGCCCGACAATATTTTCACGGACCGGCCTTTAAGGTGTCGCGGATAAATACAACAAAATAAAACTAGTACCGGTACCGAAAAAAAGATTTATTCATAACCAGTGTTGGTCAAGTTACTTGAAAAAAGTAATCAGTAACTAATTACTGATTACTTCCCCCAAAAAGTAATCCCGTTACTTTACTGATTACTTATTTTCAAAAGTAATTAATTACTTAGTTACTTTTTAAAAACACAATTTACAACCTGAAGAGGTGATAAAGTGATAGATCTTTCAGCCCAATTCTACCTTTTCTACATAATCCATCATACAAAATGTAATCAAATGGAAAAGTCTCTTTTTAAAACTTGTTTTATTAGTTTTAATCTTTTAACTTTATGCATCAAGCAAACATTTAATTATATGCAACATTCTCTGACTGGAAGAAATTAGTTTAACATTTAAACCTATTTTCTGCACATTCCAGCACATAAAATAAAATATTTTTTGTGTTTACACTCAGTCTTTCAAACAGATGCAAGTAAAACACAGCAGAAAATAAATAAAGTCAAAGACTCAGCGGTCCTGTTGCTCTATTTTCACCTGTAAAGCAGGAGTGGGGCAGGTGGAGGTTTACCCTGGTGCAGGTGTGCCGCGGTCAGTGGAAGAATCCGCGAGTTTCTCTGTGAGTTTCCCATTACGTCGTAGCTACTCGGTGCTTGTTGGAAGTTTAGGGGTTTTTTGCTGTAAAAAGAAGTTTTCTTCCCACGCACAGCGGACACTAATGTTTTTGTCACTTTTTATGGAATCAAACTCAAAGTAAGGTCAGTACTTCCACGCTTTAAACGCTGCACGCTCATACTCTCTCTGCACTCGAGATATTACCCATTGTTAATCTGCACACAGCTGTTGTCACTAACGGCGCACTCGCTTACGTCACTGTCGTGAGACATTCTCGCAAAAAATCACGGTTTTAGTAACGCAGAACGCAGCGTTCCTACGGGAAAGTAACTGTAATTTAATTACCGTTTTTGCAATAGTAATCCCTTACTTTACTCGTTACTTGAAAAAAGTAATCAGATTACAGTAACGCGTTACTGCCCATCTCTGTTCATAACACACGTGAAAAGACCCAGGAAAACCGATTTAACGATAAAAACGATAACAAAATAACGCTGAAAACCCATAAAAACCCTGAAAACCATACATTTCATACCTGAGTCTCAACTCTCGCGGCCCGGTACCAAACGACTCATGGACCGGTACCGGCCCGGGGGTTGGGGACCGCTGATGTAATACACCCTCCTTCAGATTCAAGTGGGACAGCAGACATGCGCCTTCAGCGACCTGCCTGATTGAAACATTGTATCAGACTAAGTTAACAGTCAACAGCTACAAAGTTACTTTCTTCACATTGGAGTTTGTCAATCAGGTGCTTGGATGAAGGACTCCCACCAGCTTTTTCCTCTTTGTGCTGTCTGCAGACTGACTCCATGTTAAACTATGACAGCGCCATCGTCACTGCTGTTGTGTCATCAGTGTTTTTGTTTAAAAATCATACTTTTTATTCACACGGATGCTCCAACATCCTCCTGTGTTACTTCCAGCTGACCTTTCTTTACCTGGATGATCCTGATGAAATCTTTGGCCTCAGCAGAGCTGTTACAGATATGTGGCCTCTCCTTATTGTCATGAATGCGATGTTATGCCATGAGCTCCCGAGCTCGTCTCATCTTGTTACTCCAGGAGCCACGTCCTGATAGAACATCACTGGCTGCTTCCAGGAGAAAATCTCCTTTTTTCAGCCTGGCTGCTTTCATCATTGCTTCTTTGTCCTTATAGTTAAAAACCTTCATTGTGAGTGCTGTGTTGTTGTTCACTGTGTACACCTCTCAGTGATATGACATATCACATCAGCCACATGTGCTGACGGTGAACCTGCTCTCATCCGTGAACACCACAGAACGTCAGTAGTTGTGAAAGACTTGGAGCCACACAGCGTTCCCTAACTGTTTCTTTCTTCCTTTAACTTTATGGCACACACAACGCTTGCAGCTCGGCACCTTTGGTTTCTCCGTGGCCAGCTTTCTGGTTGGCTCCACACTTCACTGCCTGTCCCCGGTGTCACTAAAGAGGGAACAGAGCTCATCAGTGTGATTCCTTCCAGCTTGTCCTCAGCCTCCGTGGCGCTGCCCCTCGAGCACACCCCTGCCACAACGGTATTTTATGGAAAATTCCAATCAGGCTTCACGGTGCCAGGCAGTGATCACAGGACCCACTAGAGGAATTTGGGCCCTCAGGCCACGCTCACAAAGTCTTTCTGTTTGTTTGGTCAGAAACTGGAGGTAATTTTGTACGGCTCTGGCAGTGCTCATCCTGTTCCTCTTCACACAACTCGCTGTCTGTCTGCTGGAATCTCTTAATGGTCTTGAGACACTTTTGGGAGATACAATAAATGGCAATGGAATGGTTTAATGTGCTGTCCTTGAGCAGCTGGGCTACTTGTGTAACCTCTATAGCAGGTGTGTTGACCTCAAGGCCTCAAGGGCCGGTCCTGCAGGTTTTAGATCTCACCCTGGGTCAACACACCTGAATCACATGATTAGGTCATCACCAGGCCTCTGGAGAACTACAAGACATGTTGAGGAGGTCATTTAGCCATTTAAATCAGCAGTGTGGGATCAAGGACACATCTAAAATATGTAAAAATTGTGTATGTTTCTGTTCTGTGTCTTGTGTACTGTTTGTTTGTATATGTGTCTTTCT
Source organism: Maylandia zebra (assembly GCF_041146795.1). Taxonomy (NCBI): domain Eukaryota; kingdom Metazoa; phylum Chordata; class Actinopteri; order Cichliformes; family Cichlidae; genus Maylandia; species Maylandia zebra. The sequence continues at coordinate 1,292,068 of NC_135185.1, read as the reverse complement.
TGCTGCTGTTACACCCAAATGTCCCCTTGTGGGACAATTAAAGGATTATTCTATTGTAAAACCTGCAGGACACCGGACCCGGAGTTCCCCCACCCCTGCTAGGATCAGGTGTCGTCTATCCTTTATTGTTCCTCATTGGGGAAACTCAGGTGTTCTAGCAGCAAAGTGACAGGCAGATGGAGCGTGCAGATTCACACAAAACTAAAGAGTAAATAAAAAAACAAGAAGTAAGAGGCTAGATCATCAGGAGCTTCATCAAAGGTGTCCACTTGATTTTATTGACTGTTTAACACATAAAAGTTCTACACCACAAAAAAAAATCGAATAGAATGAAGCCAGGAAAATACATGTTTATATTGACTATTATCTTAAGTTGTGAACATGTCTTATTTAGTTTTTGGATGTTAAACTGTTAAACTATGTAAAATCATATATACAGAAGCAAGAATGTTCTGATTCCCATTCACAGAGTTATTCACAGCATTCTCCTCCTACCACAATACAATGTAGGGTTAGCACATACGATGACTTAGACCTCAGAAGGTTAGTAACTATTCTTCCACTTTGCAGTTGAAAATCTCTTCATGTCATTTGTTTGTTCGTCTGCAGACAGCAGTCATCAGCTACGACTATCTCACAGCTTTCAGACACGTGGAAAATGGCACAGACGAATACTGGCACCTCAAGTCAAAGGTAGAGAACCACTTTGTTTCTTTAGAATTGGGGTGGGTGAAATGTTGTTGTTGTTGTTGGTGATGAGCTGAAGGTGAACCAGACTGCCCACTGTTCTCATCACACTTCTTTCTCCTGTTTGTGAAACTTGTTCCTCGACAAACTAAAGAAGGCATATTTAACTATTCAGGGACATCATCATCATCACTGTTTTGGAAATGTGGTTTTCAGTACCTATTTAAGACTATTTTCTAATTTTGTCTGTCCAGAGATGCAGAGAAAATACTATGTAATGTTTTTAATCCTCTGAGCTTGAACCCATGGCAAGATTAGGGTTGGGCTTTAATGTAACCCTGCAGGCTTTTTAGAATAATAAAATGACTTTCTGGGGGTTAAAACGAAAGAAGGTTTTGATGTGTGTCTGTTTGAATTGTCATTTATTGTCCTTTGATTTCAAAGACTTGTAAGAATCATGTTCAAAACCAGGAAACAAATATTCTGACAGGAACAGGATTTGGTTTTAAAGTTTCAGAAACAGAAAATCAAAGCAATTCGCAAGAATCTTAACCAAACCTTTTCACTTATTCATTATTGGTATCCGGTCGTTCAGTGATGACCTGACGAATCCTACTTCCGGGTCTAAAGTAGTCTGCGTTTAATATGGCTTTTGTGTTGTTAACATGTTTAATGTTGTGTATTTTCTTCTATTTGATCTCAAAAAGCTCCTAAAACAGTCAGTGATCACTGTTGACCTCCCTCGGCTTTTATTACCGCTAATCATTTATTTAAGCTCAGTTTTTAAAACCTTAGGATGTAACTACAGCCCAGCCCATGCAGCAGTATATGAATGACTAACCTCGTATTGTGGATGGATTATCTCAGTTGTTCTCCTGGCTGAAGTTTGGTCCTTTTACAGCATCCTGCCATGCGATTACATTTGTTCCTGACCACCGAGAACACTCACGTTAACTTTTATCGAGTGGAAAAAAAGTTAGCTTGTTTATATTATGCTAACATAGCTGTGTCGCTAGCGGTCACGTAGCACATCATTATATACCAGCTAGCCCAACTTCAGTAACCCTACAAACGTCACTGCTGTTTAGTTTTCTGTCTTCATTTATGTTGGAAGTGATAACAGAGCTGTACATTTTAATTTGTTTCCAAAACCCCGCAGTCAGGACATGCTATATTGTATTTAGATAGAAGCTAGCGAGCTAACTCCCTGCTAACTTCTAACTCCGTTAAATGTCATAAATTCCGTTTTCATGGATGCCTGGATGTTAAACTCAATTGTTACACCTGGTAGAGCAGAACGCTGATCATTTTATTAAAGATGAAAGACTTTAGACAGTTTTTCAACTCTCAGTAATGCCACAGTGATTGTTTGATATATGGACCTGCAGCGGAGTTTAGGCCCAGACACGGCTAGTGACGTCAGACTGAATGACCGGATTAATGAATTCAGTCCATTTTGGAACAAGTGAAACTCTGTGAATACTTGTGCATACACTGTAAATCACAGTTAAATGTTCAGTCAGTGCTTAAAGTTTAAACAGTGGAGTAGGGCACACTCTGCTGGACAAACTATGTGACGAGCCCATTTCTAAAATACCTCAAAGATTACTTTCTGTAATCTATTACCCATTACTAGACATGATCCAGACAAATGGGTTAAATGACAACGTTACAAATGAATCCAGATCAGTGGGGCACAGTGACCAGTGTTTGTTTTGTTCACTGCATACAGACCTTGTTTCATGTTTATAAGGTGACTTTAATCATGACACTGTTTTTCTTAAAGTTGACATGTTCAAATTCCTTTGAATTGTTAGTCTGCTGCGTTCACATTTGTGCTACAATGAGCAGGGTTTGTGTAGCTTCGGAGGAAAACGGTGCCACACATGGACAATACTTTTATTGTACAAAAGGGTGAGAGTGCAGTGGTAATTTGCAGACTGCACCCAGGACAGAAACATCTGCATTATACTGCTAACAGAACTTTAGCTCTTTGCTAGCACCTGCACAGACAGCAAGCTAACGATAAGCTAGCAAAGAACCCAGAGTGAGGTTAAAGCTGAGTGAATGAGGACCTCAGAACAGATAATAAACAGGGGGAGGAGTCAGACTGAAGCCTTGATTTCTAACTGTTCACTGTGGATAGTGTCTTTGTGCTTCTAGCATTTTTGTTCAGATGTAATCACTAAGAGACAGATCACGTGTGTGCATATTACATTACTTTTAAGAAAAGTGCTTTGTGTAATATGTGTTTGCATTCGCTAACAGTATTTCCCACACTGAGCCCAACAAAGAGGGGAAGTACCTCCATCATGCACAAACATTTGACCACACAACATGCAGTTAATCTGCACGTATATATTTACTTCGATATGCTGTTTAGCAATGGTGGCAACTTTCAAAGCGGAGCCAGTGAGAACTGATAAGAGGACCTAAAAGGAAATGAATCCATGAGTGATATCGATAATGGAATCGGAGTCGTGAAATTTTTTACTTTTTTTTTTAAAGACTAGGCTTAAAAAAGTTTTGGCCAGTTGATGTGGCCATAGTCTCAGACGGCACTGAGCATTTTGTCACTCGCTTCTTTTCTCTCTCCTTGTTTTCATCCACAATGATCGCACTTAAACTTTAGTAACTGCTAAACTCTACCCTTTTTCGCCCTCTTTCCTTCCTGTCACTGGCTGAGCTTTATTAGGCGTCTGGTCTGATCCATCTGATCAGTTTGTTGGTGGGATTTTCTCTGTTTTTGAGTGAATTCCTCTGTCAGAAGCAGTGAAAAATCTCAAAAGTCCCTTTGGGATTTTTGATGGGCTTAAGGTCCATCAAATTGGTGCAGTTTCAATTTAGATTATTTGCTTGAAAAAAACAGTTCAGACCTGTGTGGATTGGGTAGGTGTGAGCCACAGTTTAAACCTCTGTACTTTATAGTGTCGACAGAACCATTACCACTGAAAGACAGAGACTGTTACAGTTACATTTGTTGCAACACAAACATTTCTTCAAATACACTGCTCAAAAAATTAATGTAACATTTTTAAATATATTTAGTATAGCATGACGTGAGTTAAGTAGCAGAGGGGTTGTTTGTTTGGTTCTTTGGTGTTAATTAAATTAACAACACTTAGAGGGGTAACAAGCATTTGTTTTGGATCAGTGTCACCACTGAGGTGATACATGGACCCCACAGAGGTAGTCCAGCTCCTCCAGGTTTGCACTTGAAAATGTGTCATTTCCTGAAGGTTTGCTGTGTCTCTCAGAGGAAGCCTAATTGCACGACTACGGAAACAGCTCCTTTCACTTCTGAGCGTCTTCCTTACCAGCGCGAGGTCGATCTCCCACAGAATCGACAGACTGAAGCTACTAATTGTGGAGCTATGCTACACTCTCTCTGGACTTGGCTGCTCAGCTAGCTGACCACATCATAACAAAGAGGTGCATGAACAGTAGGATCACACTCATGCTTCCTGGACTGGGAAATGCATGTGCAGACCCTTCTACATGGCCAGAGTGATCATCACTGCAGTGAACATACCACCTGGTGTTAATGTTAACACGGTGCTCTTCCAGCTGTACAATATAATACACAAACAGCTGCAGGCCCATCCTGAGGGAGCTTTTTGGGGACTTCAACAAGGCTTGTCTTCAGTCTGTACTCCCTAACTTTGTACAGTACATACAGTGCTTCATCAGAAGGACGAATAAATGAGATCACTGTATTTAAGCAAGTCTTCAGGACTCTACCCCTCTCTAATCTGGAACTGTCAGATCACTTATCAATACTTCTGATACCAGCATACATGTGCAGGTATCAGGAAAAGATCCAAACCTCCCATTAAAGACATTAAAACCTGTCCTGAGGGAGTTCTCTTCTGACTGTAAGATTTCTTAGACAGCAGTGAGTGGAGCGTTTTCATCATGACCTTCAGGAGTACACAGAGACAGAGCTGCACTGACAATGTAACAGTGGGCAAAAGTACTCGGGTCAATACAAACCAAAAACCTTGAATGACCTCCGATGACGAAATGGAACTCAGGCTGCAAGTCAGGGGACAAAGCTCAATACAGTGTAGCAAGGGCAGAGCAGTGGAGAGCCATCAAGGGTGCAAAAGAGGCTCACAAAACGAAACTGGAAGGGTTGTGGATGCTCTGTAGTGGGAGGGACTACAGACTATCACCAACTACAGAGGGTCCACACCCGTCACCACCCCGCTGACACCACGCTGGCAGAAGAATTACGCCCCGTTTCCATTAGTACCTACTCGGGTCGGCGTGCCATAGTTCTCAGCGTTTTCCATTAGGATATAGTAGCTGGTACTTTTTTCGTATCTGCTCGCCCGGGTTCCAAGTGATCCGAGGCGAATCTGAAAATGTGACATCAACAGACTTCATCCTAGTGATTGGATAGTTAGTGGCATCACTCGGTGAGTCATGAGAACGTCTCCTTCACGAAAATCAAAAGTGCCAGTTTTGAAACCCGGTAATGAGGGAACTGGCTATAAAACACAACGCCGTGGTGACACAGAGTCACAGACCGGGCAGCAGCCATATTGTGGCTCGATGTCCACCTTTGTTGTGGCATTCGTGTTGCATCATACTGTTTCTGTAATTCAATTGTAATGGAAAACGAGGTGAGTTGTGCCACGTCGAGCCGATCCGAGTAGATAGTAATACTAAAAGTGCTTTAACTTCTCTTGCTGAAGAGCCCGGACACAGCTGAGCTGCCTCCTGATTCCACCAGCGCTGCTCTTGTCTTCCAGGAACACCCGGTGAGATAGGTGGTGAAAGCTGTGAACATCAGGAAAACTCCTGGCCCACATAGAGTACTTGATAAAGTACTTTGTGCCTGACCAGGAGTTTCAACCTCACTGTCACAATGAGGTTGCCTGAAGACAGCAACCATCACTCTTGTGGCAAAGTTATCTGCCCCAAAGTGTTTCAACAACTACAATCCTGTTGCCTTAATGTCAGCAGTCATGAGATGCTTCGAGAGGCATATCCTGCAGCGCATAAAGGCCTGACTCCCACAGAACCTGGACACTCATCAGCGTCCAGGTCGCCTGCAGGGCACGCAGATGTCCAGAGGACCGCACTGCCACAGCATTCTGTCACCTCGAGCAACCTGAAAACTATCAGGATGCTGTTCATAGATTACAGACGACAGTGTTCAGTACCATCATTCCTGGAGTACGGGTTGAGATGCTCATTAAGACTGGTTTATCCCTCTCCCTATCCCTATCTGTGTGCCTGGATCAGGGATTATTTGTCCTAGTGGCCTCAGGCAGTTGAAATGGGCACTGCCTGCTCCTCCTCCCTGACCCTCAGCACGAGCTCCCCCCAATCACTGAATAAACTAATCACACTACAGTCACTCCTGCCTGTACGGGAACTGTGTACAGGGAGGAGGATAAAACACTGACAGGATGGTTACCTGAACACAACCTTTGGCTCAGCACCATCAAAACTAAGAGGAGATGAGTCCACTGTCAGAGGCCATAAGAAGATCATTTGTAACCTTCACTAAAGCTGTTTCTGTGCTGTGATGAGCTCTGAAACCTGACTGAAACTCTTCAAATAAACCTCTGCAGATGATCTGTTAGCTGTTTGACAACTACTCTTTCAAGGATGATATGAAAGGAAGGAGACTGGTGATGCTTTTTGAGTAAAGGTTTAACTACAGCCAGCTTGAAGGCCTGTGGTACATAGCTGATTATTAGAGATAGGTTGATCATATTTAAGATCGAAGAATTAATTAATGGCAGGACTTCTTTGAGCAGTTTTGTAGGAATGGGGTCTAAAAGACACGTTGATGGTTTGGAGGAAGTAATTATTGAAGTTAACTCAGAAAGATCAATTGGAGAAAAAGAGTCTAACTTATTAACATCAGTGGTACTAAGAGTAGCTGTAGATAATATTACATCTGTTGTGAAATACTGTTAATAAATTAATAAATACTGTTGTGAGTTGCTGCAACCAACTTTTGGCTGAATGGACTAACCTGGCACATCATTTTTTCACATTGCTTTTCAGGGTGCCTTTGAATTGAGTAGTTATCTGTAGGTTGGTAATTAAATCAAATAAACTTCACCCAGTTCATATCAGTGTATATATCAACCATTATTCTTTATTTTTGAGCAGTGTGTTTACACTTTCTGCTTAGAAATGACATGTAAGTTAAATAAAATACAAATTTAATGGTGAGAAAAACACGGAACAACAGTTCTGTTTCCAAAGTTTAATACCAGGGGTTAATAGATCTCTCTTACTGTCCATTTCATGTTATTCAGCCTACTTGGTGTCTCTGCCTTTCTCTTCATGTTGAAAAGTGGCAACTACAGACTGTAAAGGGGATCAAAAGCTTTTATCCTTGCTCTAATGAAGCAGGACCACCTGTGAAGCTCAATGTTACTGGAATCCTCCAATAAGAGATCCATGTCCAAAAAAAATGCAATGTTTTTCTTGTTAAAATATAAAGAAACCAATCAACAGTGCTTTAAGAAAAATGCAAAAAGTCCAAAAGGTGCACTGTAGTTGCATTTGAGTGGTTGTGATTTACAAACTGTGGAGCTGTGTAACCCTCTGACCTTCAGCTGGACATTTGTTTCTTGTGACATGTTTGAGCACACAGTCGATGAGCTTTGATTTCTTCCTCAGTCCTGCTGACACTGTCACACCCTGTGTTCGGTTGTGAGCAGAGAAACCGAGCTATATTCAGTCTCTCATGGAGAGCTTGACTTAAAAAGCTACTTAAGCAGCCAGTCGTCCAAGCTTATCAAAGGCTTCCCTGAGTAAACTGAGTGGCCATTTATTGTCAATTAGAGTCTATCACAGAACAAGGAGGGGAGGTCTCTCAAGTCTGCCAGACGAGAGGTGAAACATGCCCTGCAGTGAGAGAACAGATGAACTGCTTTTGTCCTCTGCAACCAGCTTTTTATTCAGCTGTTAATTTCTCACCCTAAGGAAATGTCACTTGTCGCTTGCACTTGGGTTTTGCTGACCTATAGATGCACCTGTTTGGATGCAATTTGACTCATTTAACTTACATTGTTATAGCAGGACTGCTCTAAAAATCAGTGCAGGTCTGTGTCTGTCCCCAGGCCCACTGTAGCTTTACATATAACACATAAAGTGATGAGCACCTCTTTTTGCTGAATTTTGAGTGTTTTAAACAACTTTGTTACATCTGTGGTGTTCCCGGTCAGAAGAGACCTCCATAGGAAATGAATGGGAATCCACCCCACAACGCCCCCTTTGGCCTCTGACCCCCTGAATGGCCCACTGAACGACCCATTGACTCACCCACTAAACTGAATTTGGTGGTAAAAATGTTTTTTATGTTGATTTAAGAGCTGTTAAAACCAACTGGTTACTTGTGACTGGAACAGTACGTTCAGGGGGGTGGGAGTGCACATAACCAGAGGGCCAAAAGGGTAAATGAATTATGCTATTAACCATCAGGAGAGTCAGTATTGAGAGGAGAGCTATAATTTACTGCACCCTTTTTCGTCACTGTGCTAATCATATTACGACATAGATTTTCTTTTCTTTTGTTGATTAGAATAAGCTTTACCTATGAAATTGCATATTTTTGCATTTCACTGTTTCTTCCTGTTAAAAGGGAGTTTTTCCTTCCCACTGTCACCAAAGTGCTTGCTCATAGGGGCATTTTTCTCTGTATGTATTATTGTAGGATCTACCTTACAATATAAAGCACCTTGAGGCGACTGTTGTTGTGATTTGGCGCTGTATAAATAAAGCTAAATTGAACGACTGCAGCATTGTTATGGAAATAATGCATTTTAATATTATTTTCTGACATTGACTTCTAATGTTATATTTTGCCAACTCGTCTGCTGAACACAGTGCAGGTTAGAATGAAGGTTTTATCTCATGTCCTGATGTTACAGTGCACCTACAGAAAAGCACCGTGTGCTTGAGCAGCAGGCTTGTTTTGCGGTGACAGAAAACAGACTTTACGCTTGGAGAGAGACCACACCCCACCACATACCTCCACCACCTGACGTAGGGCTGGGGACTCCAGCCCAAAACGGTCCCGAGCTCTCTGTTCAAGCCGTCAATCTGCAGTATAATTATAATTATTCACATGTGCCATGATTTGTGTTGAGTTGTACATTGTCTAGAAAAAAGCTGTACTCTTTTGCCTTGTTATGGTTCAGGAGGTAGAGGAGGTCCTCTGCTAACTGGAAAGTTAGTGGTTTGATCGCTGGCTGCTCAAGTTTCCATGGCAAATTATTCTTGGGCAAGATACTGAACCTGCAGTCGCTTCTCAGTTAGTGTAGAAAAACACTATATGAGCATCAGTCCTTTACTTTTCTCATTCGCCTTTCCCAGTGCTCTCTTCTGTTCTTGATTTAAAGACAAAAGACTGAGAGAAATGAAGATGCACATCAATAAAGAGAAAAGCAGAAACACTAGAGTTTGCTGGTTGATGGAGATAGGTCCTTATCTCTGGACTGATTATGCAATCCTAAGTGCTACTCTGTCCCTTTGTCTGTTTTCCTTCTCTCCCTGTCTCAGGGAGTTCAGGCATCTTAGCATCTCATTACAAGCCATGCAAACAGATGAAAATGATTGGAAATTAAATGAAGGTTCTTTAACCCACATGAATAATTCATGGCCATTGGTACAGGCCTGTGGGCAAGGTTGGGAGGGATTGGCTGTTTCAAATATAGAGATTTAAAGCGGATTAAAATGCAGTATTTAAACATGTAAAAATGTAAATCTCACGAAGAGATTGCCTTCATCTCTTACATCGAAATGTCCAAATAACTAGTATGGTGTTAGAGATGGAGTTTAGACCGAATCAACTCCATCCATGAACATACAAAAAGATCCTTGAAGTTAGCGGCAGTCCTTCAAATGCTTATTTTGCAGGTCACTGGACAAATGTGTGTAAAATGATTTTTATGCAAGTTCCACAACGTCTTATTTAGCTAAAGATGATGGTTTCTGCTGGTTTACTTATTTTAATTTAAAAAAAAAAACTCTTGAAAACATTTCAATCCACTGGTTATGTGGGTTTTTTTTTTTTTTAAAAGGCAAAAAATAGATCGACTTTTGTTTTTCTTTTAGATTACCATCACTGGGGGTTGAATGGCAGAAATGGGGAGCTTTATTTCTCAGTGTGGTAACTAAGCTACACCAGCTAGAACGCACCAAATTACTGTTGAAGTTATTCACGTCCAAACATGAAAGATTGCTGTTTTGAAGATGTTGGATCTGCCAGAATCAACCCAAAGGCTCTAAATTGATTCCAAAGGATCTTCCCCAACAGGTAATGCAGAAGCTAGATCAAGCCTGTATAAGGACATTTGCCGGGCTCTCAAATATTTTCCTGAGTAGCCATGTGGAACAAGTACAATTTGTCAGCCACACTTATTATTGGCGGCTCTCTTCTATGATTTGTGCACTCGGTAATTTGGCTGGTTTAAAATTAAGTGGCCAGGAAAAAAAATTGTGCTTTTCTGTTTCAAAAACATTTTAAATGGGAATTTCCAAATCTTGAGACCTGATGCAGGATATTTTATTTACACAATTTAGCTAGGGCAAAGCAGAAGCTTAATCAAATAGTAACAGTCACTTTATGCTATCATCTGAATTTATGATAGCATAGTTCTATATCCTGAACTAATACCACTTTTAATGAAAGAGAGTGAGAACAGTAGGATTCCCATTGTTCTGCTCCACTAAATGCCCCGAAGTGCTCATTATATGTAACTTACTGGCAGTGGTCCGACACCCAAATGTATAGTCAGGGCGCATTAGGAACACCTGGCAGAGGCTCCGGCCCAGTTCATCTTCAACTCGCACTTCTGCCAGAACACCAACATTCCAAGTGAGTCTAACTGGACAATGTTCTGCACCTCTGTTGCTGAGGCTGCTGCAAGGAACTATGGTCACAAGGTGGTTGGTGCCTGTGGTGGTGGTAATCCCACTAGAGGGCGGACATGGGAGGTGCACGGAGCCATCAAGCTGAAGGAGGAATCCTATTGGACATGGTTAGCCTGTGGGAGGCAGCTGATCTAGTGATGGAAGGAGTACTTTGACGATCTCCTTAACCCTACTCACCTTCTGTAGAGGAAGCTATGGAGGTGTGAGTTGACGACTCACCCATCACTGGGAGTCGATAAACAATTCCTTGGATGCCAGGCCCCTGGGATGAATGAGGTTTCTCCTGAGTTCCTAAAGGCTCTGAATGTTGTAGGGATGTCTTGGTTGACACGCCTCTACAACATGGCGTGGAGTCTCTGGATTGGCAGACTGGGCTTGTGGCTCCCATCTTTGAGAAGGGGGCCAGAAGATCTGTTTCATCTATAGGGGGATCACACTCCTCAGCCTTCCTGGGAAGCTCTACAATGGGGTACTGGAAAGGAACGTTCATCCGTTCGTTGAATTTCGGATACAGTAGGAACAGTGCAGTTTTCGTACTGTCATGGAACGCTGGACCAGGTCTTTATCCTCTCAAGGATAATTGAAAGTGTGTTGGCGTTTAGCCTAACCTTAATTCGACCATGGATAGGTGAAAGACAATGGCTAGATGTCTGTAAAATGACTTGTAATGATAAACATTATTGTAGATGGGATACACTTGCGTTCTGTCCGTGAAGTACTACTAGCTACGCTAGGCTCCAGCCACCCCATGACCATGAACATGGATAAGCAGCTAAGGAAATGGAACAATGGATGCTTATTGTTTATTAGGTTAGAATTGTACAGCTTCAGGGTTTCTGCTGTTTTGCCAGATTGAATTTGTTGTTGTGAAATTTCTTCTAGTAAATGAACCAGTGATCATATTTATAGTAATACTGGTATGTCCAATTTCAGTTTAAAGGCTGAACATCAACATGGCTTCAGTAGTTTGGCTAAATGTTGTGATAGTATATACGGAGACAGACTGAGGGTGTGATTGTGAGGCAAACTAAGACCGGCCTCATCAGGAAACGGGAGTGGACTTTGTGAGGTTATTTTAGGAGATGGAGTGAAATGAGAATTAGAGGGAGGAGGGGAAATGAGGACCTGGTGACAGCGAGGACTAACGGATAATGATGACTAATGATTTCATTGTTTCCATTGCTGCATTAAAGGACGGCAGGAGCACAGAGGTGATTTGGTGAAACAGCCATTTGAAGGTGGATTTTCATGGACATCCCCTGCCCCCCCAGAACAAAATGCTGATTAACTCAACACATCTCCATAGTATTATGGAAATTCTTTCATCACCATCCCATTGTCAAAGAGCTGTCTTTTTTAGCCTTATTACAGTGAATACTTGTAAGGTTGTAATTTTTAGGCACTGTGGGAGACTGCATCATCAGCTACTTTGTCAATGACTTCTTCCATATTTCTACTTCGCATATTCATCATTTAGCTGACTCGTGACTAACTTATGTTTGGAGTTCGTGAATGGTTTACAGGGTTCATTTCTTATACATAGCACACAATAGGAAATAGGTTTATGATGGTTACTGACTAATGGTGAATACACCAGGATATTAGATGCACTATGGCATGGCTGTAACTCAGGAGGTAGAACAGGTAATGTGTGATCTGATCCTTGGCTTCTCCAGTCTGGATCCCCGAGGCACGATCTGATATCCTCGTGTTGGTGTTGTTCCCAGATCATCATACTAAATGTTGTTCCAGGATCAACATTGCAAGTGACCAATCAGAATGTTGTGACGTCATACTTTTGCGACTTCGGAAAAAAACGGCGTAAAACAAAAAACTGTGCTTAAGCTGCGTGAAACCGCCTCTGTCCGCCGATCAACGGACCCTGACCCTAACCCTAACCGTAACCCTTTAATAAACGGTAAGCAGAACTGATATTGTCCTTGCAACATTGGAATTTCATAAATACATGACTGGCTTGGCGCGCAAAAGAATAACGTCACAACAATGTGATTGGTCACTTGCAATGTTGAACCTGGAACAACATTTTCATGATGGTCTGGGAACAACACCAACACGAGGATATCAGATCATCCATCCCTGAGTATCCTTGGGCAAGATACTGAACCCCAACTTGCTCTTCGATGTGTTCTTCAGAGTATAATTGTGTGTGAATGTTAGATAGAAAACACCTGGCTGTGAATGAGCGAATAAAACGCTTTGAGTGCTCAAACAGAGTAGAAAAGCGCTATATAAAAATCAGTCCATTTACCATTTGCCACTCATACATAGGATCAATCCAACGTCACAGTGACTATGCATCTGTGGTGCTTGCTAGTTAATGAGCAGCTAGTATCTGATGTGACTATTTGAAAATTTGTGTTCTAACATGCTGAACAACCACAGCTCATTGAGAACAGAAGACTTCTTCTACACAGAGATTATCTTTGCTTGCCACCTGGTCTATCTGCCAGATTAGTGCCCTTGTGAGTTTGTCACCATCGTAAAAATAAAGATCACTGTTTTGACACACCCGAGGACCCAACATATATCACAAAGGCACTGACAGATTAACAAGTATGCCGTTTTGTTGGTTTTGTACCAATCAGCTCCCAGAAAGAACTCCAATCGGATGGCTCTAACTCCAACATATTGATTTTGAACTGGAGGGTCACTATAATCATAACTTTAATAGGTAGAGGCCTAGTTCATGTAACCTTGTAAACTCAGAGACAGTGGCGCTAGCATCTGTTCAGAGGACTGAGTGGAGTAGCAGGTAATATGTGTCCTTTTTTATTCATCATAAAGTGGGACCCAACATCTTTTTATTAAATTTTTTAAGCAATTATTTAAAGAATTTGTTAGGATTTCAGAAGAGTTGTAAATGTGAACATTGGTATATCTTGCATGATAACGAGTTACAGTGTTACAATGCACTTCTTGTTGGGGCTGTAGTACAGCTCATAGACCTAATGTGTGAAACCTTCCTAAAATATAAGATGGTTCTTATGCATTACGTTTCCCAGAGATTGCTCCGGTTATAGATGTGGCCTACAATATCTAGGAAATGTAATGCAAATGTCTGTCTAATTGTTTTTTCTTTGATCACAATCTGACGATTTGGTAAATACTAATGAGGATTATCAAAATTGAAATAAAAAAAAATATTACAATACAACTTTATTTATGTAGCACATTTAAAACCGAAGGTACACCAAAGTGCTTCACGACAAGGTTAAAACATAAGATGTAAGATAAAAGGCTGTAACAGAGTACGAAACCCCCCAAAAAGTACAGACAAAATAAGAAATAAAACATTAGAGCACAGTTTGCTTTTGTGACCTCTAGATTAGACTACTGTAATTCCCTTTACTTTGGTCTCCACTCCACCCTTCTTCATAGATTGCAGGTTATCCAGAATGCTGCGGCACGCCTTCTGACTGGAACCGCAAGGTTGGCCTCGATCACCCCAGTCCTTGCTGACCTGCATTGGCTCCCTGTCAAATACCGAATGGAGTTTAAAATTCTGTTGCTTACCTTTAAAATCTCACCTGAGACGCCTTTGTTCTCTGGCCCTGGAGGCCGCAAACGCCGACGCAGAGGGAGAAGATCTGGCGTTCTGGTTCGACTGAGACGGCGCACTTACAGACCACCGTTACCCAGTTTATTACTGGCTAATATGCAGTCTCTGGAGAACAAGCTGTGCGAGCTTCGGGCACGGATCTCATTCCAGCGAGAGATGCGGGACTGCTGCGTGATCTGCCTCACAGAAACCTGGCTATCGGACAAGGTACCGGACTCCGCAATACAACTGCCGGGGTTCTCTGTGCACCGCGCGGACAGGTCACAGGATCTTACTGGGAAAAGCAGAGGCGGTGGTGTGTGTTTCATGATCAACAACAGCTGGTGTGATTATGCGAACGTGCACCCGGTCAAATCCTTCTGCTCACCGGACCTGGAGTACCTGATGATTAAGTGCCGGCCATTCTGGCTACCGAGGGAATTTACAGCAGTGATTATTACGGCTGTTTACATACCCCCACAAGCCGACACTGACCGTGCACTCAGGGAACTGTACAGCGCGATCAGCAGCGAGGAAACCGCACACCCAGAGGCAGCGTTTATCACAGCCGGAGACTTTAATAAGGGAAACCTGAAGAAAGTCTCACCCAAACTCCATCAACACATCCTTTTCAACACACGTGGAAACCGGCAACTCGACCACTGTTACACCTCTTTCCGGGATGCGTACAAAGCCCTCCCCCGCGCCCCATTCGGCCAATCAGATCACTGCTCCATCCTGCTCCTGCCCGCCTACAGGCAGAAGCTGAAACAGGAAGCTCCAACCCGGAGGGCGGTGCACTGTTGGACGGACCAATCGGAGTCTGCGCTGCGGGACTGTTTTGATCACGCGGACTGGGAAATGTTTCACGTGGCTGCTAGGGACATTGATGAATACACAGACTCAGTCTGCGGATTTATCAGGAAATGCGTGGAAGATGTCGTCCCATCCAGAACAGTCAAATCCTTCCCAAATCAAAAACCCTGGATTAACGGAGATGTTCGCGCGGCACTGGCGGCACGGAGCACCGCCTTTGCCTCCGCGAACACATCGGACTACAAACACGCACATTACCAACTCCGGAAGACGATCAAAGCAGCCAAACGTGAGTACAGGGACAGGGTGGAGCAACAGTTTGACAACCCTCGGAGTATGTGGCAGGGACTCAACACGATCACAGACTTTAGAGGGAAAACCAGCACACCGCAGACCACGGCCTCTCTGTGTGAGGATCTAAACGTATTCTACGCTAGATTCGACACAGCGAACACCATGAGACCGGACAGTGTGCGCACCGCGGATGACGTCAGTGCGCACACTGTGTCTGAGGAGGATGTGCGGAAGTGCTTCAGGAAGGTGAACGCACGCAAAGCTACTGGTCCGGACGGGATTCCCGGCCGCGTCCTCAGGTCATGCGCGGCTCAGCTGGCTGGAGTGTTCACGCACATCTTCAACCTTTCCCTCTCTCTGTCTGTAGTCCCAGCCTGCTTCAAAATGGCCACCATCGTCCCTGTACCCAAATCCTCCACCATCTCCTCATTGAACGACTGGCGACCTGTAGCCCTGACCCCCATCGTAAGCAAATGCTTCGAGAAGCTGGTCAGGGACTTCATCTGCTCTGCACTACCCGACTCACTGGACCCTCTACAGTTCGCATACCGCCACAACAGGTCCACTGATGATGCCATAGCCCTGACACTACACACTGCCCTGTCACACCTGGAGAAGAGAGACACGTATGTGAGGATGCTGTTTGTAGATTACAGCTCAGCATTCAATACCATCGTTCCCTCGAAGCTGGACAGTAAACTGCAGGATCTAGGACTGAGTAGCTCCCTCTGCAGCTGGATCCTTAGCTTCCTGTCTGACAGACGCCAAGTGGTCAGACTGGGCGGCATCACCTCATCCCCCATCACACTGAACACTGGTGCTCCACAGGGGTGTGTACTGAGCCCTCTCCTGTACTCACTCTACACCTACGACTGCACAGCCACTAACAGCTCCAACATCATTGTGAAGTTTGCGGACGACACTACAGTGGTGGGTCTTATCACCAACGGTGATGAGATGGCTTACAGGGAGGAGGTCAGCGCCCTGACCCACTGGTGTCAAGACAACCATCTCACCCTCAACGTCGCAAAGACAAAGGAGTTGATAGTGGACTTCCGGAGGTGCAGAGAAGTACACACCCCCATCACCATCAACGGCGCTGCTGTGGAGAGAGTGAGCAGCTTCCGGTTCCTTGGCGTACACCTGGCTGAGGATCTTACGTGGTCAGTACACACAAACAAAACAGTGAAGAAGGCGCAGCAGCGCCTCTTCTTTCTCAGGAGACTGAAAAGATTCGGCATGAGCCCCCGCATCCTCAGGACCTTCTATCACTGTGCCATTGAGAGCATCCTCACTGGATGCATCACCACCTGGTATGGCAACAGCACCGCCTACAACTGCAAAGCTCTCCAGCGAGTAGTGCGGTGCTCTGAACGGATAATTGGAGGTGAGCTTCCCTCCCTCCAAGACATCTACAGGAAGCGGTGCCTGAGGAAAGCGGGGAGGATCATCAAGGACTCCAGTCACCCCAGCCATAAACTGTTCAGACTACTTCCATCAGGAAGGAGGTTCTGCAGCATCCGGTCCCGTACCAGCAGACAGAGACAGCTTCTTCCACCAGGCCATCAGACTGCTGAACACGTCATAGACACCTCAGCTTCACTACTGGAACTTCAACATTATGCACTCCATACTGTACAGTAATGCCACTGTTTTGCACATATTCAACTCTGTATATTTTATATATTTTATTATTATTATTATTATTATTATTTTACTTTATTTTTTTACTATTTAATTTGTAAAAATGTGTATACACACACACACACACACACACACACACACACACACACACACACACACACACACACACGTAGGAAAATATTTAGTATACACATCCAGAAATGCATACACTATTATATATTGTACATATATTTATTAGTTTCAGGTTGGCCATTCTTGTATTTTGCTCGTTTGTGTTGTTGTGTTTGCACATCTCTGTTGCTTGTGGGGCTCGCACACAAGAATTTCACTCGCATGTGCTGTGCCAGTGTGCCTGCACATGTGATGTGACAATAAAAAAAAAAAAAAATCATAAACAATACTGCACTGTGTTACCTCACTGAACTCCTTAGTCCATATACCCCTAGGAGAGCCCTAAGGTCATCAGGACAATTACTCTTAGTGCAGCGTACCCTTATGTTATTTATCTTCCACGAATGTTCCACACTATAAATACCCCCACCTTATATTTATGAATAAAAAAAATTGCACTATAGTAGTAATAGTACAATAGTTGTAGTAGTTAAAAAAATAGTTATTTGCACATATGCATGCCTATAAACTAGACTGGCATTTAACATGGAGCAAACATGAACTGACTTTGATGTTAGACCTGGGTGCACGTCACCATCTTACCAGCAGATGTCAGCAGTGATCTCAGCCTTCTGAATGTCAGCGCTGCTGCTTCATGGGAAAGAAAAGAGAGTGCTCTGTTCACATAAATCCGGCCTCTCCTTAAGCTCTGGCCCTTCTGAGGGACACACTGTAAATACTGGGGGTGTGTCCTGATAACTGCTGACCTTGACAAGCACATGATGGCAGCTTATCAGCCAAACAAGTCTGAAGCGGGAGAATCCTTGAGGGATATGGACAGGAGGGAGTGTTTAACATTTGCTTCCCAGCTGCCTGCTTTAGTTAGATCACAGCTGACAGGCTGATCTTCAGCAGCAGCAGCAGCAGTAATACTGCATTTCCTTGTCACTGCTGCTTTCCTTGTGTCACCCAGGCCAGAGGGCTCTAACAGCAGCTGGTACGGCGCTTCAGAGCACAAAGCTGTCAACTTTATTGGAATTGTAATGTATTTACGTAATTTAGTACAGTAAGGCTTACTGCATTGTTGAAAAGTGTAATGTGATTATGCATTACTGTAATCACATTGCATTACTTCTGCAAATGTGGCTCACAAATATTGTATGTACAACATTGGGAATGGCCTCCTCAGAGCCTGGACCTCAGCGTTACTGATGATTTATTTAAACATCACAATGAAAAATGGCTTTGTGACATTTCTCTGCAGCAGTTGTTGAGTTTTCCAAATGACTGTAGGAGATAAAAATCTGATGGGCTGGGTGAGCCCCATCCTGTTGTTTGGGTAGAGAATCAAAAGGTTTTCAGATCATTGGTTTAAATAGCTGATAAATACAGCATCTTGGTGTTTAATTTAAAAGGTTACTAAGACACCACATTTACATTACATAGGTTGGCCTACTTTTTTGATAAAAAGCCTGATCTGCATTGGAAGAAGCCGATTTTCAGATTGTTAGACTGTTGACTGAAAATGTAATAGATTTCACTGAGCATTAAATGGTCAGTTACTCAGTGAAAAGGGCGTTTCCTGCTTCCAGTGTGAGAATTGGTTTGCTGTGTTTCATTTCTTTGATGACTCAATATACCATTGCATTGTGTGATGGGGGGGATGGAGCACTTGGTGGTCTGAGATTTGATGACTCTGCTTCCTCCTCATGAGACTTTTGCACAAACTGTAAATTAAGACACAGTCGTGTTTCCTACTAGAATGAATTAGTCTCTGATTTTCTGTTGTGTATATCTGGATATCTGGTCTCTTAACAAAAGCTGCTGTGCAGTGAGAGATAAAAATCCAGTGAAGTGAATAAAGTGCAAAAAGCAACAATGACTGAGGTGGAGGGAGTATGCAGACCAATGCAGGGAGAGAAGGCTAATAATTTAGGTAATTTGGAGGATGATTACATCACAAAGGCTGTATTTGAAGGCTTCTCTAAATACAGGCCAAAGTGTGTCTTTCTTTCTCCAGGGTTTGAAGGATGCTTTGTGGCCTCCCCTATCCTAAGAGTCATTGTGCCCTGGTGATGGATACCCCCCCCAAAAAAAAAAAAAAATGGTGGATAGACTAACTGAAGCGGACAAAGAGTAAAATTTAGGCCTGATTTAGATTTCTGTGAGGAAACTTTATAAAGCTTTAACCTACATAAATGGCCAGCGTTGTTGTTGTATTTGTACTTGTGTGTGGTGCATTATGTGTTAAATACTGTGTCCTGCTGTCTTATATGCAGTGCCAGTCAATAGAAACACAGAAACTGCTGTGGCTTTTCCTCACCTAGGTCCCCAGTAATTATTGTGGTCCGTTTATGTTTAGCAGTTAGCAGTTCAGGTGTGTCGTACTTCAGGACACAGTGTTCATTACGCCGTAGGGTTTCAGAGGGGTTTGCAGCTACGATGTAGTTACTAGGGCTGGGCCATATCATACCTTTTATAGTAACACCGGTGTAATGTTGGGCAATGATAAGAAAATGAAGTATTGCGATAGAATATGGGTAACACGCGCAGTGCCTTTGTTTTCATACGCACATGGTGGACAAAGCATGGCGGCGACGGAGAATGAGAAGGGTGAAAGTGGAACGTTGAATGAAACAGATGAACCTGAACTGGTTTGTAAAAATGCTGCAGCTTCAGTGGTGTGGAACTGGTTTAGCTTTCGTCCATCAGATACACAACAAAGCACTATTTTTGGTAGAGCATGCTAGTGGGCCGTTGTTATTACCGTGTTTTCGGCACTATAAGTCGCACTTAAAATCCTTTGATTTTCTGAAGACTCGGCAGTGCCCCTTATAATCTGGTGCGTCTTATGTATGAATTCTAGTTGTGCTTACTGACCTCGAAACGATTTGATGTCGTACACGGCGCTCGAAAATCTGTCAAAAAATGTTTTAGTACGACTTTGCTAAGCTACGAAGATGCACCGCTCGATGGATTGTCGGAGCATTACGGCTATCGTAGGCAGGAGCCTCGCGGAGTGATACGTACTGCGCCTCAACATTATATTACCGTATTGTGTGTGTATGGCCTCTTTTTAAGTTATGCTGAGGATATGTCGGATATATGTTTTATATAACTTTAATGCACAAAAAACAGCTGCTTGTTTAAGTGAAAATACATTGATGGGGTTTTTTGCACTAATAAAGTTGTGGAGTTGTGTTTTGTCTCATGTATATCGTCAGTTATATGGTTATTGCAAATTTTCAAATAGGGCTGTTCGATATAACGATATGTATCGGATGACAATATAAAAACATCTATCGTTTCATTTTACGCTATCGTTTGTTTCGTGGTGTCGCAAAATAAACTGTTTACGGCAATATTTGTTCATCATTTTGATGGTCACTGTGGTGGCTATATTACTTAAAGTTCTCTCTTTCTCTTATATTTAATATCACCCCACTACGGACAGACAAGCGCCTGTTTTTATGGGTTGTCGTTAGCAACAACGACGGTAAAACCATCGCATGTCCGTTTGTTTATTTTCCACATAAACCTTTCACAATAAAGCTCAAGATCCTGTTGAGACTTTTCAAAATAAACGGAATCACGTGAAAAAGTATTATTGAGTTGTCAGGTGCTAAAAAATAAACCTTAGACTCAAACGTTATAACAGGCTTTTCCTCGCAGCACGCCGTGTAATAAAAAAACGGCGGCCATTACAACTTATGTCTAAAAATGTATCGTTTAAATCGGTTAAAACACTCGACTCCAGGTACACGACACGCAGCTGGAAACACTTCAGCTACCCGAGATTCACAGAACTGACAGAAAATATAAAATTTTTGTGATTTATATCGTTATCGGACGATAGATGTTTTATATCGGGATATGAGATTTTGGTCATATCGCACAGCCCTATTTTCAAATATGATAAATAGTTTTGGCCGTATTGCCCTGCCCTAGTAGTTACCATGCAGATTTCGAGCAGAAGTGTAAATCCCCAGTACTGTGTTTCCATGTTACTTGGTTATCTAGGAGTATAAATGTTATCAAATGAGCTGTGGCTCTCACTGAAATCCCTCCCCCATCATTTCTTCTTCTTTTGGCCCTTCTTCATTTTCTCCCATATTCTTGTGGCTCTTCTCATATTGCAGTGAAAGAAAGCAGCACCACTGCAGAAATATAGTGAGTGCTTTTTGCCTACACTTGGCTGGGAGAGATAACAAATAGCTTGTATTTTCCACCTTGTTGTACTGTTGTGTACTGTGTTCAGATAAGTGGCATTTTAATAAATGGCGCAGCGCCCAGGTCCACACTCAGTCTATTTAGGAACTGTATATTTTGCCTTATTGTATTAACTGTTGCAGGATTTCTTGTGAATGGCTTTGCTAACGCCTCGGGCTTTGTAACTATAATACTTGTAGACAAGGCCTATTGACCGTCCGGGCTTAAATGTAAGCACAAACACACATATCACCCGCTCCCCCGTGACAGGCAGCGAGATGAACCTCAGTGAACTGAGTAACGAGCTAATCACGAGTGTCCCAGTAATAAATAGGCCTTGTTCATAGTCCACTAATCCCAGTCATTTAGCCCTGGTGTGACAGCAGAAATCAATTACTGCAGCTGCTCTATGCTGCTGTCCAGCTGCAAATAACACACTGTCACCTCACTGTTCACAGTAGGACATTATGCATTTGTAATGTCAGTTATCTAAAGTAGTCAGATAATCTTCACCACCCTCGTTCAAACTTTAAATGCTCATTATATAAATCATATGTTGTGTCTGGAGAAAGAATAAAGACTGTAGTCTAGCTTCAGAACCTCGTCCCTAACGTGCACCACGGCGGTGTTAGTGTTATGGTTTGAGGCTGTTAGACCTTGGCCAGGATGCCTCACCAGCAGGACGGGAAAGAATTAATTTTTTGTATCACATTTGGTCAAGCAGCATGACAGCAGCCATAATTACCAAAGTACAACATAATGTTTTACAATATCTAAATCAATTTCCAGATCTTCATCTAGAGCTGGGCGATAGAACGATAACGATATGTATCGCGATATAACTTTTACTCGATAGAGAAATTAAGCTATCGCGGTAGACCTCGCCGCTCTTGTCCTCTTTAAAAAAAAAAAAAAAAAAAAGGTCAGCCAATCCAAATTCAGTAGCGCAGAGCCGAACCAATCACAGCCGCAGCGTCACGTCGCGTGACTTGTTACGTACAGCACAAGTGCCAAGCCGCACGTGTGTTTGTTTGGGAAGCAGCCAGCGCGTAATGAGTGTGCCGACTAGAAAAATCAACCGAGCGTGACCGAAGAGAAAACAGATGATGGTTCCAATGCCGGAGAGATTGTCGAACGGAAGAGCCATAGAAGCTCCGTAGTGTGAAGGTATTTCGGCTATTTCAAGTCTGACAAAAAACAGAGTAGCGTGCACTGTAAATTGTGCCGAAAGCAAGTCTGGAAATACAATAAACTGGTGCATGCGTCACACTGTGCGCCACGTTATTGTTTCGGTGAAATGAATTTCTACAATACTGTTAATTCTACTCTCTGCAGTGTTTAAATGCTTACATATACACACAGTTACTGTCCCTCCACACATACGACTCGGTTCTGCTTCTATGCCCCAGCTTTGTTTACTTTTTCCCACCGAGGCTTCTAGACTTCTGATTGGCCAACATTTCTGCACGGTTAGGAATCTAGCGCCACCTGCTGCTTTGGCATGTTCATAGCAGCGTTTTCCTTCATTTCTGCCTTTATGTGTGGACGGGATTATTTTTTAAAACGAAAACGGAAAATCTCCGTTTTCAAAAATACCCGTGTACGTGTGGACGTAGCCTCAGTCTCTGACTGGAAGCGCTAATTCGTCATTCGGCTTTTGTCAGACTAAAGTAACTGTTAAAACTGTTTGAAAAGCTAAGCTATACAACAAGGAGAGATTGAGAATTTCCTTTTAGTTCTCAGTTTATTTGATATTGACAAAAGTTAGTCAGTTTTGTCTGTTCTTCTGTAAAACAAACTAAGATTTATTTTTAGAATTAATATTTTGTTTCTAAGTGGAATTGACAATTTAGTCTGTTTCGTTTGTTCTATTTTGAAACTTAAACGCTTTAGCGGCTGCCTTTTGTGTAGTTTGCAATATTTGCCTTTATTTATCTGAAAAAGTCTCATGTTCCTTAAGTACATCTACCCTGTTGAACTTATTATGGGAAATAAATATTTAAATCAAAACAAGCTGCTGATTATTTCACATTTTACTTGTGAGCAACGGCACATTTAAATCTTACAAATATAGTTATTTGGCTTATATCGTGATAGATATCGTTATCGCCTGAAATGAAAAAAACATATCGTGATATGAAAAAATCTCATATCGCCCAGCTCTATCTTCATCCAACTGAAATTTACTGAAAGGACTTTAATTAAGTAGTTTTTGTGAAGAAAAACTCCTAAATACCAAGTTGATTCTGTCATGAAGGTTGTAATGAGCAAAACTTCAAAGCCAATGTGCAGAAATGATGAACAGATAGTGGAAATGTTTAGATGCAGTAACTGAAAGAAAGGCTTTGATTGTATTATTTCAATTTATACAAATATATTGTGTATAATAGCTCACACAACAGTCAATGCAAGACACTTTATGTTGTAAAGACCCAACTTTTCAATTTCAATTCAATTTGATTTATACAGCGCCAAATCACAACAACAGTCGCCTCAAGGTGCTTTATATTGGAAGGCAGAATCTACAGTAATACATACAGAGAAAAACCCAACAATCATATGACCCCCTATGAGCAAGCACTTTGGCGACAGTGGGAAGGAAAAACTCCCTTTTAACAGGAAGAAACCTCCGGCAGAACCAGGCTCAGGGAGGGGCGGGGCCTGCTGTGATTGGTTGGGGTGAGAGAAGGAAGACAGGATAAAGACATGCTGTGGAAGAGAGACAGAGGTTAATAACATGATTCGATGCAGAGAGGTCTGTTAACACATAGTGAGTGAGAAAGGTGACTGGAAAGGAAAAACTCAGTGCATCATGGGAATCCCCCGGCAGCCTACGTCTATTGCAGCTTAACTAAGGGAGGGTTCAGGGTCACCTGGTCCAGCCCTAACTATATGCTTTAGCAAAGACCCCCAACAATCAGACGACCCCATATAAGAAAACAATTTCTCAGGAAGGTGTAGGCATGTGCCATGAGAGAGTGAAAACAGGAGAAAGCTGAACGCTCTTCTTCTCTTTCTACGTTTGAATGCCGTAGGAACCACAAATAAGCCAGCAGTCCAAGAGTGAATTTTTCTATCTGGGTATACAGCACCATGAGACAGGACATGGTTTGGACCTTGTATATGTGGAGAAGAATTTTAAGTTAGTCTGGATTTAGCAGGAAGCCACTGAAGAGAAGCTAGTATGGGAGAAATATGGTCTCTGGCCTCTTTCAGTACTTGTGCTGCAGCATTTTGGAACACTTGGGGTTTTTCAACAAGCTTCTGAGAACCTGATGATAATAATGAAATACAGTAGTCAAGCCTGGAAGTAATAAATGCATAAACTAGTTTTTATCATCACTGCCAGACATGATGTTTCTATGTATGTTGTGCAAATAATTTTGTCGAAATGCAGGAAAGCAGTCCTACACATTTGTTTAATATGTGCACTCAAGGATGTACCATGGTCAAAAAGACACCAAGGTTCCTCACAGTGTTTCTGGAGGCCAAGGTAACCACAATGTCTGTGTGAAGAAAAGAACTGGAATCACAGAGGAGCTTAAAGGTGCTGACTCTTTCAGCGTTAGCACCAGTGATATGGATGGGTCAGTGTTCCATGTTGCAATCTTGCAGTCCACTATCATTCCCTTTAGTGACGCTGACACAGATTGTCCTGGCACCAGCTGTTTAGTGCTTTCATCTTCTCTCTGTAGGCTGGCTGATCATTGTTTGTGATTGAGCCCACAACGGTCGTGTCATTTGGCAATAAAGTGATGACATTGGAGCTGTGCTTAGAAACACAGTTATGAGTAAAGAGCACAGTCCTGTAGCGTTCCTGTGTTTGTCATAAACAAGGAGGATGTGCATTTACCAGCTCTCACCACCTGGGTCCTTTTCATGAAGTTGGAAATCCATCTGCAGATAGACATCTTTCACTTTCTCACATATGTGTTCCCTTTTTCTAAGTCGAGGAGGCGAGGGCGTCGTCTGTGGCAAACTGAAGAGGATCCAGGATCTCAGGGAGGAGTAGAGGTGACACTCTGAGACTTTCAATCTGGAAGGATGTCTGGTCTTGGAGACCACTTTCTAATATTCCATTTGAAAGTGTTTCTGGAAACTAGGCTTTCCTGTTCAGGTTTCTGCCTGTATGCAGAAAATAGCAGTATGGAACTGTGGTGTGTCGTCTGAAGTGCAGGGTAGGGGTGGAGTTTGTAACAGTGTTTGGATGGGATGTAACAATGATCCAGTGTCTGATCGCCTGTTGTAGAAAAAGAAATATGCTGATAGAATTTTGGGAGAACTGTCTCCATACCGGCTCTATTAAAGTCTCCCTAAACAATGAATGCTGCCTCTGGTTTAGAATTCTCTGAATCACTAATAACGTTGCACATTGCATTCAGAGCCAATATATCACCTCGTGTAAACAGCTCAGGAGGCACACTGGGCTCCAGCCATGTCTCTGTGAATGCAAAATCACAGCAGTTCTTGATGAGCTTTTGATGCTTAATCTGTGCGCGCAGCTTGTCCAGTTTGTTGTTAAGGACCTGAACATTAGCGAGCCCGATGTTAAGGCGAGAAGGCTGGTTTCTCTGCTGGATCCAGAACTCCATCATAGTGGCATCTGTAATATTGACAGCTGTTATGTATGATGTCCATATTGAATCTGTGAAAGCACTGTATGCATACAAAAAAATATTATTTTAAAAGTAGATTCTAAGTCTTTTGGTTCTTGTTGGTGCATCCACCAATATTCATTCCATAGACTGAATATTATAAAATTAAAGAACACTTAATGTTTTCATAGCAGTTTGGCTGAGGTGATGGAGTGACTGGCCAAGAACTTGTGACTTTGTCTTTATCACTTGCACATATTCAGAGAGCACAAAGGGTGGGTAGGAGTTATTCCTTGAAAATAATTTACCATCTGTGCTTAACGGCATCTGA
Source organism: Maylandia zebra (assembly GCF_041146795.1). Taxonomy (NCBI): domain Eukaryota; kingdom Metazoa; phylum Chordata; class Actinopteri; order Cichliformes; family Cichlidae; genus Maylandia; species Maylandia zebra. Next base: position 1,265,913 of record NC_135185.1, on the reverse strand, counting down.
AGACTGTCCATCAACCTGCACAGCGAGGACCCAGCTCAGAGGCCTGTGCTTTAATTACATGTGCAAACAGACACAGAGTTAAAGAGAAAGAAAATAATACGTTTCTAATCAAAGGGTACTCCTCTGTAAAAACATATTTAAGGGTTTAACCTGCTACTAACACAGAATTCGTTTAACATTAGCAACAGGCAACCAGATATAGACAGAACCTCATACAGTATTGTGAAGGCAGTTTACTTTTGTTTTTATTTTTCCAAAAACTGTTGTATGATCATTATAAAATAACACATCTATATATAAAAATTACTAAATAATTAATTTTAGACCCTCCGCAAATCGCTACCTTATCATGGTGGAGGGGTTTGTGTGTTCCAGGGACCCCAGGGGCTATGTTCTCCAGAGGCTCTGTCCCTTGGTAGGGTCTCCCATGGTAAATTGGTCCTGGGTGATGGACCAGACAAAGAGCAATCCAGAAGACCCCTACAAGTAGAACACCAAGGGAACAGTTCATCCTGCCCGGGATAGGGTTACCGGGGCTTTGTCCTCAAGCCAGGCCCAGGGAGGATGCCCTAGGGCGAGCATCTGGTAGCCGGGTCTTAGTCCATGGGGCCCGGCACGCACAGCCCGAAAAAAGGACATGGGCACATCCTCCTACAGGCCCACCACCCACAGGAGGCTCTGTAGGGGTTGGGTGCATTGTGTGCCAGGCGGCGGCCAGAAGTGGAAGCCCTGGCGGACTAATCCCCGGCTACCAAGATGGCTACCAAGCCACAGGTCGATGATCGATTTTGTAATCGTATCACCAGACCTGCGGCCATATCTTCTGGACACTCGGGTAAAAAGTGTCCAACCTGATTTCTCCAACCTTTCCACCTGGAACACTCTATTGACCTGGATTGAGTACGTACACAATTCCCTTACCTCCTCTGCCACCGGCCTCTCACCCTTAAAGGCATCCTTGGGTTATCAGCTGCCATTGTTTACATCAGTTGAAGGTGAGTGCACTGTTCTATCCATCCAGCACCACCGTCACAGTGTTTTCGACTCTAGAAAGCAGTGTGGTCAGTCAAGCTGCCACCAAGGAGCAGAATAAGCACCTTGCCAACAGACGCATCAAGTGACCCCATTAATGACGAGGTTGGAAGGGTTGGCGTTCCACTAAGCACATGAAGAACTCAATCAGGAAAATGTTGTCCAAATTTATCAGCCCTTTTGAAGACATGCCATTATCAACCCTGTGTCTGAACGTCTCAAGTTTCTGCACAATATGCAAATCCATAACGTTTTCTGTCTCTCATTTGAAACCCTGTCTCGAGTCCTCTGTGCCCTGCGTCTGAACCTTCCCCCACCTGCCCAGCTCATCAATGGCTTACCAACATATTTGGTAAGGCGGCTCATGGAAGTTAGACGTGGGAGAAGGCTTCAGCGTTTCGTGAACTGGGAGGGGTACATGCTGGAGGAACCTTCCTGGGTTCCTCAATCAGCCATATTGGATAAAACCATGCTTAGAGACAACCATCCTGATAAACCTGGCGGGTCGCCGGAAGGCTCTTGTTTGGGTGCTACTCTAACGGTCCTCAAGTCCTTCTGTGCGTCTCTCTCTCTCTCTGTGAAGTGTGTGGTGTGTTTGTGTGTGTGCTTACCTCCTCTCCATCACACCTGAAGTAATCAAGATCACCTGTTTGCCATCTGCTGATCAGTCTGCCACTACTTATGCTGGGAGCAAACTTTCGGTCTTCACCAGAGCATTGAACCGACCACACTGTGAAACCGTCTCTGATCAGTAAGTCTGTTTCCAGTTTGCACAACGACTACGTACGTGTCCCCTCCTCTGTGCAGAAGCCCCGGTGTTTTTCCCCAGTGAGAGCGATTTATGTGTGAGAGAGCTGTGGAGACGATTCTGTTCCTGTTCGGTTTCCTTTCCAAGGAACTTGAAAAGAGAGACTGTGGATTTATCCCTGCCTGAAGATGTTGTAAATAGTTTTCCTTTCACGAGCACTGTAAATAAACTCACCATATCTGATCTCCTGAGTCCTGTGTTTGAGTCTGGCCTGTCTCGTTGGTTATTTGCATTTTGTTTAGAGCACTCAGTTTAATCTTCCTCCTAGTGAAAGCTTTTCTATCCTCAGAAATCTTCAGGGTCAATGCTGTTATCCTCAAACAGTGACAATTCTACTGGATCTGATGGCTTCCTCTGTAGTGGCAATACAACTGGGACACCTGTATGTGGAAGGGTTTGGTGCCACGTGGCCTTACTGGGCAGTAAGGGTCTCCACAAAATCCCTATGTACTTGTTACCAGTGAAAGTTCCTTGATTCAGGGCATTACCTTGATGACAGATTCAGTCAGGAAAGTAGTCTCTGTAGATTTCTGTCTTATGGTCTGGGCTGAGAGATGGGGCCCACAGATGTGCTCTAACCACATAAACTGTCTGGAAATGCTGGCAGTTCATCTGTTGCTAAAACATTTCCTCCCTTGGCTGAAAGGTAATCATGTATTAGTCAGGTAAGAAAATTCTACAGTTGTTGCATACATCAGCAGACAAGCAGGAGGTCCCCTAGGTTACACACACTAGCATACAGTGACCATTGACAGTAGGCAGAGACCTCCTTTGTTTGGTACAGCGGTAAATACAGTGGGTAAAATACGTATTTTTTCTAACTATGTATATATATAACATTAAAAAAAAGTGCTATTGATAAATCTCACCAGATGTCAGTAACAACCCGTCCAATCCATACATGCAAAGAAATCAAACCGTAGATGTCCAACATTGCTCATCAGAACCTTTAGTAGTGTCAGCAGTGGTTTTCCCAACATTAAGGTTGTGAAGGTCTTATTCTATCCATCATAAGATGTTTCTTGTGCGACACCTTGGCAATGACACACCTTTTTATAGGTCGCCATTTGGGGCTGAACTAGCTGATATGAATTTGCATGAAGTTGCAGGATTGTTTTCTAATTACTAAAGGATTTCAGCTGGTGTCGTGACTTCCCCTTTTTACACCTCCACTTCGTCATGTGTTCAATACGTTTTCCCTGCGTCATTTCTCATTATTACACTTAATTTGTGGAAATCTATGATTTGATGTCTTTGCACGTGTAGGTTAGATGGATTGTTAGCAACATCTGGTGAGAACTGCATTTCAGTCCTCTGTTGTAGTGATTATATCATTTCTGCAGTTTCTGGTTGAAATGGATGAGGCCTTCTCACCGATCAAGGTGCATCTGGCAGATATTTCTGGGTAATATTTTCTGGACATCTGGAAAAGGAAAGGAAGACTGTCGGCTGCCTTTTATTGTCTGCCTTTCGCCCCTGAAGAGCAAAACCGGCTCCATACCTTATGTTGAGTCTTTGCGCTGCAGATTGACATGGACAGAGCTCAGGGTATTTAGACAGAATGACCACTTACCTTTATCCATTATGGCACCTGGCCTGCTGGTGCCATAATGGTGTTTGTGGTTCTGATAAGGCCACGCTGGAGGTCTCGTTATAATGAGACAACTACTTGTGCTAATTGGACAACCAGGGTTGTAGCCATAGCATAAGTGTTTATTTTAGTTAATTATAATAAATTTGCAGAGCAGACATGCTTAGGATAAATTAAGCAGTTTTTATATTTCTCAATCCAAATACCTCTGTCTCCTCTTGGAGATTTTTTTTTTTTGGTGTATACAGTGGATTATTATACTATGAATATTTCCTGAACCACTAGTTCAGTGCCACTCCAGTGGACAGGTATAGGTAAATATACACGTTTAACAGACTTTGAACTCGTCACAGATACAAAGATGCCGCTGCTGTTAGTTCAACATCTTCCCGTGCCTCCTTTTTATCACCTTCCTTTACTCCCGTTTCACTTCTGCTTATCCCTCCATTCTTCCCTCATTGTCTAATCCTTTTATCCATGAACACACCGCCCTCTGAAGCTCACACAAACACACATGGTTTTCCAGCCTTTATTTTCTGTCCTCACCAACTGTGTGAAGAGGATGAACATAGAGATACGCAAATGCATTCTACACTCAGCTCCTGTGGCTCTGGTCTGTACCACAGATGAACTAATGCATCTAATTTGCTAACTGGTCCATTTGGTGGGACTGCACATTTGTGTAGATCGTGGGCGGTGGTGAGCATCAGCCTATCCCAGAGCAGCATTTCCCTCAGGCTGTCAGAGGCGCATTACCATGGTGATGTCATCCTCAAGCTGTGAGTTTGCCAGCATCCCACAAGGCTCCCGATTACTGGAAGGGAGGCGAGTGAGAGGAGAGAAGATCGATCTGATAATTAGGCAATAAGTGACAAACTGACGCCACGGTTTCGTTCTGAGGAACCTCAAAATTAGCTTCCAAACATATTTTGCGAGAACCGTCTAGGCAGTTTGAAGACTGTTGACCAGACGGAGATAAAAGAGCAGTATGTCATCTCTGTTTTGTTGTAGCAATGATATGAAGATTATGAATAATGCACGTTGGATATTTTTGTTCTCTTTCTTCAGTCCATCCATTTTCTTAACAGCTAAATCAGCTTCGGGTCATGGAGGTCAGCAACCTATTCAAGCTGTGAAAAAGAATTTACCCCGTCCTGATTCCACCTTAAATGTTTTAGACCATCAAACAAATTCTACTATTAGACAAAGACAACCTGGGTAAATACAAAATACAGCTTTAAAATGATGATTTCATTTATTAAGCTATTTACACCTGAGTAGATGTGGACGTTGTCTTTTTTTAAACAGTTATCTGTATTTTCTTCAGTAGTACTTAAACACCAAACTACACACAGGTGACAACGTTTTTCAGTGCTCTTTGTCTCGGAGCTCTTCTTGATAATATCTTCTATTGATAACTGTAGCCTGCGATTCATTAAATCAGCTAAGTACCTCGTGTCCTGTGGATGGCGCTATTGTAACCCTAGAGCAGAAATGTTTTGTCACAGGATAAAGGCGATCACTGTTGATCTGCTGTGACCTTTCTCTGTCAGAGGGCAACAGATGCCCCTGAGGATAACAGAGGAACTGGATTCACTCACTGTACGAGTCAAAGGCCAAGGATTTGTTCAGACACAGATTTATTTACACAGCTTTTTCTTCAGGTTAAGTTAAAGGTTGTTTTCTTTTGTTACAATATCTTCATCTACACAGAAATGATCTTTATAACCAAGCAAACCTGGATGTTCTGTACCACAAATACAAATTAATTTGAAAACATAATAAAAGTAAACTTTGAGTGGTCGTGTTACACTGAGTCACACCTTTCTCTGAACTGTTAACTAACCTGATTTCTGTTGTTGCTTGTTTTTCCCTGGCTCAAAATGGGCCTTCGGTTTAAGCATAATCGCTCGTTGTATGGCCGAGGCCGTCTGTGTTACTTAAGATTATTCCTGATTATTTGATGAACAAAAATAATTGATTATTCCATCGTTTAGCCGTGTAATTGGACAAAAGTCTTCTGCCTTATTAATAGAGCATTAATAAATATTCAAATGAGAGGTATTTTAAAATGAACTGCTCTTTGGTTTACAATTTAGAAATGCAATGTTTTAAAAACTGTGTACAATCTCTGTCAAGCAAAAAAAACCTAGCGTGGCTTTTACACGATATATTAAAATTAAATTGAAATAAATGATCTCAAGTACGATAATTTCAAATAAAACAATCTAAACTAAAGCATAAAGTAAAATTACCTATACTCTGTCTTCTTGGAAGGCTTTCTTACATTAATAGGTGGCAAAAATCATCTGCTGGATGACATAGATTTGTGTGTGTGTGTGTGTGTGTGTGTTTAATGAGTGTGTGTTGGTAGCCTTTTAAAGAGGTGGTGACTGTAATGAAGAAAAGTGGGCATGTCAACATTAGAATTTCTGTGCTTTGATGCAAAAACAGATGTTATAATGGTGTAGATCAGGGGTGTCGAACTCCAGGCCTCGAGGGCCGGTCCTGCAGGGTTTAGATCTCACCCTGGGTCAACACACCTGAATCAGATGATTAGTTCATCACCAGGCCTCTGGAGAACCTCAAGACATGTTGAGGTCATTTATCCATTTAAATCAGCTGTGTTGGATCAAGGACACATCTAAAACCTGCAGGACACCGGCCCTCGAGGCCTGGAGTTCGACAGCTGTGGTGTAGATGTTAATAATTAATGTTAATAATAATTCAGTGGCCCAGGTCAGTAGCCCGTGTACATTTTTATTGGCCTGTAGGGGAAAAAAAGCTTGTATTTTTATATTTTTAAGATTTTAATACAACTTTATTCAGATAATATTTTCTCTTAAAATCTGAAAAATATTGTACAAAAGTAAAATAACAAAAGCCAGACATAAATATGGTCTAGTACACCCATGCCCCCCTTTAGACTCACCCCTGTTTGTTGCAGGTCACTGCCTCAGCCTTCAGCAGGCGGCCCAACTTCACCATCGTCCCAAACTTTCATTACTGATGGAGCAGCTACAACGTTCGCTTCTCTTCATGTCAGTTTGTTGATCAGGTGTTTTTTCCACTGGGTCCTGTGGTTGGGGGTTTGTTGTGTTGATGTGAGTACGGCTGGCAGCGGGACTGTGTAAATAGTGAGCCTCAGTAAAGCGTGCTGCAAAGCACGAAAATGTCTCCGTGTCTGCCGTGGCGTTTCACAGGTGCGTCAGCATCTAAGGAAACAATTCGCATCGAGGATTTCTGATAATATAATCCAGTTATTCCAATAACGCCAGGAGTCGTTGCAGCCTTATTAAAACAAAAGAAATCATTTCTCACTGAAGCCATAGGACAAAGGTCAAAATTTAGAAATTGCATTTTTTTAAACTTCTGATGTTCAATATCAGTTTTTCATTTAGAATAATTTTTAAAATAATTTAATGGCACGAGGCTTTCTGTTTTACATTTTTCGTTTTTCAACCTCTCTACGTGTGAAAGCAGCATTTCCCCCAAAACGTCTTCTTTTTATTACTTATCTCCAAATATTAGAACTAAAAGCTTTTTACTGCGTATAGTCTTGGATATGAATTTACATTCAGAGACTCATATTGTGTAAGTGCTGCTGTTGTGCTATCTTGATAGAATTTGTGCTGATTTCAGTATGAAAGCCATGCAGAATAAGTAATGTATATGAATAAAATGTATAAATGCAAACTTAGTATTTTTGAAACACCGCATTAACAGTGTGGCTCTGGTGATGGCGCTTGTTACAAAAAGGCGTCCTGGTGCATGGCTAAGCAGAAAGACTCATCTGGTAATCTCTGGTGACTTGTTCCTGTCATTGCTTTGTCATCATCGTCCAGATGACACTCATGTCAAACGGTCCTATGGGAGCATGCTGCGTGGCTGTATGTGTGTGCGCCCTGGAGTGTTTTCATGTGTGTCTGCTGGAGGTTAGAGGGGTTAAGGGGAGCTAATTTCACGCCTCTTTATTTGCACTGGCCTCAGGAGACGAGCTCTATAAGCATTATCACTTCCAGCTGGTTCAAATGGGACAGACGGGACAGGACTGCAGACACGTAGAGACCAGAGCACAGAAGATGCTTTCTAGAGGCTTAGGGTGTCATTTGTTTTTATTGATGTTTTTCATTTAGATTTTATAGACATGTGTATCGTATTCTGTTTGTTCGTAACTGTTTTGTTATATTTTAGCTGCAGTTTGAAGATACATTGTATTAATATGATTCCTGTTATTTTTGCAGGACCTTTGTGTTGACATTGGTTCATTTTTCTTTCAGAAGTAAAACCAAAACAGGAATCTCTGACTCTGAAGCTCTGTAAACAGGAATTAAATGCACTATGTGGCCAGAAATGTTTGTGCATCTGCCTTCACAAGTATACGAACATGAGTGACATCCTGTTATTTATTCCTAAGGTTTTAACTGGCAGCTGTAATAGCTTCAAGCCTTCTGGTTTGGTTGTAAGTTAATGGGAATTTCTGACCATCCTTCCAGAAGCGCATTCGTGCTGCAGCATTGCGTGTTCCTTTCACTGGAACTGAGGGGCAGAGCCCATCTCCTGAGAAACACCACATCTGGCAACCTCCAAACTCTGACTGGTCCATCGCCAGACAGAGAACCATCAATCATCACTTGAGGGAACATGTTTACACTAGAGTCTAGTTGTGGCGTGCTTTACACTGCATTGCCTTGTACAGCTTGGATGCAGCTACTCAGCCATGAAAGCTCAGCTCATGAAGCTGTCTGTGCACCGTTGTAGAGCTAATCTCAAGACCTCATGAAGTTTGCAGCTCTGTAGTGAATGACTCTGCACACTATGCATCCGCTGACCTGCTCTGTGATTTCACGTGGACAGTTGGTATGACATCACGGTACCACACAGTGGTGCCAGTCACAGCTGCTCCTTGTACCATGCAGTTTGAAGTTTCCTAGACGTCTAAATGAGTTACATGACATTAAAAGACACTCAACACTGCTGAAATCCATCCAGTAACAAATCAGACTGTGTGACACAAGGAGCAAAAACAGACGCTGTGACAAGGGTTGAGAGGAAGATGCCCTATATGCACACTAGAGGGCAATGAGGGAGCTCGGGAAAAGGAGGCACAGGTGAAAAGAAACTGGGTAACGAACAATGAAGAAAAAAAACGAGTGATAAATAGCAGAAGTCAAAACCTGGGGGGCAGACAGAGACTTAATGTTCACACCTGACTGAAGTCCTACGGTGGGACCTTAGACAGCTGTGAGTAAACAAATACCCACAAAGCTCAGTGAACTAAAGTAGTAATGTAGTCCATCCCAGGCGCAGCCCTCTGACCCGTATCCTAAATTTGATTTGTTGCATTTTCAGCAAAGAGATCATCAGTAGATTTATTTCTATTGCAGTAGATTCTCTCTGTGGTTGTTTGTGCTTTTTGTAAGTAGAAATTTGTAAAGGATTGATAGAAATAAGTCATACTCTATGCTGAACACCATTGTCATATAAATTAATGGTTGAACAGCTGAATGTTTTAATATATTTTTGCAAATAGCAGTATTTTATGTAAACACTTCATGTCATGATTCAAATTACCAGTAAAACCAAAATGTACTCGATAGCTTTTTGCTCCTGTTTCAACATAACAATGACAACATGAACAAAAGGAATAGTTTGTCTGCTCTGCTGTGCCACAGTTGTCAACTTGCCATGATCTCCAGTGTGTCAGTGCTCCCAAAGACACGCTTCAAGCTTTTACCTCGTCTCTTTAGCAAGTTTACTGGTACAGTAACATTTTAAAGCACTGGGACGAAGTGCCATGCCACACATCGAACAGTGTTTAGCCTTTCATTGTCCCTGAAAGTCTTCATTTCTGCAACAACCTTGATACATTTTAATCAACTGTCATGATTGTTTTCCGTCACCTCCTGCAGGTGCACAGGCGATCGGCAGAGCGTCTTCGAGACTTGTGCTGTGCCAACCGGGGCACTTTTATCAAAGTGGGCCAGCACCTTGGTGCTCTGGACTACCTGCTGCCCGAGGAGTACACATCTACGCTAAAGGTGCTCCACAGCCGAGCTCCTGAGAGCAGCATGGAGGAGATCCAGCAGGTTATCAGAGAAGACCTTGGCAAGGAAGTAAGAGCAGATAAACTTGATCTACTGTAAGACCAAATGTTGTAGGCATGAACCTTTGTGATTTTTCACATGAGCCTGTCTTAATTGTGTGCGTATGTGTGAGTTTTAACATTACGTTGTGTGCTTCACCTCTCATGATAAGGCATCCTAACAACAGTGATTTCACCCTAATTTCCAATCTAGACATAAATGTAAAAACAGACGTATTAACAGTGGAACATTTGAAAACATCTGAACAACAGCCATCCTCACTTATGTCAAATTTTATTTCATTCAAGTGAGCAGAAAGATGGGTGACAACGGTCCCCGCAGTGAGGCCGACTATACATGACACAGGAGTGAAAGATGATGGCTGATCTACATTTATGGGTGTCTCTCACTCTTAGAGAGAAACTTGGGTACTTTTTTGAAAAAGATTAAAAGTCTGAGATGGAATTTTATATGAAAGACGGATGCAGCCTCAGTGACCTCGCCACTGTCTCTATAAAGTGTTTTGTTCTTGCTTGGTGTTTTGAAGCCACACAGTATCTACCCGAGGCATTTCAGAGAGGAGCTGTGGCAGTTGTTTGGCTTGAAGCAACATTTCCACATTTCAACTTTCCCCCCCTCAAAACAGTATTTCCACTTTTTCTCCACATGGACACACATTTTCCTTTTTCTTAATGGGCCCATATCACATATCTCTGTCGTGTGGATGTGACGAGTAAGGGCTGAATCTGCAAAATAGGCTGACAGCTCGTCAGTTTCTTGATGTTTTATCTGTTTTTTTTTCTTTTTTTTAAAACAAAATGAACATCATGTTTTCTTTAACAAGTCTTTAAACAAGTGAAAGTGTTTAGTGAGGTTTTACGTGACGAGAGCTGAGGGTTGTTTTCTCAGAGACCTGTGGACAACTGCATGTCTTCCACTGGTGATTGGAGAGAATGACACAACATATGTGAAAATTCCAACATTAGGAAACAGAGTCATAGTACAGAATCAGGGAGTCCAGCTGTCAGATAAGAGGACTCTGTCAGCATCGTAGCAGATTTATTCCAGTAAAGAATGACTTTTACCAAACACCTTTATGTTTGCCTTTCATTCGGTCTGTAGTTTAATCATTTTTATTTGGAGTTTCTTTCACTGTAATAGTCGGAGCATCTCTGTGCACGTGTTCTCGTAGCAAGCTGAGAAGTGGGGACGAATAAATCAGTTTAAAACTGCTAAATGACAACCGAGAGGCTGTTAATGCTGCTGTTAGTGTGGAGCACAACATTCAAACTGCTGGTGATGGCAGCCTTTTAGAACTGCAGGAGGAAAGCAATTATTCTGTTATTTTTAGACACAGTGTGTCGCTCTTCCCCTTCTCCTGTGTGTGCATGTGCTACAAGAACGGGTTTGGTAGGTGAACGCGGTGTTCCTACGACTGTTTAGGCAACCACGTTAGGGTTGGATTATGCTGACACAGCATTAATGAATCATTGTTGAGACCTTCATGATAAAATTCACAGTGCAATAATGGTAGATACCAAAATAATGCATATCAGTGATTTACAACCATGGGTAATGCTAGCCATTATTTGAGAACTAGTGTAATATTCATAGTAAACTGCGCAGTCCTTCTCAGTAACCCGCAGAAACAAGGAGAATCGACCTTTTCTCTAATTGCTCTCAGATACATCAGTCTTCTCTTGTTCATGTTTTTAATTAGGTCCACATTCAGTTTGATGTCTTCCAGAGTAGGGCATCATTAACGCTGAAAAGATAGTAATATAATTTGTGTGTCTACAAAGAAGGTAGCAGAATGAATCAGCCCCCCTCGCTTCTGGAGTGGCAGGAGAAGAAGTGACGCTGATGAGCAGCTCTGGAGGCAGCAGCGAAGCTTCGCCATCATTTCCGATCGACTACACATTTATCTCTTTAAATATGTGTGCATTCTAACGTCAGATGGATTTTCTCATGTATAAGTGGTTTGTCACGAGCAGTATGTGGTCTGCTGCTGTTTTCAGCGCCATATGTGGTGAGATGTGCATCGGCGCTGTGCATGCATGTGAGGAACGTTGCCTTGTTTCTGGTTCTCATTTCCCTCTAGAGTAAACCTGCTAAACATGCACAATATGTTCTTTTACTCTGCATGTACTACTACAACTACAACAAACACAACAACTACATCTTGAACAACAACAACCGGAGCTTCCATGGCAGCTGATAATAACTGTAACGACTAAGATTTGCAAAATACCCAAGAACACCATATTCTACAGCAGAGGTCGTGTTATCATCTGGGTTCTGCCAGTAGGTGGCAGACTGCTGCCTACTGGGAATCTGCACTTTCTGTTTTCCCCATGGATAAAGACAAAGAAGTAGGGCTCCAGCTGCCAGCTTTAGCCACCTTTCGGCTTGCCTCGCGATCCATGTTGGCTTAGAACAGCTGATTATAATAGCATGTTTGGATTTAAAGCCACATACTAGCAGCTGCTGTAGTTATATTTACCGTCATCTATTTGTAGTTATTAATTTATACCATATACGATTAACTTAGTGACTAATGTTACTTACAGTAGTATTAAAAACTGAGATTACAGAAAAGTACGTTGGTCTTGATCATTTTTATTTTTTTTAATAAACTGTATATTTGGTATTTGTATGAATAAGCTTTAGTAAGCTGATACTTTATTAATGTGGTATTAAAATGGATATAAAACACACGTATAAATAAAAGTTGAGATTTTTCAAAATAAACTGACTCACGTGAAATAGTATACAGAGTGTTTACAGACGAGAAGCTAAAAAGAGCCGTCGGGTGCTAAAAAATGAACCGTAGAACAGGCCGTGTGGTAAATACTCACAAAGAAAGCTGCAGACTAATGAGAGTCTGTTGATCACAACCGACCAACCAACCCGATGATGTCACGCTCTATACTGGGACAGGATGTTTTAAAACTAACTTTAAGAATCCAGCTTCACACACACTGTTACATCTATGTCGGTTTTTAAGAGCAGGTGAGCCTTTATATGTTTTGCAGCTTTAGTTCCTGCTTATTACACAGAAACTACCACAAATGTAATTATTACCTGAACCACATGCTATGAACTTACACCACTGAGGGAGTAGCTAACTGTAGCTAATGTTACTGGAGGCTAAGGTTGCAAAAAAACAAGGTTGTGTTGAAATAAGATGACATTATTATAATAAATATGGATAAACAACCAGATGTCGTTAATATGACTGTCAGATAACACTGATATAATTAAGCACCCTATGTTCAACAGTTCATTCAGACTGTAGCTATGTGAGTGAATGTTATCATGGTTTATTTCTAATGATAGACATGAAATATTCCAAAAGAAAATTGAAAAAGATGAATTAATTAATTTACTTCATGCAAAGTTATAATGATGTGAAACTGTTGCTCAAACAACTTCAATCATTCTTGGTTTAATTTCAAAAATCTAATTTTCCAGTATGGAAGAACCCTGGGCTGGAGAAGTAGGAGAACATGGATGGGATCTTACTTTTGTGTACTGGACATTTTAAATATCTGTTCCATAACTACTTTCTGTCCAAGCTGAAATATTTTTCCCGCACTGTGTTGTCATCCATATATAAGGTGTGGTGTGAAAGGGGGTCCTCTGCAATCCCATCAAAGTCTGAGGTATTCGTATAAATTATTCCTTTAAAATTTGGAAAAAACGATGTTAAATAGACCTTTATATTCTGTGATCCATGATAAAACAATAATTATTGTTTTCTTATTCTTCCTGTCTTTGAAACATGTGGATTTGGATCAGTGTTTCCAGCTCAGTCCAGACTTCCTGATGCTTGTAATCATTTGTTAGTGTTAGCTCCTGTGTAATAAGCAGGAATTTATCACAGGTATTTTGGGTAACAATCACACTTTAATAACCTATTAAAGAAAACTTAATGTGCTATTGAATAGAAACAGACAGGTTTGTATTTTGCATTTGTTTCCTGATATTAAGCAAAATCTACCAGAGAGATGTAAACATTTACTCAACCAGAGCATTAAACATAATATTGACATCATTGCTTCTAAGCAAGGCAGACTTCTGGGAACCTAAGGTAGGATTAATTCAAACATTATAATATAGTAATACTACCCAAATGTGCTAAAACAGCAGCCAGTATTACAGTGTTATTATGAGGTTATTACAGTTTATCTCTGTATAAAAATGGTAAAATCCAAACTCGCAGACATTACTTCTTGTAGCTGGCAGGTTATCATGTTGTTACTAAGGTATTATGTTACTGTCATTAATAAGTTTTGCCTCATGGACATGCCTTGACATTTTGACATTTCCACATTATTCCTCTGTTTTTGGGCCCCTATTTTCCAATTACATACAGTTTAGTACTATTACACTCTTTAACTGCTGTTGCTGCATGAGAATACTTGTATATTAACTGGTTATTACTTTGATAACTAAGTGGTAATAACTTGTGTTGGCCTTGTTACCTGACTATTATCGCTTTATTACCGAGCTGTAATAGAAAGTGCTGCTATTAAAAAGACATTAAAGCACTACAGTCACTGAGCTCAAACAGGCAAATCTGAATTAAACGGACTTACTCTAAGTCCTGCTTAGAGCTTGATAGAAGCCAGCTGTCTTCCTCACAGATCTTTAGGGCCAGGTGGCTTCTTTACAACTTCTCAGGACTACCATGACCTGGATGACTGAGGACCCACACAGACATCTTGTCACAGTGTAATGAAATGCGTCAACGATACAGAGGCCCATTCTTTCAGTTTCACATGTTTGTGTCCGTCTGCTGCTCAAAGTAAAGCGTTAGCTGCAGTTGTGACCTTGTAGTGATCACAGATGCACTCCAACATCTTAATAACTGAAACAAGGCTTCGTCATTTTTCACCCAGCGAGGAAATAAAAGCCTCACATTTACCAGCCATCGCTACGGCGTACGTTATGCAGTAGTGTCCATAAAGACAAACTCAGTGGTCCAAGCTGTCAAACTGTACGTGTAGCTGCTGCTTTACACAATGGTGGGATAAAAAGTGAAAGGACAGTGTGTATACGTCGTATTGTTCGTATGTTACATCTGCATTGCATTAAGACGGGGAGGAGGATATTGGAGTTTTCAGAGCTGAGCCTTTCACTTCTTTTCCTCTGCTAAGTAATCTGTTTTTATTTCTTCTCTTCTGCACTGTAATGATTCATGTCACCTCCTCCAGCTGGGCCCGTGGCGCGCCGCCATGGAGAAAAATGACCACCTTACTGCAGATACAGACACCAGTGTGTTGCCATTTAACTGGGAGACCTCAGGGGCCATTTTATTTGTGCCACAACTCATTTCAGGGAACGTATGTCACTGTGGGTCTGCCCTGTGGGAGCAGGCCCCACATGCACACATTACCATGTTTATTAACAACACAGCTGAGATTAAGTAGTGAGTGTGTAGGAGAGTACATGAATCAGAGGCTGCAAACAGGGCGCTGATTACAGAAGCTGTACAGTGATAAAGAGTTGGACTGTTGCTGTCAAGCCTTTTTTTCAACATCGTTTTTACAATAATGTAAATTTTAAGAATCGCAGATGTTTAAATTTCACTGGGATTCCTCCGATTTTTCACAGCTCCCTAAAGTGACAGGTTCATCTAGAAATTACACGTTTACTTAACCCATGAAGGCTCTCTTTGCATGTCAGATCCCACTGGATGCTCCTTCTCACAGTGGGCAGACATTGGTAAGCAAAGACAATTTCATTCCATTTAGCATATTTGCATAATGAATAACTCTGTTGTTCCCACACAGTCTCATGCTGCATGCATAATTCATTGTCCTATGGCATCTTCCACATGCCTCCCGGTCAGCCTGCGCCCGATGGGCCGACATCGTGTTCAAATTAGTCTCTTTTCATGTTTCACTAGGAAAAAAAAGCAGGGCAATTGTCCCAGTGATGACGTGAAAGTATCAGTGCGAGCCTGCCGAACACGATGCTGTGGTAGATGAGGGTGGTAACATTTATACAGTCCCAGCCTGCACTCTTCACCCATTCATACATTTCTAATATTCACACACCTGCAGGACTCACCGACCTTGTATCAGTTCTTAGTTGGGCCACGCTGAACAGGCAGTTACTGATTACTGACAATCGGCAGGCATTGATCAGTCAGAATGCCAATCACACTTTGAGTCTGATCATAGACAGAGTGGAGATTTGTGTGGAAACGGGTTAAATTTGCTTTTGTTCCCACTGCAGAGACGCGTCTCTGAATGATAAACGTTAATGTACTGCATTTATCGATTGCTCTTCCAGCCTTAAAGCCCCTGTCCCCCTCTGTCCCTAAAGACAAATACATGTAGACACCAGTAGGACCTTCTGTTCAGGGTGAGTCCCTTTGTGTGCTAAAACATGAGAACTTCACTGATTTTAAAGTAAATTAAATGTCTGTATTAAAAAAATTTCCTCACAGGTTTTATTTTTTGCGTCCCTGGAAAATATTTCCGACTGTATTTGTGTGATCTGTGTGAGTTTGTGTTTTTGTTTTGCTGTGTATGTACAGTGGGGCAAAAAAGTATTTAGTCAGCCACCGATTGTGCAAGTTCCCCCACCTAAAATGATGACAGAGGTCAGTAATTTGCACCAGAGGTACACTTCAACTGTGAGAGACAGAATGTGAAAGAAAAATCCATGAATTCACATGGTAGGATTTGTAAAGAATTTATTGGTAAATCAGGGTGGAAAATAAGTATTTGGTCAATAACAAAAATACAACTCAATACTTTGTAACATAACCTTTGTTGGCAATAACAGAGGTCAAACGTTTACTATAGGTCTTTACCAGGTTTGCACACACAGTAGCTGGTATTTTGGCCCATTCCTCCATGCAGATCTTCTCGAGAGCAGTGATGTTTTGGGGCTGTCGCCGAGCAACACGGACTTTCAACTCCCGCCACAGATTTTCTATGGGGTTGAGGTCTGGAGACTGGCTAGGCCACTCCAGGACTTTCAAATGCTTCTTACGGAGCCACTCCTTTGTTGCCCGGGCGGTGTGTTTTGGATCATTGTCATGTTGGAAGACCCAGCCTCGTTTCATCTTCAAAGTTCTCACTGATGGAAGGAGGTTTTGGCTCAAAATCTCACGATACATGGCCCCATTCATTCTGTCCTTAACACGGATCAGTCGTCCTGTCCCCTTGGCAGAAAAACAGCCCCATAGCATGATGTTTCCACCCCCATGCTTCACAGTAGGTATGGTGTTCTTGGGATGCAACTCAGTATTCTTCTTCCTCCAAACACGACGAGTTGAGTTTATACCAAAAAGTTCTACTTTGGTTTCATCTGACCACATGACATTCTCCCAATCCTCTGCTGTATCATCCATGTGCTCTCTGGCAAACTTCAGACGGGCCTGGACATGCACTGGCTTCAGCAGCGGAACACGTCTGGCACTGCGGGATTTGATTCCCTGCCGTTGTAGTGTGTTACTGATGGTGACCTTTGTTACTTTGGTCCCAGCTCTCTGCAGGTCATTCACCAGGTCCCCCCGTGTGGTTCTGGGATCTTTGCTCACCGTTCTCATGATCATTTTGACCCCACGGGATGAGATCTTGCGTGGAGCCCCAGATCGAGGGAGATTATCAGTGGTCTTGTATGTCTTCCATTTTCTGATGATTGCTCCCACAGTTGATTTTTTCACACCAAGCTGCTTGCCTATTGTAGATTCACTCTTCCCAGTCTGGTGCAGGTCTACAATACTTTTCCTGGTGTCCTTCGAAAGCTCTTTGGTCTTGGCCATGGCGGAGTTTGGAGTCTGACTGTTTGAGGCTGTGGACAGGTGTCTTTTATACAGATGATGAGTTCAAACAGGTGCCATTCATACAGGTAACGAGTGGGGGACAGAAAAGCGTCTTACAGAAGACGTTACAGGTCTGTGAGAGCCAGAGATTTTCCATGTTTGAGGTGACCAAATACTTATTTTCCACCCTGATTTACGAATAAATTCTTTACAAATCCTACCATGTGGATTCATGGATTTTTTTTTCACATTCTGTCTCTCACAGTTGAAGTGTACCTCTGGTGCAAATTACTGACCTCTGTCATCATTTTAAGTGGGGGAACTTGCACAATCGGTGGCTGACTAAATACTTTTTTGCCCCACTGTATTTAAAATGTCTCTTAATCTAATTGTTTCATATGTTGGAGTATGATGACCTCTCTTGGCTGCTGTAGATTTTATTCAGCTGGAAAGTGACTAACAGTCGGTTAACAAATATGTTCTCATATGTAATGATCTTCCTATAACGATTGTAACGTCTGTGTGTACCCAGTGAAACTTTGCACAAACATCATCACACATACAGCAAATATTAACATCTGATATGAAAAAAACAGATATCATGAATCATACATTAAACATACAAGTCTCAGTTCTGGTTTTTAAATTTCCCTTTCACCTGTGAATGCAGTGTCATGTTCAGCGCATGTGACCAGCACTAAACTTAACAGTCAGCAGGATATGAATCTGTGTGAATCACAACTCAATACAGAAGAATTTGAAAAAGCGCCACTGGTTTTTGCAACTTTATTTTACATAATTTTAAAAATTATTTGCAAAACAAAGTGATGATGCAGTTTTATTCCCCAGTGTTCAGTTTCAGCTCAAGGCCTAATTGATTCCAAGTTTTAATGAAAACCTCAGTATTGCTCCTGCTAAATGCTACAAACACCTTGTAAAACAGTGTGACAGACTAACCCTGTGCTACAGTATGTTTGACTTTTGAAATTTGCTCTCCCAAAGCTGACAATCAGATGATTAAGATAGGTTTTTAACATCACACATCACGTTTTTTCTTCAGAAAAATCCTTTTCAGCACCTCCCAAATTACAGGTTAATGAAGCGAACCCTGAATCACTCATGACTGAACCTCATATATCTCATCCAAGTCAGATTTTAATTCAGTTTGACTTAATATAGCACCAAATCACAGCAACAGTCGTCTGTCAGATCCAGGCTCAGGGAGGGGCAGCCGTGACCAGTTGGGGGTGAGGGGAGGGAAACAAAAGACACAATGCTGAAGAAACCAGAGATGAATAATAGTTTAAATGCAGAGTGGTGTAAAAACACAGAGAGTAAAAAGAGGGGATTGAAGAAGAAACACTCATGCATCATGGGAAGCCCCTAGGCCAGTGGTCTGCAACCTTTAACACCAAAGAGCCACTTGGACCCGGTTTCCCCGCAAAAGAAAACACTGGGAGCCACAAATACTTTTTGAGATCTAAAATGAAGATAACACTGTATATATGGTTTTTTACTTTTATGCTTTGTGGCAGTCACAAAGCACTGTACACAAATATTAAAATAAACAATACAATCAATAGACATTATACACAATGTAAAAGATCAAATGTAAAGAATGTAAAGAATATAAAATACGTAGATCAACAAAAGGCTTGTTTGAACAGAAAAGTTTTTAACTGCTTTTTAAAAGAATCCACAGAGCAACTAAGGTGTGCTGCTTATGAAATCCATGAAGTGCTACAGAGAAAGTTACATTTTATTTAAGTAATTAACACATTTTGAACTCTTAAAGAAATATAACAAAAGGAAAGGCACCCAGCTGAACTAAAATGATCCAGCAAACAAAAACTGTTGTGAGCCGCCCCCTTATATCGCCTTTGGGCTTTTGGAGCCTTGACCTGACTTTTAAAAAGTAATTGGAAAAAAAACTCTATGCTGCTAAAAAATGAAAAATAGATATTTGCAAAATTCTGCCTAAATATGTATTTTACCTGGTTAATGTGTGTGGCGGGGAGTGGTCTGCAGCGCCGCTGCAGGGGAGGCGGACGCACCTGAGCGGCACCCGCAATCACGCCTCGCCGCCTTAACGTCTGTGCTCTCTCTGCTGTTGTGTGTCGGGCTGTGAGCTGAAAAGCTACAGCCGGCTGTGTGCGTATAGCAACCGTGTGTGAAAAGTGGTCAATAAAGAGATGCTGAAAAGCGTGTTCATGGAAACATCGTCGGGTCTGCCGTGATATGTTTACAATAAGACTTATGGTCCCGAACCTCTGCGCACAGCGTCTGCAAATCGGGGCTGTACGAAGTCACATTCATCTTTACGCAGGACTGTAAGCTGTCATCTGTGAGGCGTGAGCGGTGTTTGTTTTAACATAGTTCACGGTGGAGCTGCTGACATAATGTGGATCCGAAGATCCATAACTGGCCTAACTGGGGTCGAAAGTCTCGATAAATGCACGGCGTTTCGGCGAGTATACCGGCTTCCGCGAGTGTGACGCTTATTTTGAGCAATGAAAAAAAATAACCACCCGGATCCGCGGGTTGCTGACCCCTGCCCTAGGCCTAATGCAGTGTAAGGCTGTGCCTCCCACTCTGCTTTCAAACGCCCGAGGAACCACAAGAAGACCAGCAGCCGAAGAAGACAGACCTGAGGTCTTTAAGATAAGATGGGCCTGATTATGTAAGACCCCAGGGAAAAGGATTTGAAATTTAATACTGCCTGTATAAACATGTGCAGAACTCTTTGATAGTTTGACTTTTATTACCAACTGCTTTTTGTATTCTTCAACTGTTCATTGTCTTACTGACTAATTTAGTAAACTTTTAATAATCATAACCCCCATTTGCATTTTTATCTGACAAAACTGTTCAAAAATATATAATTTTCATAGCATGGACATATTTAATAGAAACATTTAAACATAAAAGGCAACCCAAGGACTTGAAGATAGTGTGTTACTGTAAGAGCAGCTGTGATTTTGATGTGTTTTACCTGCTGTAGACCGTCATCACAAAGTATTTATTTTAAAAACAGAAGTATTTTACTTCCCCACTCAGCTGTCTTATGTTCTTACTTTACAGTCGGTTATGGAGTTAACTGTGCCAATTTCAGACTCAATTATGGTTTCCGTTGCTTTTTGATTTTGCGAGGGAAACTTCTCAGCAGATTTTATTGTGATGGGGCCACTTATTGATTCTCGGAGTGTGTGAAACAAACAGGGTGGCAGTGTGTTAAAAATCAGATGCAAAGGTGGGAAAACACAATCTGAGGCAATCCAGTACATAACAAGAGGATGTGCAAGATGCTAGCAGGCAGGGTGTGCGTGTGTGTGCGTGTACTTTGATGTTGTTCCCATCTCCTAATTCTTCACCTCTTTCCCTTCATAATCCCTCATCCCCCCTCTGTCTCCTCCAGTTGTCAGAATTATTTCTCTCCTTTGAAGAGAAGCCTCAGGGTGCAGCTTCCTTAGCACAGGTCCACAAGGCAGTGCTACATGATGGAAAGACGGTGGCAGTCAAGATCCAACACCCCAAAGTCCAGAAACAAAGCGCCAACGACATCCTAGTAATGGAAGTGAGTCTCTGTCTGTTCAACTGCTTTTGAATGAGTTAGGACATGTGGGGCTGGTCCATTGGCCTAATGCAAATCAATCAGTTTAAACTTATGATCAGTTTATTGACAACAACTTTGTCAGCTAGTAGGTTTATCATTAACGCTGTCATTGAATTCAAGTGTTCCAGTCGCTTCCGTGCCAGACGAACATTTTTGAAACAATAGGCAGTTCACAGGAGCTTAGCCAGCAGGTACCAGGGTAGGATGCCACCTGTGCAACAAGTCCAGCTGTCACCTTTCTGCACAATGAACTATTCCACAGCAAACTGTAAGTGGTATAATAACAAAGTGGAAGCTACTATGTACCATGTATATCTGTTGAATTTTGAGCTGAATTCAAGTATTCGTTATAGCCTGAAAAGATGACTTTTCACATTTACTGTTCAACCACATTTTGAAAGAAAGGAATATTTTGTAAAAGCCTCGTCAGCTGATTCCACCCAGAGAAACACCCCTCGTCCGGTATCGAGATCGTTGTATTGTGACGTGGTTGTTCTAACCTCATGCACGTTAGCAGATTTGACGACACTCCTTTAGAGCAACAGGAAGACATTTTGCATCTGTTTTTACATGCTGAGCAGTTCTAACCTTGACTAATGAACTCAGAAGAGCCTCTTTCACAAGTGATGAAGCTCATCTCGTCTGCTGTTCCAAACAGCACTTTAGCCAGGAGCGCAGCTAAGTGCCGGCATTAAGTGATGATGTAGAGAGTTGCTGAACAGCAATTTTCTGTCCTCACACTTGATTTGCTTAGTAATGATCTTTGCAGGGAGAGTCTAATCAGCCACTCTTATAATATGTATTAATATGTTGAGAGGGTACCGTTGTATATATGTTTGCTGTTTTATTATGCTTACAGTGAGACTGATTCTTCTTTTTTGGATATATGTATTTAATTTGAAGGTGTTGTTGAAGGCGGTTCATTGGCTCTTCCCGGACTTTGCCTTAATGTGGTTGGTGGAGGAGGCCAAGAAAAACATGCCTCTGGAGCTGGACTTCCTTAACGAGGGACGCAATGCTGAGAAGGTGGCCGACATGTTGGCCCACTTTCACTTTCTTAAGGTACTGATATGGGCATGCATGAAAATGAGACTTCCCTTTAGAGTAACAGTGTAACAGTTTTGTGTACACATGTATTCTAAACAGCTGGTTTTAATTTAAGGCCTTTGATTTATAAAATATGATTCTTACAGTTAACAGAGGTCAGAGTTTTTATGGTCTATGAGAGCTTCCCGTTTGCTGCGTTGTCAGTTATCATTAAATTTTTCTGGTGCTGTTTTTGAGACTTGCTTTTCTTTGTTCGGTTTTTATGTTCTTACAGTTAGAAATGTTACTTTTTTTTTTATTCTTTCTTGTCACGGTGTATTGTGCATTTTTATTGCTTCAATTTAACTTGACAGAGACATAAAATTTGGCAGAATAAAAGATGATTTTGTTCAAATTTGGTCCAATAACAAATGTAATTGTTAATTGTTTTCACAGGCTCATCTGTCATTCTGCCGACTTTTATGTTTCTTACTCACATTTTTCTCCTGTAAACTGTAATGAGTGGAATTTAACTAATTTTCAACTGAATGTTACTAAATAACCTAAAGTACACTAGATTTACTCCTTTGAAGCAGTTGTTTCATTTCATTTAAAATAGTACCAGGATAAGAACTGAGCCTTCTAATGAACCTCTGCTAAACAGCTTCACAGGAGACTGAACAGTGAGTAAATGTGAAAAAGATATAGAGGATAAACCTGCACATCCCATCGTCTGTTGCACATCTCTCTGTCCAGATTCCCATGATCCACTGGAATCTCTCCACCAAGAGAATCCTGACCATGGAGTTTGCAGACGGGGGCCAAGTCAATGACAGGGATTACATGCAGACACATGGCATCAATGTCAATGAGGTACTGCCTGCACTCTGATGGTTAATGGTTAATAGCTTACTGACTAATATTCAAGGTCGTGCAGGTGTGAGCTGTGTGTGACGGTTGTCCCCCCTCCCACCCGTCTGTATCTACACAGGACGTGTCCTGACGTCCTGTGTGTCATCTTTTCACCCCTCAGCTGTAAAAGGCTGATGGGTACTGTCATCACCACCTGGGTGGGAGGGCACTGTGGACACCCATTAATGTGAATCCAAACTCTCATGAAGGAAGTCACTTAGCATTTTCAAACTGATACCATAAGTGTGTCTACTAAAAGTCTCTGAGATGTTTGAATCCCAGTGACTTTAACCTCACGGTCAATGTCAGAGGCCAAATTTTCTGAAAATCTTGTGAACACAAAAAATCGAGAAAGGTACCACCTAGGATCTTTAAATTAATACTATTGGTGCATCTACTAGGAAGCTAAGGGGTAGCACTGGCGGCTACCAGTATTTTTATTTATGCACAACTGTTTTAGTAGCAAAACGCATTAAACACAGGAAAGAGTGTTCATAGCAAAACTAAAAATAGTATTTCTGGCCAACTTTTGTCCATGAAAATTTCATGCTAACACTGACTACAAATCTGTAGAAAAGAAAAGAAAAGAAACAAACGCCTGCAGGACAAGGAAACAGTCCTGTAGGCTATGTAGGTGTTAGTGCCTCATCGGGTGTCCTTCCCCCAGCCAGGAGGGCTCCCTGTCAGTGGTCGGCTTAGCGTTGAGTCAGCATAGCCTGCTAGCTCAGGAAAGGATTCCAGCGAGGACGGGTCACAGTCCAACATCGCTGCGCTCTCTCAGTCACAATAAGGTCCCTCGGTCACAGTGAACTTTTGTGTGGTTCGGAAGAAGAAAAGAAAAAAAAAAGAAGTAACTTGACTCAAAGACCTCCGCAACGTCGACCTCTGGCAGGCGCCATCTTGGATATCAGTACTCCAGGAACCACCTCTGTGTGTGGAGTGAAGCTGTGAAACAGTGTAAGTGAAGAACTGAGGCAACGCCGCAGCATGACACCGTTTAAAAATATGGTTTTTGCAAATCCTTGTAATTGTCTTGATTCTGTTCACCTGTTCGTTCGGTCTCCCTCCTCTTGTCTGCACTTTACTCCAGAACATTATGTTTATTGTTTCTGACTATTGTATTTTCTAAAACCTAAAGAGAATTATGGATTTGATCAACTGGTCTCTGAATGCTATTGACACCCTTTTCTCAACGAGAAGTCTGGGCTCGGGAGAGCCCGAGTGCCCTGGAGGTACTTTCCCTGCCGGATACACGATGGACGGGTGGCAGAAATGGAGGATCGTGTGCCTGGCGGGACTGTCGATCGAGGACGCTGAAGATATCGACCTATTCGAAACCATGATAACAGGGTTCTTGCTGATCGGAGCTGGCTTGGCCCTGGCTTATCGGAGAATTAAGAAAGCGGAACCGGCTGTTCAAACGCCCACAAGACTGTCCGCTGGGATGAGGTGCGACTTCACAGAAAGGGCTCACTGAGTGCAGCACGGTTAAGACCTTGGAGAAGCTTACGGCTGCCATGAATACTCAGAATAACCTCTGAGCGTACATTGGATTACATCAGGGAAAAGTCCACTTCGAACAACACCTCTGAGTGGTAGTCAGATTACATCTTGGAGCAGCTGACTGCGGTCGTGAGGTCTCAGAATCTGCTCTTTGAGCACAAGAATGACAAGACCACAGAGCACAAGTTTGATAACATCATGGAGAAACTTGCGGTTCTCCAACGGGAGATTGAGAGACCAGTGTTGGAGTGTTAAAGAACAGCTTTGAAATTCTCATGACCATCATAATGCGGCTATCCCATCGGCGCCAGCTGTGGGCTCAAAGCCAGAGCCGAACAAAAACTCCCTGATAACGACTGTGTTGAGTTTGTTCTTCCCATTCCATGCAAGGCCACCTGGGTTGGCTGGAAGACTGTTTACTTAGCCTGGCAGGGCGAAGGACACTGTCTCAGCTGAACTATGGACACACACACACATACATATACTGATACTGATAAGCACTCACTGACGCATCACCCTCCCTACCCTGGATCCAATGCCACCTCCAACGCTTGCCTCCCCTCTGATGTGGACATCGGGTCAGTTGGAGGCGCAGTCGAAGATTGCAGCGGTCCCAGATCAGATGTACACACTGGAACTCTTCCCCATGTTGCTGTCTGTGTTTATTGTGCTGTGGTGTGTTGATATCTGTGCATTCCTGTATTATCCTTCTGTGTTGCACATTTCAATGTTATTTTTTTCCTCGCTACCTAGCCTGACCTGTCTCCCCAATGTGATGTTTGTGTATTGTATGTACGGTCGGCAAGGTCTGTCATCTCGGTTGTGGGCAAAAGACCTGCAACTGACAAATAAAGGCCATCTCTCATCTCTCATCTCACCTGATTAGTAGGTTAGTGCTTTTCCTGCCGTCAGCTTTGAAGGCTTTTTTCCCCTCTTTGTCTTTGTAGTAATTAAACTGCATTTTTCTTGGACTCACTGCCATCAGACTCATTTATTTCTTCTGCATTTGGGTCAAAAAGACAGAAAAACTTCTACATTTTCTTTCTTGAACAGCACAAACCAAGAACTGCTGAACTCTTATTTTAAGCTTCTTCTCTCTTCTTCTTTTTCTGATTTAACTTTACACATTCCCCTTCATGTTTTCAACAGATCTCAGAAAACCTGGGCAAGATGTACAGTGAAATGATCTTTGTCCACGGCTTTGTTCACTGTGACCCCCACCCAGGCAATGTGCTGGTCCGAAAGTGTCCGCAGACCAAAAAGAACGAGGTTGTTCTGCTTGATCACGGCCTGTATCAGGTGGGAAATCTCGATCTTGCCTGTGCAGAAAGAAAATGCCATTTGTTCCAATATTGCTGTCCATTTTTCATGCTGTTGGCTGAGGCCTTGAGTCAAAGGGTAGACAGCTAAGATGCACATGAAAAATAAACATACACACTTTAACAGGCACACTTTTATTAGAGCTACACAGGATAAAAGCTTTTTGATAAACAACTCATTTGATGTTGTTCTCAGCAGAGTGCTGTGTTTGAATGCACCACCGCCTTAATAATACAGGC
The DNA here is from genome assembly GCF_041146795.1 of Maylandia zebra. Lineage (NCBI taxonomy): Eukaryota > Metazoa > Chordata > Actinopteri > Cichliformes > Cichlidae > Maylandia > Maylandia zebra. The sequence goes on along the minus strand of NC_135185.1, from coordinate 1,239,997 downwards.
ACATGTGTGCACTCATGTCCTAGACACACAAACAAACACACACACTCCTTGATTATTAACACACTCGTTCTTTCAAACACCCACAGTCTGATACAGACATGGACCATTCTTCCATAAGTTTATTTTCTGCCTATTTCTTTGTGCATAAAGAGGATTTTAGTAATAAATATGCAACTCCATCATTTTTGACACACAGTACCAGTACACAGAGACTTCCCTTGGATCATAATAGCACCAATTTATTCCTAATGATTTGAGATTTCATCTGTGATTTTGGAGAAGAATATTAATCAAGCTAAGATAGACACACATACACATACTCATGTTCAGTGTTATTACCAGTAGGATACTATGCAGGGCTTTTGTGCTCCAAGTGCTGGAGTTGGTAAATGGTTCTTAGCAGGGGGATTAAATATGCCTAAAGTAAGAAATGCATTAAGAGATGAAGCAGATTTCTCTCTTTTTGTAACCCTAAGCCCTAAAAGCCTGAAGAGACACTGTGGTAACTGCTTGGACACCTTGGTTTGTGAATGTGATAACTTCAAACTTCAAATCTCAGTGACCTCGACGTCAGAAGTCAAGTTTTCTGAAAAAAATGTGAATGCATTAACCCAAGAAGGAAGTCGCCTAGGATGTTCAAGTTGATACCACAGGTGCATCTACTGAAAATCTCAGATGGGTTCAAGTCTCAGTGACCTCAGTGATCTACTACAGTGTAAAACAGTGAATATAGTGCTGGTATTACTGCCCAGCCTCTTACCTGTGAACCAGTCACTCTTAATCACATATTCTCTGCTGCCTCCATAGGTTCTGCAACCAGACTTCAGGTTGAACTACTGTCAGCTGTGGCAGGCTTTGATTAAGGGCGACATGTCAGGGGTGGAGCGTTACAGCCGCAGACTGGGCGCTGGGGATCTGTACCCCCTCTTTGCCTGTGTACTGACTGCTCGGTCCTGGAAGGCGGTGAATGCCGGTATTAGTTCTGTACCTGTCACCCGTTCCGAGGTATGAACTTGTACACACTCAAGCTTACTGTTACTTCATCATCTTATCCTCTCAATTTGACCTGAAACCATGACAGACTGGTATTACTGTTTTATTACTACTGCTGTGAATAAGAGTAAATTGTAGTGTAATGGATCATTTTAGGTTTTGGCTTTGACACCGTTGCTGGGTTGATTGTACATTGGTCCACTGGTAATGCTTCAGCGCTCCAGTAGGGGGATTCATGCAAATAAGAAAAGAATGCAATGATTTGCAAATGAATTCAACCCATATTTTATTTGCAGAAACACAGAAACACAGAAAATACATCAAATGTTTAAACTGAGAAAATGTACCACTTAAAAACAAAAAGCAAACAATATGATGAAGACAGCGAGACAAAACACAATGAGGGTACAAATAACTGCAGAAGTTAACACAACTGCTGGGAACACACAGGTCCAAGCAACTGGGAAACGAGACTGGGAAACTAAAACTGAATATTAAACACACAAGACAAGGGCTACCAAAGTCAGAGAGGAAATAACATAACGGAATACCTAATACAGAGACGAAGGGAAGTGGAGAACTATGGCTGTAAAATTACAAGAGTGTACAGAACCGACAATATCTATAACTGGGGAATAAATACAAATGGAGTACACTACGGTCTACAGGGATAGAAGAGAGAAAACTGTACATAACTGAACATAAACAATGAGTCCAAAATATACAAAATGCTTCGTCAGAGATCCAGGACCCTGACAGAAGCAACAAAACCGTCCTCTCAAAAATATGTTGTCTTAATAGGAGCATATGTGGCCTGTAAACCTGTATGTACTATTCAGCAGGCATGGTGCCTTTCCAGATGTGTACTAATGTACCTCCATGCCACCAGAGATGCAGGCTTCTGAACTGAATGCTGATAATAAGGTCCATCTCCAGTTTATGGTGGAGGACACATTCATTTTGTTGGTACATGGACTGTTATTTTTTTCAATACCTGCTTGGTCAACATTCAGTGAAATTCAGAACAACAACTATCAGGAATTTCTTACAGTCCAATTATTGCTACAAAAAATAAAACGACAACAAAAAGCGAAACAAGATACTGTACTGTGATCCAGTGATCCAGAGGTAGAGCAACAGGTTGTTCTTGTGCTGCCATGATTAGTGCCTCTGTGCTGTCTTTCAGTCCAGCTTTGTCCAGCCACTGGTAGGATTTCTGGATATCAGCCACCTCCTCTATCTGCCGGTGGTACATACCGTGCAGGGGCCTGTCCTTCCATGATGGTTCCTCGTCTCCCTCCACTTTCTTGGGTTTCTGCTGCCTGAGGTATTCACTGAGCACGTTGGGGCCATCTTCGTGATGTATTCGTGGATGTTCGTTGTCTCATCCTGGACTGTGGTGCTGACACTCACCAGTCCCCGGCCCCCTTCCTTCCGCTTAGCGTACAGCCTCAAGGTGCTGGACTTGGGGTGAAACCCTCCATGCATGGTAAGGAGCTTTCTTGTCTTTATGTCAGTGGCTTCTATCTCCTCCTTTGGCCAGCCTATTACCCCAGCAGGGTACATGATCACGGGCAGGGCGTAGGTGTTGATAGCCCGGATCTTGTAAATGGTAAATGGCCTGCATTTGTATAGCGCTTTTCTAGTCCATAGGACCCCAAAGCGCTTTACACTACATTCAGTCATTCACCCATCCACACACACATTCACACACTGGCGATAGCAAGCTACATTGTAGCCACAGCTGCCCTGGGGCGCACTGACAGAGGATCTTGTTCTTACCGTTCAGCTGACTCCTCAGGACTTGCCTGACCCTCTGCAGGTACTTGGTGGTTGCAGCTTTTCTAGCGGCCTCTTCATGGTTCCCATTTGCCTGCGGGATCCCCAGGTACTTGTAACTGTCCTCTATGTCTGCAATGTTGCCTTCTGGTAGTTCAATCCCCTCAGTTCTGACTACCTTCCCTCTGTTTGTTACCATCCGACTACACTTCTCCAGCCCGAACGACATTCCAATGTCATTGCTGTATAGCCTGGTAGTGTGGATCAGTGAATCGATGTCTCGTTCACTCTTGGCATACAGCTTGATGTCATCCATGTACAGGAGGTGGCTGACAACTGCTCCGTTCCGTAGTCGGTATCCGTAGCCAGTCTTGTTAATGATCTCACTGAGGGGGTTCAGGCCTATGCAGAACAGCAGTGGGGACAGAGCATCTCCTTGGTAGATCCCGCACTTGATGGTGACTTGTGCTATGGGCTTGGAGTTGGCCTCTAGTGTTGTACGCCACATCCCCATTGAGTTCCTGATGAAGGCTCTTAGGGTCCCATTGATCTTGTACAATTCTAGGCATTCCAGTATCCAGCTGTGGGGCATTGAGTCATAGGCCTTCTTGTAATCAATCCAGGCAGTGCACAGGTTGGTCAGTCTGGTCTTGCAGTCTCTGCTGACTGTTCTGTCTACCAGTAGCTGGTGTTTTGCGCATCTGGTATTCTTGCCAATTCCTTTCTGTGTCCCGCTCATGTATTGACCCATGTGCCTGTTCATCTTAGCCGCTATGATGCCTGACAGGAGCTTCCATGTAGTACTGAGGCAGGTTATTGGTCGGTAGTTGGAGGGGACCGGTCCCTTCTGGGGGTCGTTGAGGATCAGGACTGTCCGGCCTTCGGTTAGCCATTCCGGGTGTCTCTCGTCAACTAGCAGCTGGTTCATTTGTGCTGCCAGGCACTCGTGGAGTGCAGTCAGCTTCTTCAGCCAGTAGGCATGAACCATATCAGGGCCTGGTGCTGTCCCACTCTTCATACTGGAGACCCTTTCTTGGATATCTGCCACGGTGATGGTTACTGGACCCTGTTCAGGGAGGTCGCTGTGGTCTGCCCTCAGATCCTCTAGCCACTGAGCATTGCCGTTATGGGTTGTGTCCTTCTCCCATATGCTCTTCCAGTATTGTTCTGCCTCCAGCCTTGGTGGTGCTGTTCTCATATTGTTCCCCTGCCACTGAGAGTACACCTTGGCTGGTTCCATGGAGAACAGCTGGTTTATTCTCTTGCCTTCTATCTCTCTTTAAGCGGCTGGCCAAGGCTGTGAGTCGTTGCTTGGCAGTTTCCAAGGCCTCAGGTATGGACAGCTTCCTGTACTTCTTAGGCACCTTCCTCATCGCGCCTTTCTGCAACTCCAATAGTTGGCTAACCTCCCTCCGTGCTACCTTGATCTTAGCCTCTAGCCTCCTTCTCCATGGAGGGTACTGCCCCTTGTCGCTGTTCAACTTGTAGCCAAGCATCTCACTGATCACTGCTGCCGTATTGTAAATCAGCTTGTTAGTCTCGGTAATCGTGGCTGTAGGTATCGTCCGTAGTGCTGCATTAACATCATCTAGCAGACCTTCTGAGGGTACTTCACGTAATCTTGGTAACCGGCTACGGGGGGTCCAGGTTTCAAGCTTGGCCATGATCCTATTTTTCAGGTCAGTTCCTCTCACACTCAACGATCCTTCTCCTATCGCACTTGGAGCTTGATACCCAATCTCGGGTGGGGGTGATGATATCTCCCTCCTGACCTGGCGTCCTGGCTCCCCCTTGCCGTAGCATTTGTGTTGTACCTCGTCAATCTCTAGCTGTGAGAGCAGTCCCTTCTTTCGAATGTTGGAACACTGAGCTACTAGTTGTTTATTCATGTAACCCCTTCCGCCAGCGTCTTCTACCGCTGCTCCATTGAAAGTGTGCTGACATATTGCATCGGTGTGTGGTTCTCCAGCTGCACCACAGCACACAGAAAGGCACTCCAGAGGGTCATCAACATGGCCCAAAAAATCATTGGACATCCTCTTCCCTCCCTGAAGGACCTGTACAGCACTCGCTGTCTCAAGAGGGCACGCAGCATCCTACGGGACTGCACACACCCAGGACACCGGGTGTTTAAGCTGCTGCCGTCTGGCAGGAGGTTCAGGCTGCTGAGGTCCCGAACAAATAGACTCAAGGACAGCTTTTACAACAGGGCAATAGCCCTGATCAATGTAAATAGCTGACCTGACTGGATACCTCCCTGGACTTTTTAGGGGGAGGTAACAATGTTTAAAACGATAACAATAATATTTATATTTATAACAAGGTGCAATAATAATTAATGTGCAATAATAACAGTGTGCAATACACATACACTTATTCTTCTTTTTTATACTAAGTCAATATACTGTGTTGTGTTGTTTGTTACGTTGTGATGTGTCATATCGTGTCGTGTTGTGTTATATGTAGTGCCGACGTAGGACAGTTTTTCCAATTTCATTGTACTACTGTACTATGTATGACTGTGCAATGACAATAAAGAGTTATCTTATCTTATCTTATCTTATCTTATCTTATCTTATCTTACTTGCGTAGTAGCACTCCAACAACGCCCTGTTTTGGTCTCTTGCCCACTGATGCCTTCTTGTTCCAGTAGCCCACTTCTCGTCAGGGTGCCCTGGTTCCTCAACACCTGCATGTAAGGTGAACTAGCAAACATCATCATAGCTACATGCGGCTGTCTTCTTGTTTGATGGCAGATACTCCCTTCACCCTGGCCAAAAAGGCTAAAATGACCAAAGAAAAAGTGGAAAACGGCTAAACATGAGAGGTTTTTAGACAAAATTGGTGTTTTCTCCAATGTTTAAGCACTGCTTCCAGCCAAGAGTGATACCATAAATCCCCTATAGCTGCAGAAAAGGCTAACATTGTTGTCTTTTTACAAAAAACAGCTAAACAAGAGAGGTTTCTGGACAAAGTGTGTGTTCTTCATTTTTTAGCCACCGGTCCGAGCACCGTTTAAGCACCATCTCATTGACATAATGCTTTCCCTGACCCTTACCCTAAATCTAACCATAACCTCATTGTAACCCTGACACTAAAACCACATTTTGAGTCTCAAAAATGCCTTCAAACTCGTGGGGACTGTTTGTCCCCACAAGTATAGTAAACTACCAATTTTTGGTCCCTATGAAGATGTTAATACCCGTCCCCACACACACACGCACACACACACGCACACACACGCACACACACACGCACTTGCACACGCACACACACACACACGCACTTGCACACGCACACACACACACACACACACACACACGCACTTGCACACGCACACACACACGCACACACACGCACACGCACACACACACACACACACGCACACGCACACACACACGCACACACGCGCGCGCGCACACGCACACGCGGACACACACACACACACACACCTCCTCTCTTCTGTCCTTTGCTGCTCTGTCTTCAGTCTTTGTTCTTGCCTCTTATTCATGGATTTTTATAATAACTGATGATGCATTCCATTAGTGTTAATGCAATCACGCACACGCAGCAAATATTGAGTGCTTTTAGAGTTCTGGGGTTTTTTGCTTTTCTTTCATATACAGGAATATGTTCTTCTAATTGAATGCTTCTTTCTGAAACACTGAAAACAAAGTCATTAGTCACAAATATATCCAGTCGGTGACACTACAAGTATTTTATCATACATTATATGGAAAAAAGTATTGGGCCGCACACCTTAATCTTTGACTTCAGGTGTTTTCATGCCCATAAATGTATTCTACTGCAAGTACTGCGAGTTGTAAACATTCAGTTTGCCACTTAACAGTTCCTGTCAATGTCTTTCTCTCTTCTCATATGTTGATTGACACAAATACTGGTCTCCCTGGTGCACGTCATTGTTCTTGTCAGGCTGTCAAACAGAATGCCACCAAAAAAAGCCACAGACTTAGAAAAGGAAGTAAAAGAAATGAAAAAGTCATTGTTCTCCATTTAAATCTGAATCTAAATTGGATCTAAACTGTAGATATCACCAAACAACAGAAACGACTACTAGACGAAAATGGGGCAGATCACAGAGCTACAGAAACCTAAAAGATGGCCCTTTGTAGTGGCAAGTGGCAGATCTGGACCAGTACTCCTGCATTAATGACGTTATTATAAGCAGCCTGGAGAACAGACCCAGGTCGTGTGCTAGCAATGTAGCTGCAGAGGAGGGCAGGGATCTTAGTGAAGCTAATATAGATTCACTGGAACAACAAAATATTATAACTTTGATATTTTCATAGAAAGCAAATAGCCAGTGAAGACACTGAACCCTCTGCCTCGAAGAAATAAAGGTGACGAAACCCCTTTTAACAATGAATGTTCTTAAAACTAAACTGGAATAAAACTAAAATGAACCAGTCTGTATATCAGTAAACACCTGGCCAAGAAAAATCCAGAAATAGCAAGACAAGCACATATATTGAGAAGGTAAACAAAGTTCACACTGCAAAAACACTCAATAAGGATAACCACGGTCAAGAGTTAGATCAGCAAAGGAATAACTGAATTTGACAAATTTAATCAATGACAGTAAATTCAGAAACATTTATTGAAATAAAGACTAAAACTCCTCACCAGCTGCACAAATTGTAAGTTCATGACTAGGGATGGGTATTGATAAGATTTTAACGATTCCGATTCCATTTTCGATTCTGTTTAACGATTCGATTCCTTATCGATTCTTTTTTTTTTTTTAAAGGAGAACACTAAGGTCGATTAGCTTAGAACTGTGTTTTATATCTTCTCTTTGAACAAGATAGAAATTTAGGAGTAACATGGCCTTACAAACCCAACAGTGAGATCTTAAGAGATCCACAGCCTACGGCTCTTCAATGGGGTGTCACAGGGTCCCCAGGAAAAAAAATGTATATGTAAAATAATAAAATAAATATTCTCCTGTAGCAATAACAAAGTTTAACATAAATTATTCTGTAGCAATTACACAAGAATATCCAGTAATGTCCCTGCCTACAATTAAACACATTCACTTACCAAAGTGAAATCGGGGGCATGTGCTGTGGCAAATGGGTGCAAGCCTTTGACCACAAACTTACTCGGTGACATTCGTCTATCCTGGCCTGAAAGGAGACGCTACCGGTAGACTGCAGCGAGAACTGCCAGCATCTGAGCCAGCCAGACTCTGTCTCTCTCATCATGGTTATCTAAATGCAACGCACAGTAATAGCAGGTTTTGTAATAAGGTAAATCGCGCTAACATAATGTGCAATGCTAATTGATTAGTTACCTGCAGTATTAACGGGAGAGGACGTGGAAACGCTACCGCTGCTGCTGGGTTGAGCTTCGCTAGTCCGGAGCGGATCAAAAACACGACATTCGTTGAACGCAATCGCGTGTTTTTTGAGCAAATGCTTTTGCATGTTCATAGTGTTTCCTCCCTTTGATGAAATCTCTACTTTGCAAGTATTGCACGTTGCCCTGTTGTCATCCTTTCTCATAAAGTGTAACCAAACTTTTGAGCGTTTGTGCCGCTCAGGCGCCGTGTTTCCTACTGGGTAAAAGACGCTACTCAACGTGATGACGTCATTCGGGGCGACTGGAATCGATAAGGGAATCGTTTATAAAAGTGGCAAACGATTCCAAGGAATTGAAACAGTGGGAACCGGTTCTCAACAAGAACCGGTTTTCGATACCCATCCCTATTCATGACTGCTGGCCAAAATAGTCTTAATAGAAGGTACCTTTACCCATCAGGACACAGCTAACAGGCCTCCTGCTGAGGTTGTCTTGTCTTTCCTGTCCCTCCTCATTACTCATTGTGGGTTCCCACATTTGGCCCACACACCTGTCAGCAATCAACTCACCTGTGACTCATGACTTAGTCAGGCATCCACTACTTAAGGTGGTGGCTAATAGAGGTGGGAATCACCATACACCCCACGATACGACATTATGACAATACTTCACTCACGATACGATATTATTGCAATTTTTTTTAATTATTTGCGATATTCTGAGTATTATATTTTGCGATTTATCACATTTTTTCTACTGCAGATTCTGTCCATAAAGGTAAACTTTATCAATATTAATTTTATCTAATAACAAAGTCTCACACTCAGTCATTCTCTCATTTCAGTCAGTTTTATTGCTGACAAACTGAACGGTTTGTATTACAGTCTAGTCCAACTAAACTAAATGCAACCATCTGGTACAATTATAGCAATTTGTAAAAACTATGCGGCCCCTTCATTAACTGAAGAATGTGAAAGTAAATTAAAACAAAATATAATTTTACATTAAATAAAAAGTTTTAAATTTAAATAAAATAAAATATTTTGTCTTAAATTAAAATAAGTAAACTGTCCTGTTTGTTGCTGCCCTAAAAAAAAGTTAAACAGACGTCGGTCTTGAGCTTGTGAGTCGGGAGCTGTAACATTTTCTGTTTTTGCTCCAGAGCGTGGTTTGCCACCAAGTTTCTATTGAAAAACACAGTTATGCGCCGCACTCTCCCCAAGACCCTGGATTCTGCAGGCGGTTTAAGGCTTGTTGTGATGCCAGATTGAGCTTATGGGCGAAACACTTCACATGCAGGTATCCCACTAGCTGAGTGGCAATTGTCATATTAGAAGTATTGTCGGTGACAACTAGGGATGGGTATTGATAAGATTTTCACGATTCCGATTCCATTTTCGATTCTGTTTAACGATTTGATTCTCGTATCGATTCTTTTTAAAAAAGGAGAACACTAAGGTCGATTAGCTTAGAACTTTGTTTTATATCTTCTCTTTGAACAAGATAGAAACTTAGGAGTAACATGGCCTTACAAACCCAACAGTGAGATCTTAAGAGATCCACAGCCTACGGCTCTTCAATGGGGTGTCACAGGGTCCCCAGGAAAAAAAATTTATATGTAAAATAATAAAATAAATATTCTTCTCTAGCAATAACAAAGTATAACATAAATTGTTCTGTAGCAATTACACAGGTCCATGCGTCGCAAGTTAATGCACCCCTTTCTGCTGTGCTCAAACTTTCCTCAACTTTACGCTTCACGTCTATGTAGAGATTGGGTACGGCTGTGTCCGCGAGAAAACGTCGTGATGGTGTCACATACCTGGGTTCCAGCGTCTTGAGCATATAAGAAAAGCCCTCGTTTTCCACAATGTTGTAAGGATGCAGGTCTTTGCAGATGAAGTACGTGATAGATTATGTCATTTTCTTAGCTCGCTCTGAATTGGCAGATAGCTTTGTTAAGCTAAGAGTGTCCAGTGTTGGTCGATTTTTCAGTTGAGCTGATTTAGAGCTAGCTTTGCCGTCCGTGGTTAATGCTATTTTTGGATGGTGTAATGTAAGATGGGCCCTCATGTTCGTAGTATTCCCAGACTACTTTATTTTCATATGAAACTCCTTGCAAATCCAGTATGTCATATCCATCTCATTTGTCCCATCCTTGTTAAAAATGTTCAAAATACGACCAGACGTTCGATTTAAACGCAGATGGCAGTTTCCTGATTTCTTGCTCTGCCTCCATCTTTGTTTGATCAATTTTCCCATGTGCTGACCTAACCTCTGCTGACCTCACTAGAGAAAAAGCTCAACCGCACCGGCTGGTGGACTGGAAGTTTTTGTAATAAAATATCGATGTCTGCTGTCCCTGTATCGATACATTATTAGCAAACAAAATATCGCGATACTACGCAGTGTCGCTTTCCCCCCCCCCACCCCTAGTTTTTAGTTCATGTCTTGTGTAATTTGGTGTACCCCAGCCTTTCCTCCCTGTTTCCCCTTACTTAAGATTAGCTTCTTGACAGCTGAGGCATCAGTGTGTACATTACATGGATCAACTGAAGGGTCAAATGCATCTCTCAGGTCCTGTGTCAGGTACATTTTTGGACTTTCTTTCAGACATAGTTCATATACTTCTAAATATCTGTAGTCCAAGTATGTACAGGGAGTGCAGAATTATTAGGCAAATGAGTATTTTGTCCACATCATCCTCTTCATGCATGTTGTCTTACTCCAAGCTGTATAGGCTCGAAAGCCTACTACCAATTAAGCATATTAGGTGATGTGCATCTCTGTAATGAGAAGGGGTGTGGTCTAATGACATCAACACCCTATATCAGGTGTGCATAATTATTAGGCAACGTCCTTTCCTTTGGCAAAATGGGTCAAAAGAAGGACTTGACAGGCTCAGAAAAGTCAAAAATAGTGAGATATCTTGCAGAGGGATGCAGCAGTCTCAAAATTGCAAAGCTTCTGAAGCGTGATCATCGAACAATCAAGCGTTTCATTCAAAATAGTCAACAGGGTCGCAAGAAGCGTGTGGAAAAACCAAGGCGCAAAATAACTGCCCATGAACTGAGAAAAGTCAAGCGTGCAGCTGCCAAGATGCCACTTGCCACCAGTTTGGCCATATTTCAGAGCTGCAACATCACTGGAGTGCCCAAAAGCACAAGGTGTGCAATACTCAGAGACATGGCCAAGGTAAGAAAGGCTGAAAGACGACCACCACTGAACAAGACACACAAGCTGAAACGTCAAGACTGGGCCAAGAAATATCTCAAGACTGGTTTTTCTAAGGTTTTATGGACTGATGAAATGAGAGTGAGTCTTGATGGGCCAGATGGATGGGCCCGTGGCTGGATTGGTAAAGGGCAGAGAGCTCCAGTCCCACTCAGACGCCAGCAAGGTGGAGGTGGAGTACTGGTTTGGGCTGGTATCATCAAAGATGAGCTTGTGGGGCCTTTTCGGGTTGAGGATGGAGTCAAGCTCAACTCCCAGTCCTACTGCCAGTTTCTGGAAGACACCTTCTTCAAGCAGTGGTACAGGAAGAAGTCTGCATCCTTCAAGAAAAACATGATTTTCATGCAGGACAATGCTCCATCACACGCGTCCAAGTACTCCACAGCGTGGCTGGCAAGAAAGGGTATAAAAGAAGAAAAACTAATGACATGGCCACCTTGTTCACCTGATCTGAACCCCATTGAGAACCTGTGGTCCATCATCAAATGTGAGATTTACAAGGAGGGAAAACAGTACACCTCTCTGAACAGTGTCTGGGAGGCTGTGGTTGCTGCTGCACGCAATGTTGATGGTGAACAGATCAAAACACTGACAGAATCCATGGATGGCAGGCTTTTGAGTGTCCTTGCAAAGAAAGGTGGCTATATTGGTCGCTGATTTGTTTTTGTTTTGTTTTTGAATGTCAGAAATGTATATTTGTGAATGTGGAGATGTTATATTGGTGTCACTGGTAAAAATAAATAATTGAAATGGGTATATATTTGTTTTTTGTTAAGTTGCCTAATAATTCTGCACAGTAATAGTCACCTGCACACACAGATATCCCCCTAAAATAGCTAAAACTGCAAACAAACTAAAAACTACTTCCAAAAACATTCAGCTTTGATATTAACGAGTTTTTTGGGTTCATTGAGAACATGGTTGTTGTTCAATAATAAAATTATTCCTCAAAAATACAACTTGCCTAATAATTCTGCACTCCCTGTAGTTTCCTCAGACTTTTAAAAGACACACTGCACTCCATGCAGAGGTATGGCAAGTTTTTGGCTAAAAGCTCTTGGGTATCAGCTTGTTAGTGAACACCTTCATATTTGGCTTTTTTGTAGATTCAGCTCATGAAATGGGAACCAATCATGTATTTTTGTGACAGGTGCCTAAAGATATAATTGATTCTCATTTATGTACAAACTATGTTTCATCTCTTGAATTAGGTGCCTTTTTTATAAGTACATATTGGTTCAGTAAATTTTATTTACTTCATACAGTAGCAATTTGCTTGTGTACTCTGTAAGAATGACACTTGGTTTTGCTAAATCGTGTCTGACATTCTTCCCTTATGTCTGTCTGTGGTACAAAATCAGCTGGTTAACTCTAATATACTGGAGAGAAAGAAAAATCGCCAGAACAGATTCCACCTCCCCCAAGATGAATTCCCTTTTCCTTTTGCTTGGCTTATTATTGCGCCACTCTCAATACAATATGTCCTTATTGAAGCTTTCAGATGCAAATGAGAGCCCTGTCACCTTCTCTGTGTCCCGCCTGACAGCTGTGAGGCCTGCTACCCAACCTCCTATAATTACTACTAATTGTTATTCCCCAAGCAGGCATCAGCATAGCACTTCAGAACACCCAGCACCCTGTTATTTGGACTGGGGTGCTGTGATGTGGTATTATGTTGTAGGTTTATGTCTCTACCCTGTTAACGATTGGTTTTGATTTTTTAAAAAGTAAATAAAGAAAAAAAACATGAGATGTGAAGTAACTTATTTAGTGAACAAAGGAGAGTTTAGAGCGATTCACAGAAAATGATTTAGCAAAGAATTAGATTAAATTAGACTACAGTAAGTCTACTCAGTATGGTACTTGCAGCTGTTCTGCATTTGCTAGTTATGTTTCAAGGGACCTACTTTACTAATTTCTTGCACTATTAGAATAGCTTTGTATGATTGATAACTAAAAAGAATCCCTGTTTATCTTAAACAACAGTCCCTCAGTTTATCCTCTGTCTGAAACAAGTCATTTTAGCTTCCTGTCCTCTTCTTGTATGCCAGCTTTATTTTGATTGGGTGCCCCTCGTAAATGAAAGGTTTTGAACTATACGTGAGTGGAGCTTTATGCTAGATACAATCACATTTAGGATATCTGGTTTCATTGATATTATCAAGAAAAAAAGAGTAGAGAAAACTATCAGCTCACAGGGATCATTACATACTGACCTCAGGCGGCCTTAGGTGAGATTTTGGGCATGTTTAATACAGTCCCAATCAAAGGTTTAGGACCACACCTCCAAAAATCCCATAAACCCCCCAAAAACAGAAATCAAAGTTCCAAACATGAACTCCGTAATGAGCAGCTCCACCGTTATTGTTGATCACTTCAAAAATTCATTGCGGCATGCTTGATGCAAGCGCTTCCATGAGGTGAGTGGGAACAAGTGGTGAAGACGGCCGCATGAAGGGCATCTATTGTCTGGAACTGTTGTCCATGTTTGTAAACTTACCTTGCCATCCATCCCCAAAGGTTCTCAGTTGGATTTAGATCACAAGAACACGCAGGATGGTCCAAAAGAGTGATGTTCTTTTCCTGGAAGAAGTCCTTTGTCCTGCAGCGTTGTGTGCTGTAGCGTTGTCCTGTTGATAAACCCAGTCGTAACCAAACAGACGAGGGCTCTCAGTCATGAGGATGCTCTCTGCAACATCTGGACACAGCCAGTGGCCGTTTAACGTCCCTGCACTTCCTGAAGCTCCATTGTTCCACTGAAGGAAAAAGCACACCAGACCATTATGGCGTCCCCTCCACTGCGGAGCGTAGAAAACATGTCAGGCGGGATCTGCTTGTCATGCTGGTAATGTTGGAAACCATCAGGACTATCCTCATCAGAGAATAAAACTTTCTTCCACCTTTCAGTGTCCCATGTTTGGTGCTCTCTTGCAAAGTCCAAATGGTCAGTTCTGTGGCGTTCAAGGAGACGAGGCCTTTGAAGACGTTTTTAGTTTTTGAAGCCCTTCAGTCTCAGATGTCATCTGATGGTTATGGGGGCTGCAGTCGGCACCGGTAACGGCCTTAATTTGGGTCTGTTCCATAACCCTCAGGATCATTTATGAATTTTCAAATGTCTCATTGCATCCCACCTCAGCAGCGATGGCGTGCTGTGAGAGACAATGCTTATGCAGTTCAACAACCCAGCCATGTTCAAAAGGGGAATGTTTTTTGCCTTTGCCATCAGAACATCATGACAGTGTGACTACCTGACAGAAAATGACAATGAATCCACATTTTTGCATTTTGCATTATGTGGTCCAAAACTTTTGATCAGCTGTAAAACAGCCTGTGTGTTTAAGTTTAAGTGGTGTGTTTAAGTGGTGTTTTCAATAAATTGCATGCTCAAAATTTTTTGTCTCACTCCCAGTTCTTCTTGTTGCATGTTGAAGTTCTACTTGGAACCTTGTTAAGATCCAACCATGCAAGATATGATTTTTTTTGCCATTTCTCCAAAAGTCTTAAACTTTTGATCGGGACTCTATCTGCCATTGTAGCAGCATATATACGACAGAAAGCACAATAGGACCACTTTTAGTGAAGTGCTTACTGTTAATAAAGGAAATGATGTATACTGAGCAGTTACTTGTAAGTGGTTTAAGCAAATCCAGGAGTGACATAATTGCTATTACTGTTGTAATTACTTGATGCTGACCGAAACAAATTCAGGTTGTATTTGACGCCATTTCAGTCAGTTTTTGGACTAGTGATTGATTCAGGAATAAAAAAATAGATAAATCATATTAGTGTTGTATGACAGCTTTCATACATTCCTTCTAGACAATGGGCCTCATATGTGGGAATATATCAGAAATGTTAATTTTCTTCTCACTGTAGCATTTCCTCATGGCGTTTATTTGCTTGCTGGTCTTTTTTGCATTTAATGGAATTGAGGAACTTTATGACAGTGCTGTATGAGATCGCTTTACTTTGGTATTTCTTCATTTATGTCTAAATTTAGATTTGACAAGTAAAGCACTGCTTGCCTTGCTTGTCCTGGCAGAACATCACTGGTTTCTGTTTTCTGCCGTCTCCCTGTGGTCTTCTTTTCTGTTCTTTCCCCACGTCCCACAAACCAGTCGCAGCGATGGCTGTCCCTCCCGGAGCCTGGCTCTGCCGCATGTTTCTTCCTGTTGAAAGGGAGATTTTTTTCCCCGCTATCACCAAGTGATTGCTCACAGGAGGCTGTCTGTTGCTGTGAATTAGCACTACGTTAATAAACTGAATTGAATAAAATTGTGTGTGTGCGTGTGTGTAGGTGGGAGATAATGTAGATGAATCAGATGCTGTTTGCTGCATTGCAGTTGTTTTCTCACATCATTTCCTGTGGGCATTAGACGGAGACAGAGAGCAGTTTATCTGTGTCAGAATGGTGTCTGTCTGTCTCTGTGCATGTCAAATCTATGTTTATCTGGACTGACAGCCCTGAAAATCTTGCTAACACACACGCACGCACGCACGCACGCACGCACACACGCACACACACACACACACACACACACACACACTTTGATCAGATTAGCGTGCACATATAATTAGTCTGGAGAAGAATATACACAGGGCTTTGGGCACCAATGTTTGTTATTCACACAGTGAAAAAACCATTGGATTTTTATGAATGGCTTTATTAAATAAAATAATAAAAAACATTAATATACAATATTAATTAAATACTCTCTGTTTAAAACATTTGCCTTTCAAGATATTAAAAATTAGACATTACAGCACATAAAAGTAAATAATATTTGTGTAGCAAATGAAAATAAGGTTTATAAGATTCAGTTTAAACACCTGCTCATATCTGTCTGTTTATATATGTCCATAGTCAGAACCTCACATACATCAGAAGTTTAACTGCTGAGCTTCTAACTTGCCAGAAATCCAAATGCACAGTTCTTCACTGTTAATGGTATTTTCCTTCAAAGTGCATTGAAAAGTAATTAGATTTAACTTCCAGTGCAGTTTAAAAAGGTAAAAGCTTTACAGTCAGCACTGTAGAGTTGTCAGATGTGTTTCTCTCATTATAATCTGGATAACAATATTTTTAGTATTAGTATTAGTAAAAGTTCATTGGTGCTCAAAGATTTCTCTGGATGTTTACTTAGATAGCGCTGACTTTGTAGATCGTACAGGTGTCGTACTCTCCCTAGCTGCTTTTGGTAACAGATGGTTCTACTGTGGTTTCTTCTCTTAAGTATTAAAATGTAGTTTGTTTTTTCCTTCAGCACCCTGTGGACACAGCGATCCTTGTCTTGGCATTCCTGCTGGTAGTATGAAATGAAGCATCGGTTACAATCAGAAACTAGTTTGGTGTATGGAAAGCTTACATGAAACAAAGAGAGTTTGAAAACTGTCCATCACGGCCACAGTGTATCACAGGCATACGTCAGCCATTAAAATCAAGGAACCACTACTGATGGATCTAATTCGATAAATCAAATTCTTCTCACAATAATATTTTTTTCAAAGGAAAAAAAGCCATTTTATTTTTTTAAATTAAAAACTCTGTCTGCTCTCCAGTTCTGGTGTAAGTGATGCAATAGCAACAGCTTATCTAACATCTCTAGAAGCATACCGTTGTTATTTTTGATGGTGAGTAATGAAATATAATAACTGTCCAACCAACAAAGGTTTGGCTACAAGCCTACAGCTGTAAGGCAAGTCTTATGATTGTAACCCTGTTAAAATAAAAGGGAGAAGCTTTGTGTCATCGTGGTTACAATAATGAACACATAAGGCTGTGGAGCAATACAGTTTAATGAAAGTGTATCCTGTAGTTTGGATGAACAGCAGTCCTCCATGCTGATGTTTGATTTTGTCAGTTCACTCATCTCAGCCTGCGTGATGTCACTGTGTTACCTTGGCGCACACTTTTATTCCTGGAAGGTGATTTATTTTATTTTATTGTATTTTTTTTACCTTCTAGAATCTACCAGCTCTCGGGCAGCTGAAGCCTTTGTAGTAAATCCTGCTCCCCTGTGATTTGAAGATGTTTGGATACGGGAGCACCACTGAGATGCGTTTGATGGTCCTTAATAATGTAGTTGTTTATGTATCTGACATTGCAGATTTATTCTTTAGAATGATAAAGTAGCTATTAGGAGACTGACTCTGAAAACAGTCCCGAGGATGCAGTTAAAACTGCACTTTGTATTAGTCTGACCCTCCTGCTACATTCTCTCTTTTTACAACATCGCTTCACCAAATCCACTCATTACCACTCCTAAAAACAAAGTGAGGGTCACTTTGTTTTTCATTTATTGAAAAGGACTCCTTCAGCTCTGTTGCTAAGTCAAGTGAAGTGCTTCTTATCTTCTGTTAAAACTATAACTATGAATCATTTGTACTGGAGCTGTAAAAAAAAAAGTGTATGAACACAAACCTTTAAATCTCGCAGAAAACAAAATGTTTTTTATTCCATCATCGTGTACCAAATTTTTCTTTGTGATTGAAAACATCCCTCGTTTGTAATTTTAGAGCACTGATTGTAATGTTAATGCATCCAAGTTGAAAATATACCCAGCGCTAACCTTGACCAATAATTTGTGCATCTATTTAGACTTTCAGATGACGTGAATAGGTATTTCTATATTACGCATCCAATTAGTCTGCATTTATGCAGTTGTTCAGTTTACTTGTGTTTTGTCCAGCACTTGTACAGACTCACCTCTGCTCACCTCTTGACATACTTACCATCTAAAGATTGCAAAATGAATAAGGCTTTGGAATCACTTTGTTCCATGACTAATGGTGTAATTTAGCTGCATTGATGTGCAGTAGGAAAAGTCCTTTGAAGTAGAGTAGAGCAAGACACTGATGCAGCAACTCAAGCAGCCATCTTCAACATCAAAGAGAACAAATAGTTGCCATGGAGGTAAACATCATCCCTCCGTCCCCTTATTCCTTTGTCATTACTTCTTTCTGTGTACCATCATTTACTGTTTGTACTGAAGCAATACCTGAAAGCCTATTTGTGTGAATCTACTCTTCCTTTTCTGCTGGACACTTTATCAGGTATACATTCAAAGTACTGGGATTCACCTCCTTTTACCTTTAGCACTACCTTAATCGCTCATGGCAACAAGGTGTGAAAACATTCCTCCGAGATTTTGATCTACTTTGAAATGATGCAGTTGTTGTATTTGAATACAGTGAATTTACCAGTTTCAGATTATTTGAGCTTTGTTACATTGCGACCTGGTAGCAGCAGCCATCAAAAGATGAGTACACTTTGGTACTAAAGGGATGGACATGGTCATACAATGGTGTTTAAACAATGCTCTCATGGTGCTACTGGGCCCAAAGTGTGCCAATACAATATCCTCCGCACCATTGCACCACTACAACCAGACTGAACCGTTGATACAAGACAGGATGAATGTTTGCATGTTTTTATCCAAATTCTGATCTTATCATTAGAATATTGCAGCAGAAATCCAAAATCTGTCACCACCATAGTAAAGAACAAACAGCGATAATTCCCCCAACGTTTCAAGCACAGTGCATACACAGGCAGGTTGACAAACATGGAGGAGCTGGAGGGGAGAGTGAAAAGCAGGTCCAATATTATCTCTCAAAATCAGCCAACCAGTGAAGCTGTTGAAGGACAGGAGAAATATATTCTACAGAAGCGGTTCTGGTAGTTACACGAGCAACTGCATTTTGGACCAGCTGACGACTATGGAGAAGTAACCAAGAAAAGACAGAATTACAATAATCAACGCGGAGTGTAACCAGGGCACATACAAAAATAACAATCCGGTCGTTAAGTCTGACGTCACTAGTCGTGTCTGGACCTAAACTCCGCTGTAGGTCCATATATCAAACGATCCCTATGGCATTACTGAGAGTTTAAAAACTGTCTAAAGTCTTTCATCTTTAATAAAATGATCAGCGTTCTGCTCTACCAGGTGTAACAATTGAGTTTAACATCCAGGCATCCATGAAAACGGAATTTATGACATTTAACGGAGTTAGAAGTTAGCAGGGAGTTAGCTCGCTAGCTTCTATCTAAATACAATATAGCATGTCCTGACTGCGGGGTTTTGGAAACAAATTAAAACGTACAGCTCTGTTATCACTTCCAGCATAAATGAAGACAGAAAACTAAACAGCAGTGACGTTTGTAGGGTTACTGAAGTTGGGCTAGCTGGTATATAATGATGTGCTACGTGACCGCTAGCGACACAGCTATGTTAGCATAATATAAACAAGCTAACTTTTTTTCCACTCGATAAAAGTTAACGTGAGTGTTCTCGGTGGTCAGGAACAAATGTAATCGCATGGCAGGATGCTGTAAAAGGACCAAACTTCAGCCAGGAGAACAACTGAGATAATCCATCCACAATACGAGGTTAGTCATTCATATACTGCTGCATGGGCTGGGCTGTAGTTACATCCTAAGGTTTTAAAAACTGAGCTTAAATAAATGATTAGCGGTAATAAAAGCCGAGGGAGGTCAACAGTGATCACTG
Organism: Maylandia zebra; assembly: GCF_041146795.1. Classification (NCBI taxonomy): domain Eukaryota; kingdom Metazoa; phylum Chordata; class Actinopteri; order Cichliformes; family Cichlidae; genus Maylandia; species Maylandia zebra. The sequence continues at coordinate 1,220,156 of NC_135185.1, read as the reverse complement.
ACTGTTTTAGGAGCTTTTTGAGATTAAATAGAAGAAAATACATAACATTAAACATGTTAACAACACAAATGCCATATTAAACGCAGACTACTTTAGACCCGGAAGTAGGATTCGTCACGTCATCACTTAACGACCGGATTGTTTGACGTCCTGGTCACTTGCTTGTCCAACAACACTTAAAACTATTGAAAACATTTATAAAAGAAGTTTAAAACTACTTGACAAAAAACAGACTTCCCACCACCACTGTCATGTGTTAAAAAAACATAAATTATTGAACTTCAATAATTTAGTGGCACCCCCATACTCTGCAACCCGCCAAAGGGGGCCCAGGCCCATCCGGACCGGGGCCTAGTTCAGCAGCACCTTTTTGGTTCCCAGATGTTCTGTACTCATAAAAAACATTCATAGCTTTTGTCCCATCACTTTTGCATGTCATATTATAATAAGTGAGTCAAATTTTAGTTATGTATTTACAGCATAACAACAGAATTTAACAGTTTAATCTTTTAAATAAACATATTTGTGAAATTGTTTTAAACTTGTGACTGTTTTGCAGTTTTTTGTGTGTAGAAATGTGCCTGGCGGGACTGTCGATCGAGGACGCTGAAGATATCTACCTATTTGGAACCATGATAACAGGGTTCTTGCTGATCGGAGCTGGCTTGGCCCTGGCTTATCGGAGAATTAAGAGAGCAGAACCAGCTGTTCAAACCCCCCCAAGGCTGCCCGCTGGGATTGAAGCGATGGGTTGAGGCGCGACTTCTCACAACGAACACAGCATGGTTAACACCTTGGAGACGCTTACAGCTGCCCTGAAGACTCAAAATAACACCATTGAGCGTATGATGGGATACATCAGAGAGAGGCCTGCTCAAAATGAGACCCTTGAGCAAAAGTTGGATCACATCGCAGAACGGCTCACTGCAGTTGTGGGGTCTCAGAATCACAAGAATGACAACACCACGGACCAGAAGTTTGATACCATCTTGGGGAGGCTCGCGGCTCTACAACGGGAGAGTGAGAGACCAGTGTCGGAGTGTTAAAGATCAGGTTTGAAATTCTCCTAAGCTGCTCGCATAAAAGAAAAATCAACGGCATCAACATGCGAACACCACGGCGCCAGCTGCACGGCTCAAGGCTGGAGCCGCACAAAAACTCCCTGATAACGACTGTGTTGAGTCTGTTCCTTCCCATCCCATGCAAGGCCACCTGGTTTGGCTGGAAGACTGTTTACTTAGCCTGATAGGGTGAAGGACACTGTCTCAGCTGAACTATGGACACGCACACACATACACTTACACTGATAAGCACTCACACATCCCCCCTCCCCTTCCAATGCCTTCGATGCTTGTTGCCTCCTGGGAACACGAGGCGGGTCTGGGCCCACGCTGGTGAGTCGGCGCAGTGGCAGGATGGCTGCTGTGTTGCCTGGGATTACTCCTTTCCCCTACCCAACCCTGTTGCTGGTCACGTGCTCTATAATGTTGTGCTGTGGACATTTAAGTGCTTTTTTGTGCAGAGGAGTTTTTTTGTTTCCTGTTCTCATGCTGTCCTCTATAGCCCAGCATGAGCAGAGGTCTCTTTTTTTCCTCTTGTACTTTTCCCATTGTAGTGTACATTTCAGTGTTTTTTTCTGTAATGCAACCGTTCTCTGACTTGTATCCCCATGTGATGTCTGTGTTGTGTGTGTAAGGTCGGGGGGCGGGTTCATTTCACTGCAGTTTACTGCATGTGGCGATTAAAAGTTGATGATGATGATGATGATGGCCTTTATTTGTCAGTTGCAGGTCTTTTGCCCACAACCGAGATGACAGACCTTGCCGACCGTACATACAATACAAACATCACATTGGGGAGACAGGTCAGGCTAGGTAGCGAGGAAAAAAAAACATTGAAATGTGCAACACAGAAGGATAATACAGGAATGCACAGATATCAACACACCACAGCACAATAAACACAGACAGCAACATGGGAAAGTGTTCCAGTGTGTACATCTGATCTGGGGCCGCTGCAATCTTTCGACTGCGCCTCCAACTGACCCGATGTCCACATCAGAGGGGAGGTAAGCGTTGGAGGTGGCGTTGGATCCAGGGTAGGGAGGGTGATGCGTCAGTGAGTGCTTATCAGTATCAGTATATGTATGTGTGTGTGTGTATGTGTGTGTCCATAGTTCAGCTGAGACAGTGTCCTTCGCCCTGCCAGGCTAAGTAAACAGTCTTCCAGCCAACCCAGGTGGCCTTGCATGGAATGGGAAGAACAAACTCAACACAGTCGTTATCAGGGAGTTTTTGTTCAGCTCCAGCCTTGAGCCCACAGCTGGCGCCGAAGGGATAGCCGCATTATGATGGTGGTTTGTCTTTTGCAACAACTCATGAGAATTTCAAAGCTGTTCTTTAACACTCCGACACTGGTCTCTCAATCTCCCGTTAATAACTGCGAGTTTCTCCATGATGTTATTTACCTTCAATTCCGTGGTCTATTCAGGCTTTTGCTCACAGAGCAGATTCTGAGACCTCACGACCGCAGCCAACTGATCCGCGATGTAATCCAGCTTCTGCCCAGAGGTGTTATTCTGAGCCTTCACTGCAGCCGTTAGCGCCTCCAAGCTCTTAACCATGCTGCACTCAGTGAGCCCTTTCTGAGAAGTTGCGCCTTGTCCCATCGTTCCAATCCCAGCGGGCAGCCTTGGGGGGGGGGGTTTGAACAGCCGGTTCGGCTTTCTTAATTCTCCGATAAGCCAGGGCCAAGCCAGCTCCGATCAGCAAGAACCCTGTTATCATGCTTCCAAATAGGTCGATATCTTCAGCGTCCTCGATCGACAGTCCCGCCAGGCACACGATCCTCCATGTCTGCCACCCGTCCATCGTGTATCCGGCAGGGAAAGTACCTCCAGGGCACTCGGGCTCTCCCGAGCCCAGACTTCTCTTTAGGTTTTAGAAACAGACTGTGAGAGAGTGTTCCAGGGAAAGTAATACAAAAAAACACACGAGACAAGACAAGGACATAAGCAGGGAAGATAAGGGAGAGGAGAAAAAGTGCGTCCGCCTCCTCCGAGAGCCAAAGTAGTGACTTGAAGCAACTGATCAGCCTACACTGTCAGTGTCATCTGTCGTATGTAGCCACGAGCCATTATTAATAGTCAGTAACAGTACTTTGACCCGGGGGCCTGCTTCGTCTGATTATATGAAAATATTACAGTTTGATAAGATCAGCCAATTCCTTCTCCTTGTTCTGTCCACTTCAAGTGTTTTATCTTTTTCACACTCACTGGGTATAAGCAGCCATTGATGGACTTACACATATACATGCAACCTGAGTTTTACTTTTCCTGTTGCGTGTCTTACTTGGCAGGATATTGAGATAAGGACCAATGCAGGCCTGTACCTGCCCCAGATCAGCGACTTGTTGAACAGAGTTCCCCGGCAGATGCTGTTGCTGCTGAAGACCAATGACCTGCTGCGAGGCATTGAGACCACGCTACAGACCAGGGCCTCATCCTCATCCTTCATCAACATGTCCCGCTGCTGCATACGAGCCATAGCCAGGTAAGAAATGTACTTTCAGAAAGAGGTGACATAAGACATGACATAAGAATCTGTTAACATATCAAAGTCTTGGCTGGTCTGTGAGTTTTGACATGTTTCACTGGTAACATAGAATTTACATGAGTGACGGCTCTTTAGAGGTTACCTTGTTTTCAAACTGCAAACTTTTTGCTTTATGGTAGGTGGAAAAAGAATCAAATATAATAACCAGGGTGTTTTGTTTGCTGTATGTTGCAAACATGTGGAGGTTACTTTGAGTGACAGTTTGACCAAGACTTAGATTTCATACATGTAATGGAGGTGAATGAAATATTCTTTGTGCTCTTTGGAGCACTGAAAAAACATTTTGATAAAATGTGGTATCACCTGTTCTAATTGCATCAGTTTTTAAAAATTGAAATAGGACACCCAAGAACCAAATGGACTCTCCAATGTGGACAGCACATCTCACTGGGTTTGTGCAGCTTAAATGAACAGAGGATAGTGAGGGAATGTGGCTAAAGAAAACTACATCTATGAAACTACCCAAAGGTCCAGTTGGGCTGCAGGTTGGTTCCATTTAGATGAACAATGTCAAGAATCCAAATATTCAATACCAATTTATCCATGACTAATGGTATGAGAACCTGGGCTTGAAGTGAAGGGCTCCATGGGCTGCTGATGAAAGTAAATTCTCATTTGTGTGTTCATTAACATCTTACCACTGTCATCCAAAAAACAACAAAACTTTACAAATAAATTTGGTTTCTTTTGATTGCACCATATTCTGTTTGTGTGTTTGGCAACAACATTTTAAAATGTCTGTGAAGATTCTCAGTCATCCAGGTCATCGTAGTCAAAGGAGCTTGCAAAGAAAAGCGTCTGGACTTCTTTAAATTAACGTCTTCAAGTAACTTAAAGAAGTCCAGACGCTTTTCTTTGCAAGCTCCTTTGACAACATTTTAAAATGTATTTTCCTAACGCTTTGAACATGTACAGAGCACATTGATTCATTCTTCTGTGCATCACAGTGCAAACGTCCTCACTATTCCCACAGTGGTAAACAGATGATGGCTCGTGCAATTGTCTGTGATTTTGTGTGAAACTCATGAGAAATGGCTTTTGAGAGAAATCTTGATTTTATGACCCAGACTGTGCCAAAGGCATAACCACTTCCTCTTTCTTCTGCTTTGTCTGACAGGCACAAGAGGACTAAAACTCAGAGCAGGAGAAGGCGTGTGCAGATCACGCTGGCCGAGTCTCTCAGCCTGTGGAAACTCTACATGTATGAACTGTTTCTGTGGCTGAAAGGATCCATGACCATTCTGATGCCATTACTACACTGAGACATATTTGGATGTCAACCTTGTTTTAAATTCATCTTTTACCTCAAGTGTCCACTCATTAGTGTTCAGATAATAATTGTAACATCGTTATCTGTAATTTACTCAGTATGCTGTACATTGCATTTTCAGCAGGTCACTATTGTTGGGAATTTTATGACGTGAAAAAACATTCTCCTGTAGGTTCTGTAGTGCAGAGATGGATCCTACAACATGAGCTCCGAGACATCTGGAAACCTGAACTTTTCATTTTAGCTTAAAAATGAAATATCGCAGTTTATATTCGGTAGGGAATAACACATACAAAATACAAACGGATTAGTTATTAGTTAGTATTAATTAGTTGTTAAAGGTGCATTATCTAAAATTGATGGTCAATAGAGCAGGAAAAATAGTAACTCTTACCAACACCTGATAAAACTCACCTGCAGATATCTACTGAGCAGCTAGCCTAAATGTTTGGCCAACAGCAAATTTGTGCTGTTGTCATCTTTTTACATGGTGGCACATACCAAACATGACATCATCATGAGGGTGGGTGTGGCTTAGCAGGTAGAGCGGGTTTGTTTTTCAATGGGAAGGCTGATGGTTTGATCGCCTCTGAGAAGCACGTGAGACAGTATTTGTGACAGAGAACGTCACATAAATGTTGCTGTATTAACTTCTATTCCTCTTGTCTTCATTGCATACCTCCACCTCTGCAGGCTTTCTTCCACCTGCTCCCCCACTCTCACTACAGATAAAAGTTTTATCCACACACGTCATAGCCAGGAGGACTCCTGCCTGAGCTCATCTCTTTACCTGCCCATCACCATTGCAACCAACAGCTGATCCCTGGTGTAGTTCCACCCCCACCTTGATCCCATCTGTCACTCCTATGCACACCTCACCGCTGCCTTGCTGTTCTCATATATGTCCTGTGCAGCCCTCACCTGCTGCTCTGCCACTCCTAATTTCCTCATATAATATCCCAGTTCCTCTCTTGGAATGCTGTCAGGCTGTCAAACAGAATGAACCCGACAGACGGAAAACGAAAACGAAGGAAACGAATCATGACCCCTGGATCATGTATAAAACGTTTACCGTTAGGGTCATATGATCCTCTCAATGATAAGAAAATGGTTTATATTTGAATGTCAATTTAATGTAAGTCTGATACAGATCAGTTACAGATTTCCTACATACAGTATACAGTAGTCTGCATCTATCCCTCAGTCACTCGTTCAATGAAAATCACCTCACACTGTCCTAAACTCATTATTTACAAATGTTCTTGGCAAGAATGTCAAAAGTGGACAACTAAATGATGTAAGTGACCATTCCCCATGTTTTATCACAAACTGGTACAATCCCATTAAAAAATAATTAGTCAAAAACATATTTTCTCTCTGAATCATAACTGCAGTAAAATCTTTGTAGATGATTTAAATGAAGCTTGCTGTCTATAATGACTCTTCTTAACAGATACTGTCCAAACAATAAAACACAACTCTTACCTCACACCTCAGTGTCTGTCCTCATACATGTCCTGCACCACCCTCACATATGTCTCTGCCACTCCTGACTTCCTAACGTAGTACCACAGTTAGTTTCAGGCACCCTAGCATATGTTTTCTCTAGATTTCCTTCTGACCTTCTGTATACTTCTCTGTTAACAAAAGTCCACTACAGTCTCTCCTGGACCTTTTTATACCTCCACAGGTGTGTCATCGGACCATTTGCCTCCCACTCTGCTTCGTAGCTGCCCTCACGTTCTCCTTTCGAATCATCACTTCCTGATTCTCTCTCATGTTCTTCATTCATTAGTCCCTCAGCGTATTCCTTTTACTCCTCAACAGTGTGTTACAAAGATGAAACACACGTCTTAGTACTCTGCTGTCTATCCTTAGTCTTAACCCACGTCACATCATTACAGCTTCCTCTCTCTGCCTAGCCAATCAGTACATGTCCTTTTCTCTGTCCGGGATCACATATAACTCATACAACTATAAGCCTTTTCGTTTCCAGTTTATTTTGCTGTAAAACCTCGCTCTTTGCTGGACACCTGACATCCCGCCACTCCTGTCTGCTTTCTCCATTTCCCTGATTATTCCACTTCTCTTTGAGATACCTTTCTATACTTTCTCATTCCACCACAAGAGAGGTCTCCTTGTCTTCTTTCCTCTGTCCACGAGATACACTAAATACCTTCTTGACTGTTTCACTCACCACTTGGGCTTTACTTTCCCAGTCATCTGGTAATTCGTCCCTAAAACCCAGAACCTGTCTCAGCTCCTCCTGGATAATATTCTTCTTTCTTCAGTTACTGCCATTTAGTACTTACCTCTGCCTTCCCACACACCACCAGTATACCCTAACCCAGGGGTCGGCAACCTGCGGCTCTTTAGTCCTTACAGTGGGGCTCCGCGTGGTTTGGGAAAATAAATTAGAAGTATTTAGCTGAAGTGTATTTTATTTATGTTAGTTCTTTTTTAACTTGTAGTTCTAAATTGTTAGATTATTGTGATGTTGAAATACAAAAATACAATTATATTCTATTATTTCTTCATTGCTCAAAATAAGCGTCACACTCGCGGGAGCCGGCGTACTCGCCGAAACACCATTAATTTATCGAGACTTTCAACCCCAGGTTGGCCAATTATGGATCTTCGGATCCACATTATGTCAGCAGCTCCACCGTGAACTATGTTAAAACAAACACCGCTCACGCCTCACAGATGACAGCTTACAGTCCTGCGTAAAGATGAAAGTGACTTCGTACAGCCCCGATTTGAAGACGCTGTGCGCAGAGGTTCAGGAGCAGAAGTCCCGTTGTAAACATATCACGGCAGACCTTGCCGTACGCACACAGCCGGCTGTAGCTTTGCAGCTCACAGCCCGACACACACCAACACAACAGCATAGATCGCACAGACGTTAAGGCGGCGAGGCGTGATTGCGGGTGCTGCTCAGGTGCATCCGCCTCCCCTGCAGCGGCACTGCAGACCACGCCCCGCCACACACATTAACCAGGTAAAATACATATTTAGAATTTTGTAAATATTTATTTTTCTTTCTTTTTTCAGCAGCATAGAGCTTTTTTCCCAGTTATTTTTTAAAAGTCAGGTCAAGGCTCCAAAAGCCCAAAGGCGATATAAGGAGGGTGGCTCACAGCAGTTTTTGTTTGCTGGATCATTTTAGTTCAGCTGCGTGTCTTTGCTTTTGTTATATTTCTTTAAGAGTTCAAAGTGTGTTCATTACATAAATAAAATGTAATTTTCTCTGTAGCACTTCATGGATTTCATAAGCAACACACCTTAGTTGTTCACACAAAGCATAAAAGTAAAAAACAATATATACAGTGTTATCTTCATTTTAGATGTCAACAAGTATTTGCAGCTTCCAGTGTTTTCTTCTGCGTGGAAACCGGGTCCAAGTGGCTCTTTGGTGTTAAAGGTTGCAGACCCCTGGGCTAACCCATGTCTACCCAACATCTGCTCATAAACTCTGTCTACTAACATCTGCTCCAGTTACCAGTTACATCTGCCCTCCTTACCAGTCCCATAGTACATGTAAAGTCCCTACCTCCACACTCCTGCCTTCTTTCTCCCTGCCTCCAAGGTTTTCACCCTCTCCTCCTATGTTTGGGGCAACAGCACACAGTTTCCTTGGACAGCATGCTTGCCAACACACCGGAGGTTGTAGTTGTTAACCCAAGCTCTGACTGACCCGATACAGAAATCTCATTCTTGTTGATGTTTGATTTGGCAGAATCCCACTGCTGACACAACCCTCCCCTTTTATTTGGGCTTAGGACTGGAACCATATTTTACATACTGCACCTTTAAAACACACGGTGATTACTCTGGATGGCAGAGCTTCCAAATGAATGTAAGAATATTTAGCTCTCATTACCGGTCATGTTATGAAATTCAGTAGTCCTGATATTGAGACAGGAAGTATCATAAGCTGCCTTTTAACCCTGACTTGGCCAAGAGACTCATAACATTATTTCATAATTATCGTCAAATGTTTCGGTCTAAAATTTCAAAAAGGTCTGCTGGAGCGAAACAAACATGTAAAGGAAATGACGTCATAATAATAAAACAGTGAAGCAGCCAAGTGCCACATCTTTAAGCCTTTTTCAAAGTGCCACAGATACAAATGCTGTTTCAATGCTATGAGCCAACAAAGTGATGAAGGGTGCTGAGAACTAGAAGAACAACCTGTACGAAGCTCAGTCCTGACAGTATTTCTAACTCATTCCTGCTCCTCTACAAAATACCTCAAAGATGTTTCCATCAGATCACAGAGGTTTCTGCTGATGGTGAATGCATCTGATGGATAAATAGCTTATGATAGAATTATAGTATGTGACTGACCGTGTTTACCATTTCAGAGTACTGTTGATCTTAGGTCAAATACTAGGCACTCATCCCTTAAGCGCAGCAGTTTGTGTTACTGACTGTGAAGCTGTCTGAGCTGACAGATAACAGGTACAGCGATGACAGAGACTGAACTTTTCACACCATCTCTGAGCCTGAGTCCAGCTTCAGAGAAAGCTCGTTCCTGCCCCTTGTATCCACAGTCTCATTCCAAAGCTGGGTGAGGGTAGGGATGCAGACTGACTGGTAAATCAACAGCTTCAGTTCTGGAGAGCATCGCAAATTCACATAAAAATTATGATATTAGTATTTATTCATAATTTTTAAGAAACCAGACACTGGATGGTTTACAACAGACAGGAACTCCATTTCTGTTTCTGTGACATTCATGTCTTTTATTGTTTTATGCAGAAGTTTTGCTTCATCTTATTCAGTGGATGACTTTTGATTTATGAGGAGAAAATATTATTTTAGTGTTTGGCATAAAAAAAAACTGATGTTCATTAAAGTTTTTCTATTTTTATTGTCATCTTTACTTCTGGATCCAAGTCAAATAGAAAAGGCTTTGGGTGTAGTGGAAGTTCAATGACGTCTTCACAGTTCACCACCGTGTTAGAGCACACAGGCCACAGTGTTTGTACTTTGCACTTCTTAGAATTAGCATGTGCAAATAATGAGGAAATCCTACACATGTCTTTGAAACAGCTGGTACGACGGAGATTATCTGAGACTTTACTGATTCTTCTATGAAATGATCCAGCACTGACCCTTGTGCCATGGCTTGAAGTAATTATCATTTTAGGTAATGACTGCTTATTGTTATGTTATTATTCTTATCTATTGAGCATGGAGTGTTTATTTTATTTGTATTTTTTTATTTTTTTTGTCCTGTTAAAAATTAAACGATTTTGTGTGTTTTGAAAACCAACCACTGCGTGTTTTGACTTTATTATTGAAATACAATAACCATGGTTAATAAAACGCAAAAGCCTTTACAAATTATTTCACTACAACAAAGAATGAAATGATCATAATGAATATCACGTTTGTTTGGAACGTTATAATTAGCAGGTGGACTGTTTTAAATCAAGACTGTTAACCTGGAAACTGGTCTTATTTTTTCTTTGGTTATATTTAGACTCAAAATATGTCTGATTGTAAAATTAAGGTTGCATCCAAAAAGTACACACTAATCAGAGGATGTTAAACTGTGACATCGAATGATGTTGATAAAGTTTTATTAACAAGATTTCCACTCAAAATTTTGTAGGCTGTAGCTCAGGAGCTAGCACGGTCAATTCCATAATTAGATCTACTGATTGGATGGTGGTAAATGGAACCTGGGGATTCAATTCCTGGGTGCCTCAGTCTGCATGCTAAAGTATCTTTGGGAAAGATACTGAACCCCAAGTTGTTGATGAGGCATGTTTTATAAAGTGCTTTGAGTGCTAAAGTAGAAACGGGCCATTTACCATTTACTCACTGATCAGTAACAAACTGTATAAAAAAATAACTTGAGTGTTACAAGCTAACTAAATGTAAAATGTAGTTGACTCCAGTTATCATATAAATATATATGATGGTACGTTTTTTAAAAAAAGTTTATTTAACCATTCATTTTACGTTTTATTATTGGTGATTATTATTTATTTTGATAATTATCTCCGGCTGTTACTCTTAAATTGAGTCATATCATGTGCAGTTGCCACCAATCAAATGAAAATATAAAACACTATACCTGTATCCCACTAATCAGTGTTTTTGAAGGCCCGACACTGTGATTCCTGTTTCATTCCTTCTGTGCCACAGAATGTTGTTGTTACTGATAAATGGGTAACAGTCACACTTCATTATCTTGGACACCTACGCTGTAGTGTGTTTCCATTCATTTATGCAACAGTGTCTGAAACGGTTGATCTGATATCCTCGTGTTGGTGTTGTTCCCAGATCATCATACTAAATGTTGTTCCAGGATCAACATTGCAAGTGACCAATCAGAATGTTGTGACGTCATACTTTTGCGACTTCGGGAAAAACCGCCGTAAAACAAAAAACTGTACTTAAACTGCGTGAAACCGCCTCTGTCCGCCGATCAACGGACCCTGACCCTAACCCTAACCGTAACCCTTTAATAAACAGTAAGCAGAATTGATATTGTCCTTGCCTCATTGGAATTTCATAAATGCACGAATGGAATAACGTCACAACAATGTGATTGGTCACTTGCAATGTTGAACCTGGAACAACATTTTCATGATGGTCTGGGAACAACACCGACACGAGGATATCAGATCATCCGTCTGAAATAATCAGCTGGCACAAACAAACCAAACAATAAATAAACACCAAACTTTGGACAGGCAGAACACTTCACCTTCTACAGCTTTTTGAATGCTGTCCATATGTATTTAGGATTGGCGTGTGCTTAATGATGATGTCATGTTCAATGGGCTTCAGCTGAGTTCTGAGCAGACAGACTGCTCCTGCATTTATCTTTGTGCTTCCAGTGACACGGTCAGTGAATGGCAGCCATGCATAATCAATCCATCATTCGGTAAATTAAGTACTCTACTTCTTCCTAAGGGGAATTGGTATTGCAGCAGTGTAACAGACACTGAAGAACCCGTATGTTTGATGGATCTACTCTGTTTCTTTTTCTACCACACATTCATCTTTTTCATCAGGGGACTTTGACACAGGTAGAAATTCTTCATTACAGAACTCTAAAGGTTCAGTTTTGGAATATCACAAGACTAATTAGTGACAAATATGAGTTACTAAAGGTTGTATCTATGAAAATCTTCATCTAACCCCGCTGTTAGGTGATATGTTTGTGTTCCTCAAGCTTGAGTCCTCTACCAGGAGGTCCTGCACTGTAAGAAAATACATACATATTCAATAATCATCCAAACATCCAGAAATCCTGGACTGAAAGACAGCACAAAGGCACTAATCATGGCAGCACAGGAACAAGCTCTGAGCACAAGATCCATAGAGGCTGGGGTCTATCACACCAGGCAAGACCCCAGGTGCAGGCTGTGTAAAGATGCCCCAGAGACAATCCAGCACATAACTGCAGGGTGCAAGATGCTAGCAGGCAAGGCATACATGGAACGCCATAACCAAGTGGCCGGCATAGTGTACAGGAACATCTGTGCCGAATATGGCCTGGAAGTCCTGCGGTCAAAATGGGAGATGCCCCCAAGGGTGGTGGAGAATGACCGAGCTAAGATCCTGTGGGACTTCCAGATACAGACGGACAAAATGGTGGTGGCTAACCAACCGGACATAGTGGTGGTAGACAAACAGAAGAAGACGGCCGTAGTGATAGCGGTTCCAAATGACAGCAACATCAGGAACACCTTTTATAATTATGTATATATGTATATAATTACCCTAACCCTAATGGAAAAACAAGGTTCAAAATAAAATTGAAATATCGCAGACAGGTACAATTACACACATCTGCTGTAAACATGTCAATATTCCAGTGAGAAGAATTATAATTCGTTGTCCTTATGTCAATCAGGCAATTTGGTATTTAGGAACTGGTCCTCAAACTTCAGTGTTTCAGGTTGAGCTATCTGGGAAAACAAAAGTGAACATTTAACAAAAGCAAAGTTTAGTTGTGTGTAAAATATATATATTGTAAGGTTGTAGGCAAAGGAACAGGTCAAACCAGGACGACAGGGCCAGCCCACTGCAGTAAGCCCACTCATGACTTTCACAGTGTCAGCCTTTCAAGCTCCACCAAGTTCTGAGTGTCCTACAACATTAAGCTGTAATCAGTGTCATTATATAAACTGTATATAGTTAGCATATCACATCACTATACATGACAAAGGACATGTGGCTCCTAGCAGAGTATTAAAACCAACTAAAATAAAACCAATAGGTTTGATCATGTCACTGCTGGCATGTCTTCACAAAATAAATGAAACAAAAACACTTTGAGTATTTCTCTAATTTAGAAATTTACAGAGATATTTTGTTTTTGTGCAACCTGGACTTTATTTTTGTTTATCTGGTGATTGTGCATAATGATTCTGTATCTGACCTGTACAGACTACAAAGCGCGTCATCAGAGTCCCTCTAAGGTGATTCAAACTTTGTTTCCTCAGAGGCTGCATGAAATTCAAGGACACTGATACTGTGATGCATGTGTCTCATTTCTCTCTCTTCTGATCTGATGAGCACAATTAACAAGAGATTATGTTGAAATGGATATCCATGTGTGATTAAGCTAATAATAAAACAGCATAAATTTAATGAGACATGAAGAAAAGTATCTTCATGTAGTTACTGATAAATCATGTTAAAGTACAAGAGAAATGTAAGGAAATTATTTTAAAGTTTAAACTTTATTTTAGGCCGTGCTGCAGTGAGGTCACAGAGGGAGGATGATAGGGTGTGGCTGGACATCAGGTGATTCTCTGCTCATTTTTCTTGTGCTGCATCACTGCGGCCACAGCACCAATCCGTCTGTCGATCTCCCGCTCCCTTCTCCCATCACTCGTGAACAAGACCCCGAGATACTTGAACTCCTCCACTTGGGGCAGGAACTCATCCCCGACCCGGAGTGGGCACTCCACCCTTTTCCGGCTGAGAACCATGGCCTCAGATTTGGAGGTGCTGGTCCTCATTCCCGCGAACCAAGCTCCTGCAACGGTTGTATAGGGATTGAATGGCCCGTAGCAATGGGCCAGACACCCCATACTCCTGCAGCATCTCCCACAGGACACCCCGAGGGACACGGTCGAATGCCTTCTCCAAGTCCACAAAACACATGTAGACTGGTTGGGCAAACTCCCATGCACCCTCAAGTATCCTTGAGAGGATAAAGAGCTGGTCCAGTGTTCCGCGACCAGGACGAAAACCGCATTGTTCCTCCTGTATCTGAGGTTCGACTAGCGGACGAACTCTCCTTTCCAGCACCCTGGCACAGACTTTCCCAGGGAGGCTGAGGAGTGTGATCCCCCTGTAGTTGGAACACACCCTCCGGTCTTCCTTCTTAAAGATGGGGACCACCACCCCGGTCTGCCAGTCCAGGGGTACTGCCCCTGATCTGGTAAATGGTAAATGGCCTGTATTTATATAGCGCTTTACTAGTCCCTAAGGACCCCAAAGCGCTTTACATATCCAGTCATCCACCCATTCACACACACATTCACACACGCAACATTGCAGAGGCGTGTCAACCAGGATAGCCCTACAACGTCCAGAGCCTTCAGGAACTCGGGGCGGACCTCATCAACACCAGGGGCTCTGCCACCAAGGAGTTGTTTAACTGCCTCAGTGACCTCGCCCCCGGAAATTGGCGGGTCATCCCCCTCATCCCCAGACTCTGCTTCCTCCTCGGAAGACGTGTCAGAGGGATTAAGGAGGTCCTCGAAGTATTCCTTCCACCGCCTGACAATTTTCTCAGTCGACGTCAGCAGCGCTCCGCCAGCACTATACACAGTGCAGGTAGAGCACCGCTTTCCCCTCCTGAGACGCCTGACGGTTTGCCAGAATCTCTTCGAGGCAGTCCGAAAGTCTTTTTCCATGGCCTCTCCGAACTCCTCCCACACCCGAGTTTTTGCTTCAGCCACTGCCCGAGCCGCATTCCGCTTGGCCTGTCGGTACCTGTCAGCTGCCTCCGAAGTCCCACAGGCTAACCAAGCCCGATAGAACTCCTTCAGCCTGGTGGCTCCCTTCACCTCTGGTGTCCACCATTTGGTTTGGGGGTTACCACCATGGCAGGCACCACCCACCTTGCGGCTGCAGCTCAATGCAGCAGCTTCGGCAATGGAGACGCTGAACATGGTCCATTCGGACTCAATGTCCCCAGTCTCCCTCGGAATGCTGTTGAAGCTCTGCCGGAGGTGTGCGTTGAAGATCTCGCGGACTGGGGCCTCTGCTAGACGTTCCCAGCACACCCTCACTACGCATTTAGGTGCACCAGGTCTGTTCAGCGTCCTCCCCCGCCACCTGATCCAACTCACCACCAGGTGATGATCAGTTGACAGCTCAGCCCCTCTCTTTACCTGAGTGTCCAGAACATATAGTCGCAGGTCTGGTGATCAGGGAGGCTGTTCCTCCCAATCATGCCTCTCCAGGTCTCGCTGTCGTTACCCACGTGAGCATTGAAGTCTCCCAGTAGGACAACAGAGTCTCCAGGCGGAGCACCTTCCAACACCCCACCCAGCGACTCTAAGAAGGCTGGCTACTCTGAACTGCCACTCGGCGCATAAGCACAGATGACAGTCAGGACCCATTCCCCGACCCGAAGGCGCAGGGAACAAACCCTCTCGTCTACTGGGAAGAACCCCAACGTACAGGCAGCAAGCCGAGGGGATATTAGAATACCCACCCCAGCCCGCCGCCTCTCACCAGGGGCAACTCCAGACTGAGACAGAGTCTCCTTCCCCACCAGAGAGGTGACATTCCATGTCCCAATTGCCAGTCTTGGTAGCCGGGGATCAGTCGGCCAGGGCCTCCGCTTCTGGCCGCCGCCCGGCACACAATGCACCCGACCCCTATGGTGCCTCCTGCGGGTGGTGGACCTGCGGGAGGTTGGGCCCATGTCCCCTTTTCGGGTTGTGCCCACCAGACACTCACTCTCAGGCACCCTCCCCGCGCCTGGCTCCAGGACAGGCCCCGGTAACCCATCCTGGGCAGGGTGAACTGTTCCTTTGATGGCCTTCTCATAGGGGCTTTCTGAATCGCTCTTTGTCTGGTCCGTCACCCAGGACCAATTTGCCATGGGAGACCCTACCAAGTGGCCGAAGCCCCTGGAGAACATAGCCCCTGGGGTCCCTGGGACACACAAACCCCTCCACCATGATAAGGTAGCAATTTGCGGAGACACTGCGTAATAGCCAGTTCACAAAAAGCCAGTTCACACCTTCTTGTATTGGAAGTGCCTGGTCGAGAGCCAACAACCTTGTAAACCTTCCCTTTCACTCTTGTTGCTATCCTGCCATAAATCACCCTGACACAGCCCACACTCTGTGACACAGAGTTTATGTCACACTACTTGGGCTGGTTTTACCTGCGTTCAGTTGCTGTGGTGTTGCCAGCCACCTCCAGCTCTTCCTTTCATATTATCTCTGACTTAATCAAATGTCATATCTGTTGTCACCTTAGATCATACACATAACTAAAGGTGGAATGATTAGTTATTTGACAAGATTTGTTTTTACTGTTTTGACCACCTTTACTGTTTTTGATCCCTCCACTGCAAACATGTCATGGTCTCATTTATATACAACAGACAACTGGATATAATTGTATAAGCTGAACCATCAGCTGACGTGTCCTTGCATTCAGCTGATCTCCCAAGACTGCATGACTGAACTAATGTTATATTGTTACAAGTTACAAGCTTTAAGCTACAAATAGTATCTCTCAGAGAGATGGGAGAAAATGTGAAGAGCCCAAAACAACCTAAGATGCTTGAACATGTTGAAAATAAAAAGTCAGAGCTACTTGATACACAGTTTTCCAAAAAAATCCAGTTGGCATAATGGTGCTATATTATATGTACTATATTTAACCCTTAACCCTAATATTGGTGGTGTTTGTGATACCTGCAGAACACCACTAAGGTATATCCACACAATTTCCTCACACTTTGAATTAACATGTGCTGTAAATGGATGACCTCTCATACTCCTTCAGAGCTCTTCCACCACAGGAGGGCTCGTCTCTGCTCTCTCTCCATGAAAGAAAGAGAGAGCTGCTCTTATTAGCATTGGCATCCCTGGGTGGCTCTGTGTGATAGAGATGGATGGTCCTCCTGTGGCAAGTATACGCACGCACGCACGCACACACACACACACACACACACACACTATACAATATATCTAGTGCAGTCATGCTGGTCTTTATCTCTTACAGACAAACACACAAACACACTGGTCTGAGAAAACACTATAATGCTAAACCGTTGGGAGATGAGCACCTCTGCATCTTTTGTGTGATTTTGGGTGAATCTAGATTGACACATTTGGAGAAAATTTGTCCCCTGACATGTAGAGGAAATGCCAAAAAATCAACACACATTTGAATTCACCTCACAGGGCATTGCAAATGAGCACAGCCACTGGATGTTCAGTGTCTTGTCCAGAAACTGTTTCCCTTTTGACACTTTTACAGTTATGCAGTTTGGCTGGGTCAACTGCCCAGACAGACAAATTATCAGCAGACTGAGTAGTGAGTGTGTCTCTGAGACTGGCTGGTGCAGGGATTATACCCTGGGAAATGACAGGCTGATGTTCAGAGTGTGGCCTGAATTTCAGAGGAAAATAATTTATATATATAAGTTAAAAGCCACTTGTTCCATCTTGTCTTTGTTTGGAGTCTTTAAAGAATAAAACAAACTGGTGTGATGTGCTGCATTTGCTGGTCCCTGGGGTTCCTTATCAGATTCTGGGAGGGCTGTGATGTTTGATGTCTGGCATGGTGGTGCAGTGGAAGCTTTATGCGTCAGATCTCCTGGTCGAGTGGGGACTTCCTGTGTTGAGTTTGCATGTTTTAACTGTACCTTTGTGGGTGTCTTCCAACTTCCTCCCACAGTCCAACGGATGCAAATTAAGCCAATGTGTGAATCAACGGGTATATCCCAAAAGGTGGATTCTGTTAATCTGGACGTTTTCAGTGCAAGAAATGTTTCATCACTCATCCAGGTGACTTCTTCAGTCTCACCTGACTGCAGGTTTCCAACCTTATAAACAGCACATTTGCACAATGACCGAAACTAGCACCACTGAAGGAACAATGGTTTCAGTCATTAACATTACTATAACATTATAATATATATAATATAATATATAATAATATATTATATATAATATGTATAAGACTGAGCTCATTTTAAATACTTAATATTGTGTTTAATGTCCAGCATCAGATTCTGTAATCATGCTGTAGTGGCTGTCCTGGGAGAATCACTGAAAGGTCTAGTATGTTAAAATAGTAATAGCAAAAAAATCATCTCAATTAAAAGGCTTGAGCAGTGTGTGACATGGTTAACTGCTAATATCTACATAGGAGATTAAAAATATTAATGAAAAATGAAGATGAAGTGTTGGCAAAATAGCTTAAACATATTAGATTCGCTCATTCTCATAGATGCTAATCTGAAAGTGCTGCTGAGCCTGCACCTAGTCAACCCGCCTGTTTTATTACAACAGACACAGTCTGAGCTGTAGTCCCCTCCATCACTGTCATGGATTTCCTTACTAATGTACTAAAGGACTTATTAACAACTTTTTTACACTCCATCTTCTCTACATGACACATGTTGGCCAAGATGAAACTTACCCGTTACAGTTCTGAATCACTTAAGGTCAGTTACTTGCTATTGCTAGCTCTGTTTCCATACAAGGTGAAGGTTGTAACTGATCTCAGGGCAGTGAAAGCAGCGCAGCTTGCCTCCTATGTTGCTCGCCCATCAGATTGTGGCCAGAATAGTGGTTTACCCACAATGCCCGTGCACAAACCACCAGCCTCTCAGCTTTCCCAGCTGCAGTCATTGTTAACAGGAGACAGACCCGCCCTCAGACACAGAGAGAGCTACACAATGACTATATAAAAGATGAGGCTACCCTTCCTCCCATTGTACAAACTTAGAGCCAAAACTTCCTGTTTGTTAAATTATTAGGTACATTAGTATGGCGTTATTTTTGTGCCACTATTCTGAGCACACGTAAAACAAATTTGAGCGCACGTGAAAAAAGTTTGCAGGTACAAGTGTTGTATTTTGAGGAGAAGTTTATTTTGAGCAAAGAAAAGCTGAATTTGAGTGAACAAAATTCATTCCTGTGTGCAAAAACTGTATTTCAGTGTTTGCTGTTATCCACACTCACACACAATAACAGCCCCTCTCACTCAGTTTTTGCATTTGCGCAGCTCCGAAAACGTTAGAGCACTTATGCAAATATGTGATGTCTTGATGAATCGAGCAGGTATTTGAAGTTTACACAGAAACATTCTCACATGAAAATATCTTAAAAGTTTATTTTGTGACCCAGAAAGAGTAATATTTCAAACCCCGCCACTCTGTGTTCCTCCACCACTGCCTCGTTTGAGTTTTGGACGAAATGGATTCTGGGATATTGCATTTCATCATTTTGAGCTGATTGGAGACCAGAACAGCCAATCAGAAAGAGTTGAGCGTGCACGGGCAGAAATGTTGAGAGCGCGAACAACACTTTGCGAGCGAGCGCAAGTGCAAAAACTGAGCGAGAGGGGCTGCTGTTGTGTGTGTGTGTGGATAATAGCAAACACTGAAATACATTTTTTGCACGCAGGAATGAATTTTGTTCACTCAAATTCAGCTTTTATTCGCTCAAAATACATTTCTCCTCAAAATACAACACTTGCACCTGCAAACTTTTTTTACGTGCGCTCAAATTTTTTTTTACGTGCGCTCAGAATAGTGGCACAAAAATAACGCCATACATTAGCCTCTAGCATATGCACTGTGTTAAACATAATGATGCTCTATTCAGTCCTGCAGAAAATTATACACATTTTGCATAAATATGTAGGAATGACTCTAAATAAACTCAAACAGCACACACTATTAGAAAAACACTGACACAATTCTAGATGAGTTTTTAGTTCAACATGCAAGAAAAAACGTTTGACCTTTATCAAGTTCTATTTACTGCTGTCAGAGAAATGTCATGTTTTCTTCATGCAGCGGACGACATTCAGTTACAGAAGCAGGTCTGAGATCAGAAGCCAACACTAAACTGAGCTACTGTTTATTTTCCTTTATGAATGGAACTGAACTGAATTGAACCAAACCTTTGTTCAGACCTCTTCAGTTAGTTGGACCTCATTAGATAGAGGGGTAAAGACTCCACAAGGCCCAGTATAGGTTTCAGATTTCAGTGGCTCACACTCTGGTTTCAAACACACTCTACAATAAACCTTCACTAACTAGTGGATTATGTGGTGGCCATTTCAATCCTTTTTAACTATACAGTCTGTGGTCAAAGTAAGCTCACGTTCAACTGAACTACAGCTAAATGAATCAGTGGGTCATTATACTGTGAGTGATGTTGTGCATAAGTGAGATCATCATCTTCATCAACAAACAATGACCCAATGCACTGATAATGAATTTGGTTTCAACAAATCACATTAAGTATGAAAGAAAAAAGAATAAAACTTCTTATATCTTGACAGATCACCATCACGTGTCTGGTAGAGATTTTTTCTGGCTTCTTTAAGTCAGACTCTGTTAGGCTCTCAAGGCCACCGTAAACCCAACCCCAACTTTGTGGCTCTGGCCTGCTCTGCATCATAGGCCAAAGCAATATCATTATTCCTCTTCAGGATAATAAATAAGGTGTCACTATCCATTGGCCCACACTGTTCACAGCACAGCAGCACAGACCACACTCTGTCTCAATAGCCGCTGATGTAAAACAGGGTTACAGGGTAAGTGTTTTTTTCTTCCCTCCCATCTGTCTCCTTCTGGCTTTCTTCTGTTGAGTCACCTGACAGAAAGTTCACTCACTGAAGCCTCTTGGTAATGTCTTCTTAGTTACATCGAGGCTGATATTTTCTTCTTATTAAAAATCCAATATGCCTTTCACTGTGGTCCTCCCTCAGCATGACATATGCGATGGAGTTTGTTTGATTTGAAATTTATGGTAGAATTAATCAATGTGACGTTTCCTGTCTATTGGAGGAACCTGGCTGAATTGATTCCAGCACTGTACTTTACCTCACTTTCACTCATCCATTTAGAAAAGCTGTGCACTTGACAAAAGTAGTGGCCCACCTAGACATTTACCTGTAAGAACTACTCTCCACTGGAGACCAGTGCCATTGAGCTGTTGGTACACAGTTTCTATAATTATGTCGATGCTAGAGGAGGTTTGGAGCTCTGCAGTTATTGAGTCAGCGGAGTGTTGGAGTCTTACACACAATGCCCGGCCCACTCAGCAGCCCTGCTCTGTAACTTTACATCGGCTGCCACTTTGTGGCTGAGTTGCTGTGATTCCTAAACACTTCCACTTTGCAACAAGACCAGTTGATCAATATCAGGAAAGCAGAACATTTCTCGAACTGAATTGTTGCAAGGGTGCATCCTATGCAGCACTGCAGCTGGGGTGAGAGGGGATTTTTTAATACATATAAAATTCCCCACTTGCCCTGAGGGCGGTATTTATGCTTCAAGTTTGGGCTCTCTTTCAGAGTTCTGGGAGCTTCAGGATCCTGTGCAGTATCTTTCCTGTTCCTACGACTGCGCTCTTCTGGACAGAGATTTCTGATATTTGGCCAGGGCCTGCTGGAGCCACTTGCCCAGCTTGGGGATCACTCCCAGTGTTCCCCACAGAGGAGCTCTTCTCTGAGCCCTTGGTATGTCTCCAGCTTCTTATGTTCCTTTTTCCTGATGTTGCTGTCACTCAGTTAAGCTACACATATGACTATGGCTGTCTCCTGCTTGTCCACCACCATTTTGTCCGTCTGTATCTGGAAGTCCCACAGGATCTTAGCTCGGTCATTCTCCACCACCCTGGGGGGCGTCTCCCATTTTGACCCCGGGACTTCCAGGTTATACTCCGCACAAATGTTCCTGTACACTATGCCGGCCACTTGGTTATGGTGCTCCATGTATGCCCTGCCTGTTAGAATCTTGCACTCTGCTGTTATATGCTGGATTGTCTCAGGGGCATCTTTACACAGCCTGCATCTGGGGTCTTGCCTGGTGTGATAGACCCCAGCCTGTATGGATCTTGTGTTTCAAACTTGTTCCTGTGCTGCCATGATTAGTGCCTCTGTGCTGTCTTTCAGTCCAGCTTTTTTAAGCCATTGGTGGGATTACTGGATGTCAGCCACTGGTTTTTCTCCTTGCTCCTCTTTTTTCTTGGGTTTCTACTACCTGAGATGTTCACTATGCACATGGTCTATTATCGCCATCTTGTTAATGTACTCATGGGGATGGTCATTGTCTCATGCTGGATGGGGGTTATGGCACTCACTAGTCCCCGGCCTCCTTCTTTTTGCTTAGCATACAACCTCAGAGTGCTGGATTTACCATGCATGGCAAGGAGCTTCCTTGTCTTGATGTCAGTGGCTTCTATCTCCTATCCATCTTCATCCGCTTTATCCGAGGCTGGGTCGCGGGGGCAGAAGCCTAAGCAGAGAGGCCCAGACCTCCCTTTCCCCAGCCACCTCCTCCAGCTTATCCGGGGGAACACTTAGGCTTTCCCAGGCCAGCTGAGAGATATAATCTCTCCAGCATGTCCTGGGTCTGCTCTGGGGCCTCCTCCCGGTGGGACATGCCCAGAAAACCTCACCCAGGAGGCATCCTTGTCAGATGCCCGAACCACCTCAGCTGGCTCCTTTCGATGTGGAGCAGCAGCGGCTCTACTCTGAGCCCCTCCCGGATGGCCGAACTTCTCACCCTATCTCTAAGGGAGAGGCCAGCCACCCTTCGGGGGAAGCTCATTTCTGCCGCTTGTATCCGCGATCTCGTTCTTTCGGTCACTACCCACAGCTCGTGGCCATAGGTAGGGTAGGGACGTAGATCAACCGGTAAATTGAGACCTTCGCTTTTACACTCAGCTCCCTCTTCACCACGACGGACCGGTGCAGCGTCCGCATCACTGCAGGTGCAGCACCAGTCCGTCTGTTGATCTCCCGCTCCCTTCTCCCATCACTCGCGAACAAGACCCTGAGATACTTGAACTCCTCCACTTGGGGCAGGAACTCATCCCCGACCCGGAGTGGGCACTCCACCCTTTTCCGGCTGAGAACCATGGCCTCAGATTTGGAGGTGCTGATCCTCATTCCCGCTGCTTCACACTCGGCTGCGAACCGTTCCAGTGCGAGCTGGAGGCCCTCACCCGATGAAGCCAACAGAACCACATCATCCGCAAAAAGCAGAGACGAGATTCTGAGGCCACCAAAGTGAAAGCCCCCCGCCACTTGGCTGCACCTAGAAATCCTGTCCATAAAAATTATGAACAGAATCGGTGACAAAGGGCAGCCCTGGCGGAGCCCATCACCCACCGGGAACGAGTCCGCCTTATTGCCGGCAATGCGAACCAAGCTCCTGCAACGGTTGTATAGGGATCGAATGGCCCGTAGCAGTGGGCCAGACACCCCATACTCCTGCAGCACCTCCCACAGGACATCCCGAGGGACACGGTTGAATGCCTTCTCCAAGTCCACAAAACACATGTAGACTGGTTGGGCAAACTCCCATGCATCCTCAAGTATCCTGGAGAGGATGAAGAGCTGGTCCAGTGTTCCATGACCAGGACGAAAACCGCATTGTTCCTCCTGTATCTGAGGTTCGACTAGTGGACGAACTCTCCTTTCCAGCACCCTGGCATAGACTTTCCCAGGGGTACTGCCCCTGATCTCCACGCAACATTGTAGAGACGTGTCAACCAGGATAGCCCTACAATGTCCAGAGCCTTCAGGAACTCGGAGCGGACCTCATCAACACCAGGGGCTCTGCCACCAAGGAGTTGTTTAACTGCCTCAGTGACCTCGCCCCCGGAAATTGGCGGGTCATTCCCCTCATCCCCAGACTCTGCTTCCTCCTCGGAAGACGTGTCAGTGGGATTAAGGAGGTCCTCGAAGTATTCCTTCCACCGCCTGACAATTTTCTCAGTCGATGTCAGCAGCGCTCCGCCAGCGCTATACACAGTGCAGGTAGAGCACCACTTTCCCCTCCTGAAACGCCTGACGGTTTGCCAGAATCTCTTTGAGGCAGTCCGAAAGTCTTTTTCCATGGCCTCTCCGAACTCCTCCCACACCCGAGTTTTTGCTTCAGCCACTGCCCGAGCCACATTCCGCTTGGCCTGTCGATACCTGTCGGCTGCCTCCGGAGTCCCACAGGCTAACCAAGCCCGATAGGACTCCTTCTTCAGCCTGGTGGCTCCCTTCACCTCTGGTGTCCACCATTTGGTTCGTGGATTACCACCATGGCAGGCACCAACCACCTTGCGGCCGCAGCTCAATGCAGCAGCTTCGGCAATGGAGATGCTGAACATGGTCCATTCGGACTCAATGTCCCCAGTCTCCCTCGGAATGCTGTTGAAGCTCTGCCGGAGGTGTGCGTTGAAGATCTCGCGGACTGGGGCCTCTGCTAGATGTTCCCAGCACACCCTCACTACGTGTTTAGGTGCACCAGGTCTGTTCAGCGTCCTTCCCCGCCACCTGATCCAACTCACCACCAGGTGGTGATCAGTTGACAGCTCAGCCCCTCTCTTTACTCGAGTGTCCAGAACATATGGTCACAGGTCTGGTGATACGATTACAAAATCGATCATCGACCTGCGGCCTAGAGCGTCCTGGTGCCACGTGCACTTATGGACACTCTTATGTTCGAACAAGGTGTTCGTTATGGCCAAACTGTGATTTTCACAGAAGTCCAATAACAAAACACCGCTCGGGTTCAGATCAGGGAGGCCGTTCCTCCCAATCACGCCCCTCCAGGTCACGCTGTTGTTACCCACGTGAGCATTGAAGTCTCCCAGCAGGACAACAGAATCTCCAGGTGGAGCACCTTCCAGCACCCTCCCCCCCCCCCCCCCCCCCCCCCCAGTGACTCTAAGAAGGCTGGCTACTCTGAACTGCCACTCGGCGCATAAGCGCAGATGACAGTCAGGACCCGTTCCCCGACCCGAAGGCGCAGGGAACAAACCCTCTCATCCACCGGGAAAAACCCCAATGTACCGGCAGCAAGCCGAGGGGATATTAGAATACCCAGCCCAGCCTGCCGCCTCTCACCAGGGGCAACTCCAGACTGAGACAGAGTCCAGCCCCTTTCCAGGAGACTGGTTCCAGAGCCCAAGCCATGCGTAGAGGTGAGCCCGACTATATCTAGCCAGTACCTCTCAACCTCACGCACTAACTCAGGCTCCTTCCCCACCAGAGAGGTGACATTCCATGTCCCTATTCCCAGTCTTAGCAGCTGGGGATCAGTCCGCCAGGGCCTCCGCTCCTGGCCACCACCCGGCACACAATGCACGCACGATCTGATATCGTCGTGTTGGTGTTATTCCCAGATCAACATAGTAAATGTTGTTCCAGGATCAACATTGCAAGTGACCAATCAGAATGTTGTGACGTCATACTTTTGCGACTTCGGGAAAAAACGCTGTAAAACTAAAAACTATACTTAAGCTGCGAGAAACCGCCTCTGTCCGCCGATCAACGGACCCTGACCCTGACCCTTTAATAAACGCTAAGCAGAATTAATATTGTCCTTGCAACATTGGAATTTCATAAATGCACAAATGGCTTGGCGCGTCAAAGAATAACATCACAACAATGTGATTGGTCACTTGCAATGTTGATTCTGGAACAACATTTTCCTGATGGTCTGGGAACAACACCAACACGACGATATCAGATCATCCCACAATGCACCCGACCCCTGTGGCGCCTCCTGCGGGTGGTGGGCCTGCGGGAGGATGGGCCCATGTCTCCTTTTCGGGCTGTGCCTGGCCGGGCCCTATGGACTAAGGCCCGGCCACCAGACGCTCGCCCTCGGGCACCCTCTCCGGGCCTGGTTCCAGGGCGGGGCCCCGGTAACCCTATTCCGGGCAGGGTAAATTGTTCCCTTGATGTTCTCTTCATAAGGGTCTTCTGAATCGCTCTTTGTCTGGTCCCTCACCCAGGACCAATTTGCCATGGGAGACCCTACCAGGCGGCAAAAGCCCCCAGACAACAAAGCCCCTGGGATCCCTGGGACACACAAACCCCTCCACAGCGATAAGGTAGCGATTCACGGAGAGGGCTTCTATCTCCACATTTGGCCAATTTATAATCCCAGCAGGGTATCTGATTATTGGCAGGGCATAGGTATTGATTGCCCCAAATCTTGTTCTTCCAAATCTTGTATCCTCCGCAGGACTTGCCTAACTCTATCCAGGTATTTGGTGGTTGCAGTTTTTCTAGCAGCCTCTTCATGATTCCCATTTGCCTGTGGGCTCACAAGGTACTTGTAGCTGTGCTTGATGTCTGCAATATTGCCTTCTGGTAGTATATTCCCCTCAGTTCTGACTACTTTCCCTCTCTTTGTTACCATCCAACTACACTTCTCCAGTCCGAATGACGTTCCAATGTTGCTGTAGATCCTAGTGGTGTGGATCGGTTAATCGATGATTCACTCTTGGCATACAGGTTGATGTCATCCATGTGGAGGAGGTTGCTGACGATTGCTCCATTCTGTCGTTGGTATCTGTAGCCAGTCTTGCCAATGATCTCACTGAGGGAGTTCAGGCCCATGCAGGACAGCAGTGGGGACAGAGCATCTCCTTGGTAGATGCTGCACTTGATGGTGACTTCTGCAATTGGCTTGAAGTTGGCCTTTAGTGTTGTTTGTGTCATGTCCATTGAATTCCTGATTAAGGGTCTTGGGGTCCCGTTAATCTTGTACAGTTCTAGACATTTCTACACAGCAGCCCTGACATCTAGCATGTATAACACGTCTCTTAGCTTTTCAGTTGCACAATTTTTGCCATTTCTTCCACACTACATTCTGCTCTACAAGCTGCGTGAGTGCACAGCAAAGGTAGGGGAGGGAACAGCTATGTTAAGAGATTTGATTGGGCAATACAGTGTCAGTAATGAAAGTAATTGAATGGACTGCTTTCCGAGATTATAGGGCTGGTGCACAGCCAGTACTTCAATTGACCCATCGACCCAAAAGTCTGTCAGCCCCCCAGTCAAATTCCTGATATGCCACATTAACAGTCTGGCTCTGGCTAAAAATAGGGATTGGAATTGAGTTTCCAGTAGGTCAATTCCTTGGAATTGTTAGTTTGCCTTTCAAAGTCACTTGTACTTGTGCTACAATCAGCTGATTTTAGATCATGTTTCAGGAAAATAGTGGCTGGTGTTTATCTTTGCTTTGTGCTGTCGCCTTTGTGTTCATACATTTTTTTTCTTCTTTTGTCTGTCCCGTTTGGTCCTTTATCCATCAAAATTGTTGTCTGAAGGCCAACAAAGATGCCCAACGGATTTATTTTACCAAGTGGATCATCACGGCTGTGCCATATCTGTCCATTTGATCGACCTTTGTTGTTATTATTTTATTTTATTTTATTTTATTTTATTTTATTTGTGAGGAAGATCATATATGTGCCCCTCGTGCGCATCCATCAGCCAGCATGCAGCCTGTTACAGCTGCTCCTGCTTTTTCGCTTTAGTTTAACTGTTTTCTTACTTATTTCTTTGTCCTTTTCTTTGTAATTAGAGTGCCCGTCTGTTTTAATAGCTTACCTTTCATTCATGTGGATTGAGAGAGTTTTGTTCTGCTTGTGGCCGCGGAACTGTTACTTTTATTGTGTAAAAGCCCCTACACACCGCACAGGTTGTTTACTTCAGAGATCAGCTGATTGCCCTGATGTCGGCTAGCTTATTGGTCAGATCTGGAGGAAAACACGCAGGATGCAGAGGTGGAGAACAGAAAAGGAAAAGGAAGGAGACGGTGAGACAGCAGAGCCTCAAAGAGAGAAGGAGGTACAAACCATGTCTGCTGCCTATTATAACGGGGAACGTTCGGTTGCTAGCAAACAAGATGGGTGAACTAACAGCACTAGCATGGAGTCAGAGGGAATACCGGGAGTGTAGCTTGATTGGTTCATCAAATTACGCATGCACCAGGATATTCCAGAAGACAACGCATCCGTGGAAGGCTTCCGCACTGTTCGGGCTGATAGGGACAGCGCCGCTAGCAGTAAGCAGAAAGGAGGGGGGCTTGTTGTTCTTGTTAACAACTGGTGGTGTAACCCTGCCTACATAACAATCAAAGAAAGGATTTGCTGCCCGGACATTGAACTGTATGCTGTTGGACTCAGGCTGTATTATTTACTCAGGGAGTTCACCCATGTGATCCTGGTGGCTGTTTATGTTCCTCCCTCTGCTAACCCCACAGCTGCATGTGACACTATCAGCACCCAAGTGCCTTCACTGTGATCTTGGGTGACTTTAACCATGTCACCTTGGACAATACACTACCAACATTCACACAGTATGTGGTCTATCCCACCAGGGGGGAGAGAATCCTAGACCTACTGTATGCTAATGTCCTGCGCTATGTGCCGATTGTGAGGAGGGAACCTGTGATGACGACAAGCATTAGGAGGTGGTCAGATGAGGCCTTAGCAGAACTACAGGGCTGGTTTGAGTTGACTGACTGGGAGACACACTGAGGACATCAACTGGCTTACTGAGTCAATTACTGACTACATAAATGCACTGATTCCATTGTTTCAGCTAGACTGTTCATTGTTACCCAAATAACAAGCCGTGGGTGACTAAGGACATCAAAGCTCTCCTCAATGACAAGAAGAGGGCTTTCAGAGGGGGCAATAAAGAGGAGGTGAGAACGGTACAGGTGTTACTAAAGGACAAGATCAGAGAGGCTAAGGACAATTACAGGAGGAATCTGGAGTGGAAACTACAGCAGATCAGCATGAGAGAGGTGTGGAGTGGAACGAAGACCCCTGTTTCAATCCAGGGGGTCAACGTGGACATTGTGGAGGACTACAAATACCTTGGAGTACACATAGACAATAAACTGGACTGGGTTAAAAACACCACTAAACTCTACGGGAAGGGCCAGAGTCGTCTCTATTTTCTGAGGCGCCTGAGGTCCTTCAACATCTGTCGGACAATGCTCAGGATTTTCTATGAGTCTGTTGTGGTCAGTGCTATCCTCTATGCTGTTGCATACTGGGGCAGAAGGTTAGGGTTGCAGATGCCAACAGACTCAATAAACTGATCTGTAAGGCCAGTAATGTTGTGGGGATGGAGCTGGACTCCTTAAGGTGGTGTCTGAGATAAGGACAATCCTGGATAATACTTCCCACCCACTCGATGACATGCTGGCCAGTCACAGGAGCACACTCAGTGAGAGACTGAGATTACCCAAACGCACCACAGAGGAAGTAATTCCTGCCCGTGACCATCCCCCTGTACAACTCCTCCATCTAACACACTGTAAACACTGTAATAGTTACACCCATTTGCACACACTCTACAGTAAAAAAGCAAATCACAAAGTTCACAGGTTAGAGTCAAATGTTAATCATATAAATTCCATATATATTGGTGTGTGGGATTGTAGCCTATAGGTTTATTACATTGAATGGTAATTAGGAGACAATGCGGTTCATTTTACAGAGGTAATTAAGTAACTACAGTATTCTCTGTAATATGAGTAATAATTAATTAATTTTTTGGAGAAATGAAGCCAGCACTGATCACAACAAAGAGGGGAAACACCTCCAACATGCACAAACCTTTGATCACACGGCATGCAATTAGTTTGAACAAATGTAATGTCTTAGCAGTGGTGGTGACTCTCAAAGCAGAGCCAACGAGAACACAGTGAGAATCGATAAGTGATACTGATAATGGAATCAATATAACTAAATTCTTATCAATTCTCATCCCTAGCTATAACTATTAATGAATTGTCAAAAGCTCAAAGCTTCGACTGTGTCTCATTTTCTGCACTAAATTCTGCTGCCAATTTGTGATTTTAGCCTATAAATCATAAATTACTCATAACATAACATAATGCACTGTCACTCTATTCTGAAGTAGGTTTGGCTATATTTTGCAGTGTTTTTTCCATTTTCTTGCAGCCACTTACATGCTACCTTAAGGTGACTAAATGATACATTTCTAAAGACCCAGCAATATCAACAGTTTCACCCAATACTGCCTGGCAAAGCACCTGCAGCTGTGCCCAAAGTCATTCATACTGTGTGTGCTTGAGCTTTTGAAAAAGCAATGAGTATATGATGTAAAGAGCCATGTGATCTGTCCTTCCTCTAGCATCTGCAGAGCATTTCAGTAAACTGGCTGAGTATTAGAGTTTGTCTGATTCAGCACGTTAACTATTTAGAGGATGAAAGGGAGAAATACTGAGAAGAAATTTATCGTTTTTAAAGGGAGTGTAGATTTTAGTAATTAAAAAAAGGAAACGCCTGAAAGGGGAGAAAAAACTCACCATTAATAAGATATTTTGCCAAATGAAGATAGTGAATTAATTAAAAATATGTAAATAAACTTCTAAATTTATAAAGAAGCAGAAACTACAAAAGATCCTACAAGGAGAGGCCTTTGGGGATTATAGGACATTTAAAAAGGGACAACAATGAATTTTTCACTTTTCAGAAGAGAAGGTGATGACTTTTATCAAATGCTAGCAAAAATGAGAAAATCTGGGGGCAAAAAACAGGCCATTTATAATTTGAACCAGGTGAAGGAGAACTGGCGAGGGAAATTGTGAAGCTGTATCTACTGAAAGATAACTAGTACCTAGCTCGCAGGTAGGCTAAATTCTTGTGGTCTATCCACACAGTAAATGGATCTTCGGCAACTCCTACCAATGTCTCTATTTCTCAAAAGCTAGCTTTATAGCTAGCAATAGCAAGCACACATTTCTCAGAGGCATCAAACTCAACAATGAACTGTTAATGCAGGTCTGGTTGTATCAAGAAAGGTGCTGACATAAATCTCCTTTTCAGGCCCTGAAACACTACCTTCAGTAGAAACTGGTAAAGCCAAGCGCTGGAGCAACTTCAGGGTTGTAGGGGTTAGTCAGCTGCAGCTTTTACCTTTTACATATCAGTCTTCACCTGCCGACTCTCAAACACATATCCCAGCCAGGTTACAGATTTTACATGTAACTCAAAGTTTTCCATTTGGTAGTTTTGCCAGTTTGTCGATCTGTATTTGGACGTATACTCAAACAGTGACTTGGTGTTCTTTTTGTGGTAGAGTATCCCTTCCTGTTCCTGTTCGAACACACAGTGGTGTTTTTGTGTAGCTTATCTGCGTAGCAATTTAATTAAATTAAAACTTTAATTAAAACCTTATAGATATAACTTCTTATTTCATAGTGTAATCTTCATGTGCTTCATCCAAGCACTCTCTTGGATACTCTTGGAGGGGACACTCTCTAGCTGTCCTGAGCAGCTGGGGAAACAGGATGGCTGGGTGACGGCGAGGAGGAAGTCTTAAACAGAAGTCCCAGGTACACCACCAACCTGTTCATATATCTAACCATTTTTCCCCACTCGGCGACACACCCGCCGGGGGTCCAACTCTGGTAATTGGTGATTCTGTTCTCAGACATGTGAAGCTAGAGACACCAGCAACCATAGTCAGTTGTCTTCCAGGGTCCAGAGCAGGCGACATTGAAGGAAATTTAAAACTGCTGTCTAAGGGTAAACGTAAATTCAGTAAAATTATAATTCTTGTCGGCAGTAATGACACCCGGTTAGGCCAGTCGGAGGTCACCATAATCAATATTGAAGGAGTGACATGTTTAGCCGCATGTTCTCCTTAAATTGCTGGCTGTCTGAGTGGTCTCCAAAAAACAGTGTGGGCTTTATAGATAATTGGGAACCTTTTGGAGGAAACCTGGTCTTGTTAGGAGAGACGGCATCCATCCCACTTTGGATGGAGCAGCTCTCATTTCTAGGAATATGGACAAATTTATTAAACCCCCCAAAATATGACTATCCAGAGTTGGGACCAGGAAGCAGAGTTGCAGTCTTACACGCCTCTCTGCAGCTTCTCTCCTCCTGCTACCCCCCCAAAACTCATCTCCACAGAGACTGTGTCAGCTCCCAAACAGACAATAAACTATCAGAATCCTTGATGCGCAGGCCGACGTTGTTTCTTCTTCACTCACTATGTGTTAACAGACCTCTCTGCATTGAATCATATCTGTTATTAACCTCTGTCTCTCCTCCACAGCATGTCTTTATCCTGTCTTCCTTCTCTCACCCCAACCGGTCGCAGCAGATGGCCCCGCCCCTCCCTGAGCCTGGTTCTGCTGGAGGTTTCTTCCTGTTAAAAGGGAGTTTTTCCTTCCCACTGTCTCCAAAGTGCTTGCTCATAGGGGGTCATATGATTGTTGGGTTTTCTCTGTATCTATTAATGTAGGGTCGACCTTACAATATAACGCAGACCCTACCTTGTATCAAGGCAACTGTTGTTGTGATTTGTTGTGATTTGGTGCCGTATAAATAAAAGTGAACTGAACTGAATTGATTGCTCATTCTCTCAGGTCATTCTCAACTACTTTTGACCTTGGGACTTGGGGTCTACCACACCAGGCAAGACCCCAGGTGCAGACTGTGTAAAGATGCCCCTGAGATATTCCAGCACATAACAGCACGCTTCAAGATGCTAACAGGAATGCTATAACTAAGTGGCTGGCATAGTATACAACAACATATGTGCCAAGTATGGCCTTGAAGTCCCGCGGTCAAAATGGGATTCCACTAAGATCCTGTGGAACTTCCAGATAAACATTGACAAACTTCTGATGACTAACCAGTGGTGGGCAAGCAGAGGAAGAAGACTTAGTCACATATGTATCTATATCAACTGACAGGAACATCAGGAAGAAGGAACATTAGAAGCTTGAGAAATTCCAAGGTTTGATAAAGGAACTAGAGAAGATGCAGAGTATGAAAGCAACAGTGGCCCCTGTGGTACTCGGTGCACTCAGTGCAATGATTTCCAAACTGGGTGAATGGCTCCAGCAGATCCCAGGGATGACATCTGAGATCTTTGTCCAGAAGAGCACAGTCCTAGGAACACCAAAAATACTGTGCAGGATAAATACAGCCTATTTTTATGTCGCTGTTGTAAAGCTTGTGACTATAGGTCTTTGCGACAATGTTGCATTACAATGCCCTGGTTACTGCTAATGTACTGTTTTAATCAGGGTGCAGACCTCTTCACTGAGACACTGATTATTGGTAATAACTTACAGATTACCAATAGATCAGTGTTATAGAGTGCCACTGGTCAAATATTTGTGGTGCAACAACAAAAGTTTATCTACTACTTATTTAAGCTACAGATGTCAATAAAAGCAATCAGTTAAGTGGTCTTATGTTTTATGACGGATCTGCTTACTGGGAAACAGAGCCTTTGTAAGGATGCTTCTGCTTATTCTGAGACAGTGTGAGCATATCAAAGGCGAGTATGGGCTTACCAGAGTGAATGAATATTGCTGTTTAACACTATTATGGACCACTTCAGTCACTTGACATTGCTGGTCATTGGCATGTCAACTTTCTTTTGTCAGTATGTGCGCCACCCCCTGACAGACGTATGCAGCAAAGAACCACATATCTACACACACATACACACCTCCTCCTTGCTCCTTGTGGGCAGGCATGATTTATATACTCTGAGGTGAAGGAGATAACAAAGTAGTGTGAAGAATAGAGCTCTGTTCACAACCACTCCCTGTTCCCCATCCTTAGTATATATACTGTTAGAGGGCAGTAAAACGCTCCGTTCTCTTTCTCTTTATTTCACTTTATCTTTATCACCATCGCTATCCCTCAGTACTAGACCCTCTGCAGTTAAATGTCTTTCTTTCTGTCTGTCTGTTTTTCTTGCACTAATTATTTTTTTGCAGAGAAGATGAATAAGTCCCCCAGAGGGATCACCTTAAAACTCACCAGAAGCCCTATATATCACTCATTTGACCTCACTGCAGGGATTTTTCTATTCAGTATTTATGTAAAATGCAGAGAAACAACTTGTTCTCACTCTATCACAGAGCTCAGACAAACACATTAATGTACTGTACTGGGTGAAACAACGTATGCTACTCTTATTTTGTTCCCATTGTAAATTCAAATCTATATACAGCCAGTGCTGTTAAAACCAAAATGTGTTGTATGTTGAAGTATGTATGTTCTTCAGGGATCATGAATATGCTCACCAAGTTAGGGGTGGCTGTAGCTCAGGAGGTAGAGCAGGTCACCTACTGATCAGAAGGTTGGTGGTTCAATCCCTGACTCCTCCAGTCTGCATGCCAGACACTAACCCAACTTGCTCTCCGATGTGTGAATGTACTTAGAAAGCAGTGCTTGTGTGACTGGGTGAATGTAGATAGAGTGCTATGAGTACTCTGGGAGAGTAGAGAAGCGCTATATAAGAATCAGTCCATTCACCAAATGGGCATGAGACTGATGGCACAAGAAAAGATCATGGAGTATCTAAATCAGAGAACCTTTAGGCCAGGTTACATACTTGTCTCTCCAAACAAGCAAACTACAATTGTAGATTGACATGGAGAGAAACACTCAAGGAGCTTACTTGGTCAGTAATTACAAAGAGAAACTATAAGAACTAAAAGGCTCAAGACACTAAGGAAAGAACCAAACATGATATGTTACAGTAAACAAAAATCTCGTCATGAAATTTGTATCATTCATCATCCCACTTAAGTGTTTAAAATGTCAATTTTATTTTGAGTGAGCTTTTGGGTGTAGACTTTGGCCATAGCGCATTTGCTTTTTTGTAGTTCAGCTGCTCTAAACAATTTCCAACAGTTTCTTCTACGATTGACTCCATCAAGAGAGAAGAGAGACTGTGGCTTTGAAGGGGGCGGGGGTGTGGTCTCTGGCTCTGCTGCAGTGAAGTGCAGTACCATTTCTGCAGAGAGTGTGGCGCAGGTGCTGTTTCAGGTCATCTGCCGAGTCGGCATCCTGAAAGAGATACTGACTGATCAGGGCACGTTGTTCATGTGTCGCACACTAAAAGAACTGTACAAATTATTCTGCATTAAATCTATTCGGACCAGCGTCTACCACCCTCGGCCGGATAAGACTTTAATGTCCATGATTCGTAAATTCATGAGGACGAACACAATTGGGATCGCTGGTTAGACCTTCTGTTGTTTGCAGTGAAGGAGATGCCCCAGGCCTCCATGGAATTTTTTCCCTTTTCAACTGCTGTTATCAGGAAGCCACGGGGGTGTTGGTGTCACAGGGCGGAATGGACAAGTTTAACTTGGTGTTTTTATTTCCTTGCATGTAGTGCTGTGTTTTATTTTTTGATCTTTTAGATGGACTGGTTGGTAAATGGACTGGTTCTTATATAGCGCCTTTCTACTCTTCTGAGCACTCAAAGCGCTTTACACAACTTGTGCATTCACCCATTCACACAAGCGCATTGTTCTAAGTGCTTTCTAAGTAACATTCACACACATTCATACTCCGATGGATGCATTGGAGAGCAATTTTCGGGTTAGTATCTTGCCCAAGGATATTTGGCATGCAGACTAGGGGAAGCCAGGAATCGAACCATCAACCTTCCGATCAGTAGATGACCTGCTCTACTGCCTGAGCTACAGCCACCCTTCTTTTATTAGCGTGTAGTGTTTTATTTTTGTGCGGTTATTGCGTGCTTTTTATTTTGATATGTGATTTGTTCTGGGGGGATGCCCATTCCACCGCCCCTCCTGATCATTAACCTGACACACCTGGGACCAATCAGGGTTCGCCACAGCTATTCAATAAGAGGGAGAGAGAGCGTGAGAAACAGGGGGAGAGACATGGCGTGGTGACCGGGGTTGGCGACGGCCTGGCATAGCGACACAGAGGCGAGAGGGCCTCCTCTCTCCCTATAGGGCCTCTGTGCCCTCCGTGCCCTCAGCCCTATAGGGAGAGAGGAGGCCCTCTCTCCTTTTAGTTTGCACCAGAACGAAGAGGCAGACAGGACGGCGACAATGCTGCCAGTCTCTGCGCCGTTTGGACTTTATCTTCGTGGCTGAGGCCATTGGATTTTGGCTGTATTGTTTTAATGTTTTTAACTTCATGTTCTGCCTGGACAGAGTATTTTAGGGTTTTCTATGTAACTAAATTAACAACGTGAGTTATATTTTCTACTTCCTTTGCTCCTCCACTGCTCTCCCCGTTCTCCCGTTTCCCTTCTGTTTCAACCTACCACCTAGTGTCCACTTATATTTGCCCTAATTATGGAAAACTGGGAGGAAGGTCCAAGCCCGGCAAAAAATGAAAGTCAGTACTAGGGATGGGTATCGTTTAGGTTTTATCCGATACCGGTGCCAAATCGGTACTTTTGAAACGGTGCCGGTGCTCAAACCGGTGCTTAAAGAATGGAGAACACAAAATTGGTCCAAAAACCTCTCATGTTCAGCTGGTTTTTGTAAAAAGATAACAATGTTAGCCTTTTCTGCAGCTATGGGGCATATATGGTATCACTCTTGGCTGGAAGCAGTGCTTAAACAATGGAAAAAACACTAACTTTGTCCAAAAACCTCTCATGTTCAACTGTTTCCCACTTTTTCTTTGGTCATTTTAGCCTTTTTGGCCAGGGTGAAGGGAGTATCTGCCATCAAACAAGAAGACAGCCGCATGTAGCTATGATGATGTTTGCTAGTTCACCTTACATGCATTAATGTAATAACGTGGTTAGCCTACTCAACGTAAATTACACACGAACAACATTAAGCTACTCACGCAGAGAAGAACGGCTGCTGCTGCATCATCATCCTCATCATTTCTGCTACACTGGCAGGGCTAGGGGCCAGGACTCTCCTCTTTGGGTTTTTGGGTATGTTGCTAACTCCGGGTCTGATAACAGGCACCACACCCGCAGTAGATGCGCTCGGTGTGAGGTCTCGCAGCAAGCTATCAAATACGGCGCATTTCTCGGCTTTTAAAAAAAATGCTATGCGTCACCAGGTGTTTCATCGGATTCGAGGTGTTACCTCCTTTGACAGTATCACAGTATCAGCTTAAAGCACTTGTTGCTGCTAAGTTTGCATCTTTTGCTGTGAAGTACAGCCAGACTTTTGACCGCTTCGCCTTGGGCATTTTTAATCTGTAGCTCTGCTCTAAAAGAACGTACGTACCTGGGCCCGCCTACTATCCTCAGAAACGTAAAACGATTGGCTAGAAGTGTATCACAGCTCAGGAAAAAAAAGCACCAAAATAAAGCACCGAAATGTGCGCTGCTTTTCGGTCTGGTTACTACCGTTTATGTCAGAACCGGTGCCATCATGGCACCGGATACCGGTACCCATCCCTAGTCAGTACGGCATGGACCTGAGAGCAAAGCTGAAAATGCTTCTCTGGAGAGCCTGGTTTAGGAAAGAGAGTTGTGTTTGGAGGTGCCATATTCATGCCTACCCCATGCCCCGGGTCCACGAGCTCCTTGACCGGTTAGGCACCACTCAATTTTCACGACGCTGAATTTAACCAAGGACTACTGACAGATTCAGACTCCAAGAAAAAAACAGCCTTCTCTGCTCTGTACGGTTTAACCAATTCGTCACACTTCCGTTTGGCTTGTTCGGAGCTGCATATGCATGTGCATGTGCATGTGCAGCGCGTGACTGACGGGGTTGGCTGTGCAGTGTCACAGCCAACCCGAAGAAGTGTGCGGTTGGATGGAGGGAGGTACAGAATCTGGGGTACCACTTGGGGGGTGGACAGGTGCGCCCACAGGTGGAGAAGACAGGAGCTGTTGCATCCTGCCCGTGTCCCAGAATAAAAAGGAGGTGAGGCTGGCTGGTTACTATCTCAAAGGGCAGTGCCAAGGTAGGGCAGCTGCTGTCATTTAGTAATCATGAGCTCCCCTTTTTCAGTGACACTGGAACCTGAGGGGAGAGAGGAGTATGGAGTGGGGAAGCAGGTGGAAGCTGACTGACCCGACATCAAAATAAAAATAAAAAAAAGAACGCTGTCATATAAATAAAAACACTGGAAACTGTCACCTGAACACTGCGTGGGTCCCGACCACTTCACAATATGCATTACTTATTTTATACTGTGAATTATTCTAATCCAAGAATATAAATAGAGTTCAGTCCCTAAAGAGTTTGTAAAAGTAGACTTTATTTATTTTTATCTTTATATATCTTTATGAATTTTTCTGTCTTTAGTACTTTTGATTCAGACTTTTTTGATCCAAAGTTTGGACTGACTCTCAGTAAAAATGTTCACTTTGAGTCTAAATTAAAATTCAAAATTACTGTCTTTAAGCAGTTTTGAATGTATAATTTCCAACTGTTACTCTGCCCTGACACACTGATGAAAAACACAGAGCATGTACAAAGGTTATAAAACCTTTAATGCAACAGTTATTGCTTAGCTTGTTGTTCAGTGAGCTGCTGGTGCTGTTCACTCACATGTTTAAAGTGAATATAGATGTTTTACCCTTTCATGCATGAATTATAACAACCTTAATCAGGATTTTTTCTTAAGTATTTTTATTCATCTTTAGGCATGAAAAAAGACTTTTGAACTTAACATGTACTCTTCAAAGAGTTTTTACATGTCCACTTGAATTTGACAAACGAATAAATAATATACACTATGTGTTGTGTTTATGTGCAAGTAACCATCAACACTGACACAAATACAAGACAGCAGCCTTTGAATAGCTGTCCACTATGTGTGAAAGGGTTAAGAAACGGAAATTTGTGTGAACCCCCCACTGCTCTTGTGTGCCTTTATAGCCTTTGGAGAGAGTGGAAGGAGTCCGAAAAGATCTTCCTGCTACATACAAGCTTGAACTAAGGGGTTGCATAACGGGTCACTACAAGTAAGAAGGTTTTTGAATTCTAAATCACAAATTTTAAGTCAACAGAATGTGATCTACAGAATGATCACCCTCACAGGAAAGAATTAACAATGAATCAAATGACATTTGGAGATATTGTACCATTTGTAACACATTATTGAAATAGTAATTATATTTTAATAAAAATTGCACCATTTATTAAACTTTTTGTACATGTAATTCAGAATTTATTGCTTCATTGTTTGTGATTAAACATCGAAGGACCTTTTTTTGTAACGTGGGTGGTGAAAAGGGGCTAATAGCTGCTTCACTTCAATACAAATGCTCTCTACAGGTGTACAGCCAATAAATGCAAGGGACTCCTCAGATGCAAGCAGTTTGAGTACTAAGAGGATCATTGGATTCTCTTTACTGTGCAGTGTCAGAAGAATCGTGTAAAGCAATCACGAAATCAAACGGACAGATTAAGTGGAATTAAATCCTGTTACTTTAAAATACAGGTCAAGTTTGGGTACATCTGCTTATTCATGGATATTTCTGTATTTAAT
The DNA here is from genome assembly GCF_041146795.1 of Maylandia zebra. Lineage (NCBI taxonomy): Eukaryota > Metazoa > Chordata > Actinopteri > Cichliformes > Cichlidae > Maylandia > Maylandia zebra. The sequence continues at coordinate 1,181,019 of NC_135185.1, read as the reverse complement.
GTAAATATATTATAAAACACTATGAAACTAACACACAAACTGTAAAGCAATGTAATAATTGTTACATTGTTACAGTCACTGCTCAGCATTTACTTTAAGTAATACATCATAAAGCAGAAATAGAAACATTTATTTTTGAAAATAAGAGCTAAACTGTAAAATGTATTGTAAACATGTCGATAAATTATAAAAACAAATGTTCAATTCAATTCAATTTTATTTATATAGCGCCAAATCACAACAAAAGTCGCCTCAAGGCGCTTCATAGATACAGAGAAAAACCCAACAATCATATGACTAAAATAACTTACATTTGGAACCCCTGGCCTCTGAGACAGGTTTTAGAAAACATCGTTTCTCTACTCAGAACGGCACTTTTTTCAGTAAGTTTTATGTTAAGAAACTGAGGACCAGTGTTGGTCAAGTTACTTGAAAAAAGTAATCAGTAACTAATTACTGATTACTTCCCCAAAAAAGTAATCCCATTACTTAACTGATTACTTATTTTCAAAAGTAATTAATTACTTAGTTACTTTTTAAAAACACGATTTACAACCTGAAGAGGTGATAAAGCGATAGATCTTTCAGCCCAATTCTACTTTTTCTGCATAATCCATCATACAAAATGTAATCAAATGGAAAAGTCTCTTTTTTTAACTTGTTTTATTAGTTTTAATCTTTTAACTTTATAAACGCTGCACGCTCATACTCTCTCCCACAATCGATATGTGATCCATTGTTGATCTGCACACAGCTGTTGTCACTAACGGCGCACTCGCTTACGTCACTGTCATGAGACATTCTCACAAAAAAATCACGGTTTTAGTAACGCAGTAACGCAGCGTTCCTACGGGAAAGTAACGGTAATCTAATTACCGTTTTTGCAATAGTAATCCCTTACTTTACTCCCTTACTTTACAGTAACGCGTTACTGCCCATCTCTGCTGAGGACATACAGTCCACTTTCCCTCTCTGTGTCTCTTGAGCAGTCAATGGTTCCCTGCTGTTTGGCTGCATAGAAACAGAAAGATCCACCTGTTAATCCCATCAGCATGTCCGTGGGGAAAACAGGTTGTTATATGCAATAAAAGAATTTGGAGGCTCCAAGGAAGAGATGCTACACCTTTCGGAGACCTTTTTATCTTCACGTCATCGACCTGACTTGCCTTCTTTTTTGTTCCTGCAGACATGTAGATGTCAGGATTCCCTATTGTGTGTGAAACATAGCTCTGTGTGTGGTATGATGTGCATGTATTAACCTGTTAGGATGTACTTGGGAAAACAGACACTATTTTATTGAATAAAGTAGCCCTGTAACGACTGTGTTTAGTCTGTTCCTTCCCATTCCATGCAAGGCCACCAGGGTTGGCTGGAAGACTGTTTACTTAGCCTAGCAGGGCGAAGGACACTGTCTCAGCTGAACTCTGGACACGCACACACACACATATACACTGATATGCACACACTCATCCCCCCTCCCTTTCCAAACGCCTTCGACGCTTATTCCTTTCCGATGCTGACGGTGGATCAAGGAGACCAGCGCACAGGCTGCAGTACTGTCTAATTCGGCTGTCTCTCACCCTTTACCCCCCCTGTTACTTGTCATGTGTTTCTTTGGTGTATTAAGAGTTTTTCATGTGCAGAGGTGTTTTTTTCTGTTCTCAAACTGATCTCCCTGTTGGAGCTCAGTCTGGGGGAGTTATTTTTTTCTCCTTATCTTTCCTCATGTGGTGCATTTTCCATTGTTATACCTCTCTGACCTGTCTTCCCCATGTGATGTTTGTGTAATGTATGTATGGTCAGAGGGTAAGATGGCGCCGCCATTGCGTGCAATAGGTCGGCAGCCTTATGAAATTTCCTCTTGTGGGACTAATAAAGGTATATCAAATCAAATCACACGAGGAAGAATCATTTTCTGGTGGATTATGAAGACAACATCAAACCACTTACTGCTTAAGCGACAGACAGTGAAATATCCTCGGTTTCTTAACATGAAACTCATTGTTAGAGCCAGGGGTTCTAGTCAGCTAACATTAACTACTGTAAGACCGCAACCAACAAACCAACCCGATGAGGTCATGTCCTGTACTGGCACAATGTCAATAAACATGCTATAAAAACTTTAACTTTAAGCACTAAATGTCATAGCAGCAGGGGTGTGGAGTTATGAGATGCAGGTACTGGCTTTTATGCGATGAGTGAGCTTTAATTACACGTAGTGAAAATACAGACAGGAGCAGAGGTGGTGAGGACAGGAACTAAGAAATAACCTAAACTGGGAAAATCTAACAAATGAATCTGAAACCTAAACTCACAGGATGACATGCAGTGAGAAACACTGGATGACTCACAGAGGAAAACAGGAAGCTACACGGAAATACAGAAGCATCAGTGATGAGCACAAGAGACTACACACTATCAATACACACAGGAGGGAGGACGCAATCTGAATACACTGACATCAGACACGGACCTACAAAGTGTTTAAGGTGAGATAAAGGCCATCGAGTGCCACAACAATCTTATTAGCAGGCGTGTCAGCTGGCAAGATAACAGGAGAAACGAATCACTGTAAGGCTCCAGTGCAACATTACTTTTTTTACATTATTAGTCAGTTACTTTTCAAAAAATATGAATGGACATTTGTAGATGATTGGTAGCTGCTATTTTAGAAAAATTAATATGTTCTAACTTGTTCATAAGCCTTTAGTAAACCTTGAAGTTGGCCATAAAACTCTGTTAGTAAATGGTTAACAAATAACTTGAAAGTCAGTCATAAACCGAATGATTATTATTATTAATAATAATAATAATAATAATAATAATAATAATAATAATAATGATAATAATAATAATAATAATAATAATAATAATAATGATAATAATAATAATAATAATAATAATAATGATAATAATAATAATAATAATAATAATAATAATAATAATAATAATGATAATAATAATAATAATAATAATAATAATAATAATGATAATAATAATAATAATAATAATAATAATAATAATAATAATGATAATAATAATAATAATAATAATAATAATAATAATGATAATAATAATAATAATAATAATAATAATAATAATAATAATAATAATGATAATAATAATAATAATAATAATAATAATAATAATAATGATAATAATAATAATGGATTGCATTTATATAGCGCTTTTCAAGGCACCCAAAGCGCTTTACAATTCCACTATTCATTCACTCTCACATTCACACACTGGTGGAGGCAGCTACGGTATGTATGTAACTGTCATGTAATATGATAACATCTAGTGATCTATTAATCGCTTTCCTTATGTGCTTATTTACATTTTACCTGCTTCCCTTAAGCCATATTATTAGAAGGCATAACATATCTGTAACCCTAGTCATGACTCTTGACAGCTTGGTGAGGTTTATGATGATTTTTTTTTTTTACAAAAGAGCATATTTGTCTTGCACGGTTGTAGCATCTCCGACTAGACAGCTTCCCAGCCGACATCACACAGTCACTGAAAAAGGGGGGAGATGTGATTACTCAACGAGGTGCAGCAGCCCACCAGCCTCCCTAGCACTGCCCCTCGAGCCTGGCGCAGCACCCCTCCCTGAGCGTGAGGCATATTGACTGCCTTGAATTTAAAGGGCTGTAAAGTCAAATACAACCTGGTGATCGGGCATTGGCATCCTTCATGTGGTGGAGTCACTGCAGTGGGGCGTGGTCTGAGCAGAGGGTGATGAGTGTTCGAGGAGGTAATTCTGAAGGGAAATGAGCTCACGAATACCACCTGGCAGTGTTCTGCCCACTGGACTAGATCTGGGGCACCCTTTCAGGTAAAATCAGTCAAGGGGCTGGTTAGGTCCTGGCCTGGCTTTTTATAGCAGATAACCTTAAAAATATTCTGCCGTAGATCAAAAACTGAAGAAAACCATGTTGAAGTGAAGCAGAGCAAAGTTACAGAGGTTTGATTACAGACACAACTACGAGTTTTGTAATTTGGCAGAATTTAAAAAGTTTACATTTCTTCGGTATTGAACAGCAGACATTAGGCTTCCTTGTTGGAGGTCATTCTCTATTCTATTGTTTATGCTCATATGTTTTCAAAGTACTTATACCACATTTAAAAGTAAGATTGTGTTGGCTTTTTATTATTAGAGTTACAGTCATACATATTTTCAGAAGCTTGTATTTAATCTGTATAAGAAACAGTCATATTAAGCAGCTTGCAAATTACACATTTATTGAGAAAATTACATATTTTTATTGTAAGATCATGAGGGAGGAAACTATATGGTTCTCCAAAAGAGAAAAATAAAGAAAAACTCCATATTATGGAGTTGACAAGGTGCTGACGGTGGTGACACAAATCTGACGGTGGTGACACACTAGTAGAAAACAAGATATTATTTCTTTCAAAATGACCATTAAACCTTAACAACCTTTGTAATATCACAAGACGCATCATAACAATTCTGTTTTTGCACATGTCAAGTTCTACATCTTAATAGTTCACCAGCAAGTAGCCGCCTGCTGCTGATTCCTAAAGTTCTCTGTGGTTGTGTGTTTAGACGCTGCTGGACTTTCTCTCCTTTTGTTTCTGTGCTTGTTTCCAAAACCTTTCAGATCACTGATGTTCTTTGTTTTTCCCTCTTTCACTCTATTTCTCCATCTTTCCCTTTATGAGAAACTCTTTCTTCAACTCAGGCTGGATGTTAATTGTTTCTCTCCTTCTTTTTTGATCCTCCCTGTTCCTTCTCTTTCGTTCCTCTACTGACAGGTTCCCCTTTGCTATTCTAGCCTGAAATGTACCATTTTGTAATTACTATAATTTTTCTGAACCTTATGCTTTTTCACAGATTAAGGATGAATATTCACAACACAATTATGCTTTAAGGCAGCGGTCCCCAATCTTTTTTGCGCCACGGACCGGTTTATGCCCGACAATATTTTCACGGACCGGCCTTTAAGGTGTCGCGGATAAATACAACAAAATAAAACCAGTACTGGTACCGAAAAAAAGAAGATTTATTCATAACACACGTGAAAAGACCCAGGAAAACAGAGTCAACGATAAAAACGATAACAAAATAACGCTGAAAACCAATAAAAACCCTGAAAACCATACATTTCACACCTGAGCCTCAACTCTCATGGCCCGGTACCAAATGACCGCTGCGGTTGGGGACCGCTGCATTAAGCAATAGAAATGCTATCCGGCCATTAAGTCTGATGTCATTAGCCGTTTCCAGGTCCAAACTCCGCTGCAGATCCCAAAGTCAAAGGAACTCTGCAGCATCACTGAGAGTTACAAACTGTCTAAATTCTTTCATCTTTAATAAAATGATCAGTGTGGCTGCTCTACCAGGGGTAACATCCAGGCATCCATGAAAACAGAATATATGAAATTTAACAGAGTTAGAAGTTAGATTGCTTGTTTCCACCTGAACACCAGCTCTGCTATCACTTCCAACATAAATGGAGACAGAAAACTAAACAGCAGTGACGTTTGTAGGGTTACTGAAGCTAGCTGGTATATAATGATGTGCTACGTGATCGCTAGCGACACAGCTGTGTTAGCATAAACACAGTGAAGCTGGAGGATGAACGCTTTTTTCCACTTGATAAAAGTTAACGTGAAGGTTCGCAATGGTTAGGCTGACAGTGATCACTGACTGTTTTTAGGGGCTTGTTCAGATGTAATAGAACAAGATAAAAAGCATTAAAACATTTTAACAGCACAACAGCCTTAATAAACACAGAGTAGTTTGGGCCCAGAAGCAGGATTCATACATCATCAATTAAAGAACAGCTCTCGGGCACAGCTAGCTCAGCAGATGCCACATGATCGGAAGGTTGGGTGTTCAAATCCAACGAACAGAGGCGATCCTGGATTGGTAGCTGCCCACTGCATCACTGAGCAAATGGGTTAAATGCAGAGGACTAAGCATGTTCCTACAGGATTAATAATGTAAACATAAACAATGAGATTCAATATAAGGCAAATTTGATAATATTTGACACATCTGTGAAGCAGAAATATCAGTAAAATACACAGGAAGTAATATGACTGAAATATTAGTAAAAAATAACTTAATATAAATGGTGAATAGCACACTTTTGTGGCATTTGTCAACACCATTAGAAAAAGGGTCAACACCGTCAGACAAAAATCCTGATGGTGTTGACACAATACCCGACTTTCTCTCATAACACATGTTTTTCTGACAGAAGCCATCTTGTTTTTCATCACTTACTTATGGCCTCTACAATCTACCTAAATTAAGCTCTTTTTACAAGAAAAAATAATTAAATCCTGGATTACATCAACTGTGGTGTTGACGCACTATGGTTGTGACACAGAGCTTTATCAGAAAGGTGTGCAATAAATGAAATAAAAATAAAAACATTATCACAGCAGTGACCTCATGGCATGTGTATCAAACAGGAAGTGGTAAAGGGGTCCTCAGAGTGTAAGCTGCCCACAATAATTCCTGATTTTTTTGTACTTTTAAAAATATCTGACGGTGTTGACAAAAACTCTGGACACGATTTTAATCACTTAAAAAATATTTAAAAATAAATTTTCAATTGCATATTTTGATATTATATAAAGTATTAACTTAAATACTTAATGAACAGAGCCATGATGTTTAATTTAACATTACTTTTAATTTTTTTTCTGTATTTTAATATTATCACACCTGCTTCTGGACAATGGATTTTTAAGGTACTGGTAATGTATTGTACCACTTAAAATAAATATATATGTATAAAAAATGCTAAATCATACTTTTGTTGTATAAACATTGCCTTGGTTTGTCTTTTAGGCAGTTGGGTAACACTTGTATGCATATTTTTAACCACAAAATTGGGTTTTATCTGCCGGACATGTTTTGTCCCTTATCTCGAGAATCACTGAATAAACAGATTTTTTTGATGTTAAACTGATAACCAAAAACTGACAATGTTTTTTAAACCCTACCATGGTTTTTTGTGTCTGTAATCAAACCATGGCAAATTGGTCCTGGGTCCTGGGTGAGGGACCAGACAAAGAGCAAATCAAACAGACAAAAAGCGATTCAGAAAGCCCCTATGAGAAGACCATCAAAGGAACAGTTCACCCTTCCCGGGATAGGGTTACTGGGGCCTGCCCTGGAGCCAGGGGAGGGTGCCTGAGAGTGAGTGTCTGGCACAACCCGAAAAAGGGACATCTTCCTGCAGGTCCACCAACCGCAGGAGGCACCGTAGGGGTCGGGTGCATTGTCATCACCAGTGTGTGAATGTGTGTGTGAATGGGTGGATGACTGGATATGTAAAGCGCTTTGGGGTCCTTAGGGACTAGTAAAGCGCTATATAAATACAGGCCATTTACCATTTACCATTGTGTGCCGGGCGGTGGCCAGGAGCGGAGGTCCTGGTGGACTGATCCCCAGCTACCAAGACTGGCAATTGGGACATGAAATGTCACCTCTCTGGTGGGGAAGGAGCCTGAGTTAGTGCGTGAGGTTGAGAGGTACCGGCTAGATATAGTTGGGCTCATCTTGATGCACGACTTGGGCTCTGGAACCAGTCTCCTGGAGAGGGACTGGAATCTGTCTCAGTCTGGAGTTGCTCCTGGTGAGAGGTGGTGGGCTGGGGTGGGTATCCTGGTATCCCCTCGGCTTTCTGCCTGTATGTTGGGGTTTCTCCCAGTGGATGAGAGGGTTTCTTCCCTTCGCCTCCGGCTCGGGGAACGGGTCCTGACCGTCGTTTGTGCGTATGCGCTGTGTGGTGGTTCAGAGTACCCAGCCTTCTTGGAGTCCCTAGGTGGGGTACTGGAGGGTGCTCCGCCTGGGGACCCTGTTGTCCTACTGGGAGACTTCAATGCTCACGTGGGTAACGACAGCGAGACCTGGAGGGGCGTGATTGGGAGGAACGGCCTCCCGGATCTGAACCCCAGCGGTGTTTCGTTATTGGACTTCTATGTAAACCACAGTTTGTACATAACGAACACCGTGTTCAAACATGAGAGTGTCCACAAGTCCATGGGGCACCAGGACGCTCTAGGCCGCAGGTTGATGACTGATTTTGTAATCGTATCACCAGACCTTTGGCCATATATTCTGGTGAAGGGAGCCACCAAGCTGAAGAAGGAGTCCTATCGGCCTTGGTTAGCCTGTGGGACTCCGGGGGCAGCTGATAGGTACCGACAGGCCAAGCGGAACGTGGCTCGGGCAGTGGCTTAAGCAAAAACTCGGGTGTGGGAGGAGTTCGGAGGGGCCATCAAAAAAGACTTTCGGACTGCCTCGAAGAGATTCTGGCAAACCGTCAGGGGTCTCAGGAGGGGAAAGCGGTGCTCTACCTGCACTGTGTATAGTGCGGGTGGAATGCTGCTGACTTCAACTGAGAAAATTGTCAGCATGTGTCCACTGGCACCAGGGTGCTGGAGAGGACAGTCCGTCCGTTAGTCGGACCTCAGATACAGGAGGAACAATGCGGTTTTCGTGCTGGTCGTGGAACACTGGATCAGCTCTTTATCCTCTCAAGGATACTTGAGGGCGCATGTTTGTCCAACCAGTCTACATGTGTTTTGTGGACTTGGAGAAGGCATTTGACCGTGTCCCTTGGGGGGTCCTGTGGGGAGTTCTCTGGGAGTATGCGGTGTCTGGCCCATTGCTATGGGCCATTCGATCCCTATACAACCGTTGCAAGAGATTGGCCCACCTAGCTGGCAATAAGTCGGATTCGTTCCTGGTGGGTGATGGGCTCAGTCAGGGCTGCCCTAAAAAACTGAGCCATGAACTCAGGGCGTGGGATAAGGATCGAACTGTGACTCCTCGTTCACGTTGTGGTAGTCGACACAGAACCACATAGACCCATGCTTCTTTACCACACGAACTATGGGGCTACACCAAGCGCTGTGCGACTCTTCTACTAGACCCATTTTCAGCATTTCAGCCAATTCTCTCTGAGCAGTTTGTATCTTATGCTCAGCTAACCTGTAGGGCCATGAACCCAGCATCACACCACCCAGTGTGCTCTATGAGATTGGTATGGCTGGGCAGGGGGGGAGAACACATCTGAAAACTGCTGTTGCAATGCAGCAGCATCTGCTCTTTAGGCCTGTGTGATGGTCATCACAATGGAGGGAGGTGGGAATTGCCGATTGCACCTCCAGCACCAACTCATGTCTTTCATTAAACATGCTCACCAGAAAAACGGTTTCAGCCTCTTCCCATGCTTTAAGGAGGTTGAGGTTATATACCTGTGTGGATCCTCCCCTGTCCGACTGTACCACTTCATAGTCTACGTCCCCCACTCGCAGTGTGACCACGAAGGGACACTCGAACAAGTGAGTAACACAAGCACACTATCTCCCAGTGAAAACTGCCTAACCCCTCTGTTGTACAGGCACTGCTGACGTTCCTGGGCCTGGAACAAATTTTCTCGTGACAATCTCCCCAAAGTGTGCAGCTTTGCCCTCAGGCCCAGAACATATTGACTCTCATTTTTAGCTGGGCTTGAACATGGCCTGGAGCACCTCCCACACTGTAAACAACAGAGGGTCTAACTAGTGATCACAATTGCGTTCAGCTGGTGCCCACCAAAGCCTGGCGTATACCTCCATTGCACCTTAGTGGAATGCTGTACATCCCTTCTGGATTGGGGGAGGGTGACCTGAGACACCTGAGACACTCCTGTCCACTAAGGTGCAATGGAGGTATACGCCAGGCTTTGGTGGGCACCAGCTGAACGCAACGTTACAGTATAATGTACCTTGATGGGACGTTTGTTGTGATTGGGCACTATGGAAATAAGAATAAATTAAATAAGAATTAAACTGAAATGTTTAAGAAGTCAGCAGTAAATGATAAGTATCTGACTTGTTTGTTGATATATTTACCAATTAAGGGTACAAAATGATCAAGAACATTTTTGAGCAAATTATATTAAATGTATAATTGATCTAAAATGTCAAAGAACATTTTTAAACTGTGCTCATCAGCCACTTGGGTTTTGTGTCAAGTGTGTGAGACGTTCCAGGAAAGCCCCTGAAATGCAAATAAATGGCAGCTAAAAACTTCATGTGTGTCCCTGAAGTTTGTAGCTGTCATTTACTTGTCTGGACTAACAAGTGCAGCAGGAAAAAGGTGCTTGTTCCTGACCTGTTATAGAATATTTATAAATGTGGAGTAAATCACTTACAAAGCGTTCTTGATTCCATAATGTAAAGAGTAAATCATTCATTCCATACAAACATGTAACTCTAGCATTCATTGATGTTCTTCCCCCGTTACAGGTCACTAAACTGAAATTGTGTTACATTCTTTACTCTTGTTTTTATGTGGAATGAACTCAAATAAACCTTTTGGTTAATCACTTGGGACAGCTAGGAAAGAATTTGTATGACATTTAGCTGTTTTTATGAACAGTAATAACACTATGGAATCACATTGTGGTCGTAAATATTTTGCACTTCAGACTGCAGGATTTTCTTCCTTTCAGCTGATTGGTTAATGTCATGTCAATCACAAATTTAACAATCCAATCAGAGAACAGATGGGTTTGGCTGCCGGAGGACACTTTGCTGAGCGTCAGGTCCTGGAAGGTTTTGGAGATGGAGGAGCGACAGCACTTCTGCGGCGCAGTGTGACTCACAGCACTGGTCCTGGGTCAGCCCTGACTTTGTGTTAAAGTAATACTAAAGTAATAATGGTATTTCTGATCACTGGTATACCACAACTAAGGCGACCTGACTATATTTCCTAATGAAGCAATAAAGTTTGGCACGAAGGTGACAGACTCACTGAGAAACGGCCTCAATAGAAAGGTGGCTTACATTCTTAAGGCAAGGAAACCGGCTGAAGTGGTGCTCATGATCTTATTAAAATTGATGGAACTTTGAAAGCAAAAAAATACTGTCAGATTTTGATCAACCATATAAAACCATCTGAAAACATCTTTCCACATGGCACCGACTTTTCACTATGACAAGAATCCCAAAGAAACTGCCAATGTGTTAAAACCATAACAGGAAAAATCCACAATGGAAAACTATCGGTCGTGGATTGGCCTGTCCAGAGCCTCAACATAACTGAAGCTCTGTGGGTTGTGACAGACAATAGAACAAAAGCCTGTCAACACAGTGAAACACTATCCCAGCTTACAAAGGGCAAGTCTGGTATACCCAGAAGAGTTCTCCAGTCTGTCACAGTTTACAACCAGTCACATTAAATTCATTTAGGTTAATTTAGTTAATGTTTCAAAATATATTGTGAAATATTATGAAATTATATTTGATTAATTTTGAAAGTGCAGAGCCAAACAAATGATTTAATATGATTTTGAAAAGTTTGATTGCGTGTTTTTTATCCCTCAGTTTTCATAGAATTAGCATTGTTTGTTTTTGTATTGAAAAATAAAAGGAACAAGATTGTCGGCAAATGACAAGAAATTTCAATACTTAAATGTGTTTGAGCAGATTTAGCTTTAAAGGTGTTTACAGATAGTTTGCAAATGTAAAACTTGCTTCAAGGACTTTGAAGAAAACATGTTTAATGTAAGGAAAGAAAATAGTGGAGATAAAATCACTTGTTTTGTTGACGTCTTCATCGAGGTTGTAATCAGATAGTGACATCATTCTACTTCTTCTTTGCAACCACAAGAGGTCACTTGCTCAAAAAACTGTAGTCCTGCTGTTTTCAGAGCTTGAAAAAACTGCTTTCAGGAAAGCTGTGGACGGCCCATTCAGCTCCATTTCACTGTGTTGCAGAAAGAAAAGGGAAGACCTTCAGTAGAGTTAAAAAGAACGTCTGGGAACCTTTGTAGGACACAGTGTGATGAACTGAAATGTGGAACATCTAATACAAGAGCTTTGATGTCATTTAGTGTGAATGAAAAACAATAAGGTAAGCAGCATATGTTTCCCTGAGTAACTTTATCCAGGTGGAAAGCAGGTGCTTGACTGTGTGTGTGTGTGTGTGTGTGTGTGTGTGTGTGTGTGTGTGTGGAGGCGGTTACACAGGGAGATTGTCCATGTCATGCCTACCTCTGTTTATTCAAATCTATTCATCTAACAATAAGGCTTTTGCGGGCAGGTCTTCCCACAGTTGAAATGATTAGAACTTGCTGTTCAACTCATTTTTGGATGGTTTGCTTTTTATTTCTGATAATGTCAAAGTCATTTTATCCTTGTAGTAAGATGAAGAAAGTAAATTATAAACAGTGGGTCTGTTTGCTGCACTGACAGTGTTGGATGTCCTTCATGAGTCTTAACAGGAACACACATTTTGTTAAACGTGTGTTTTCTCTCACCAAATATATGTACTACCCAATAATCTGAAGCATGTTATTATACAGGTGATGAATTAATTTCCCTCAGTGAGCACTGCAAAAGATAATAAAGGTGAAACATTTTATGAGGTGTCTGCGGGCATTTCAGCACCTTGGATAGCAGCACTGTTAGCCTGCTGCTGACAGGCTCCTCCTCTAATAAAGCTTCTCTTTAGTGAAGATCTTCTTATCTCAGCTACAGAGAAAGGCCACAATAAAGGGAGTTATTAAAAAAAAGGTAATTTAAAGAAAACTTTTTTTGTCACATATTCTTCAATTATGGTTAAAACAAAAACAATGTAATGCATAATCAGTCAGGTTATCAGTAATATCGATTACACTGTAAACACAGCACAAATCAATGGCTGAGTGCAGCTACACCTTACATCATGCTCTTCTCCACATGTGAAGCCCGAAAGATCTGGTATGCTGCTGACCCACGGTGATAAAGTGAAGCACCACACCTCCTGACAAAGCCTATTACCAGCCTAAAGCGCAAAAGACCATATTTAGAGGTGTGTGAGTGCGAAAGAGCGGGCCGTTATTAACCAGTATGCCTTTAAATGGCGTGTACTGGTGCTGAGGAGAGGGCGGACCTGGGTGGCGCGCGCGTGTGCGCCTTTCGCCTGCAGCCGCTGCAAGTGGCACCGAGCTAACAGCGGCTTTTGTGCCCATGATGCACCGTGGTCGTCGCACCTGTAAGGAAGGATAAAGCTGTCACTGTACCGTCTCTACATCAGCACCACCGGCGCCGGAAACACTGCTGCTTAAAAAAAAAAACACAAGTCTGGACTAGAAGAGGAAAAAAGATCTCTGTGGAGTTGGATTTTAGCAGTTGGATACTCTTGGCTGTCTGTTTAACTAAGGTCAGTAACGTCGTCTGTGTAGTCTAGTCTGTCCATATCATTTATCCACGTATGACTTGAACTGAGACAGGAGCATATTCCAGGGAAAATATGGGGAAGAGGCGGATCGAGTTTCCACTCCTGACGGACAGGTACCACGGGACTAGCCACTTTTACGGGAGTTTCCCCTTCACTCACAATTTTTACGCACCGAAACGGCGAATGTGCCGAGTCTCCTTGAAGGAAAAGTCGCGTCTGAGGGGCTGAAAATGAGAATTTCTGCCATGTTGTCTTCTAAATTGGTCTGATGGAACAGACGCACAGTGACTGGCGGGTGTAGAATTACACCCCCCTCCGCTCTCTCGGTGTTTACAACAGAAATGCTCAATTTTCGTTTCATTATATTTCACACATACACAAATAAACATGCTCGTGTTGAATATGAAAAACGGGGCTTTGAGGGAAACCTGCAGAACTCGTTTTTAAAATGATGAATAATAGATGAGGTGAACGCCAGGTGTCCAGTGTCCGCGCATTGTTCTTGTCTGCAGCTTTTATGCTGGAATGTCAAACACACTGCGACGCCCTTTAGGCCCCACAAACCCAGCCTACAATCTTTACATTTAGCTTCATGTCATTTCGTGTCATTTGAGCAGTTTGATTCATGACCTTCCGGAGATGGACAGCGCGCGGCGGCAGGCTGCACGCTTCCTCGCCATGAAATAACCACCACATTCCTCAATCATCCCCCATTTTTCTGATTTTTTTTAAGCTAAGCGCAACTCAACGGAATTCTTTAAAAGCCTTCACATTACTCTATCAAGATCAATAATAGCCGGTTCAGTTTTAGCATTTGCTTGGAAAACGAACGTGCTCCGCTGAAATGGAGCATAGCGATTATATGTGAGGAAAATTTCATTTCCGTAAAAGGAGTTTTTGGATTTTGGTTTTCCCCCTGTGGATCAAATGGCGTCCGCAGTAACAGCAGGGAGGTTTGCTGACTGCTCCTCTCAGCAAACTGCCTTTCATGGCGCACAATAAGCTTACAACTTTTTTTCATCTGCATCACTCCACATTTGCTGAAGGGGCCTGTTTTAACTGGGCCCGATTATAAGATCAACTCGAATTCATTTAACAACAACAACAAAATAAATAAATAAATAAATAAATAAAATGTCATTTTAATTGGACAGTGTTTCCCCCTTTTACACCATTTTTTTTACACTGCGGCAAATGCAGGATGTCTCATTTACATCAAATCTGACTGTTTTCCACAGGACAAAAACAAAAGGCCCCGCACTTGTATAAGAATCCACCGTCTGCCGCAAAATAACAACCAAGGCCTCGATCTGACGCCGTCTAACATCAGCTCTACTTCGAACCCATGAACAAGAGTGAAAATGAGTTCAGGCGGATGGCAATTAGATATTTTTTTCTTCGCCGCTGCAGTGCATATTTCGATGTGTCGGATTTGTAGAGTTAATAGGATTAGATTTTTTTTTGTGCTTTTATGCACGGGGAATTCCTAATCTGGATTTTTTAACGCTTCTGTGGATGGGCGTAACCCAAACCTAGAGAATGCGTCTGTTTCCCCTGCAAAGGGCCCAATGATGTCTCATCACCTACACTTTAAATGGCTAATATTCTCCGAGGCTGACAGTTCTAGGAAGAAAAAAAATCTTTCGTTTGATTATTTTTAAATATTTCTCGGCAGGTTGTGTTAAATCTGATTGTAAATGTGTGTTCATTATTAACATGTGATCCAGTGTTGGGTTGATATATACTGAAAAACGCCTCAGAATACGACGCGTGTTTGATGCAGAAATATAAAACACCCCTTTAATTTTCCTTCATCCTAATTTAAGGTTAGGGTGGTGGTGGTAGTGTGGAGGGTGGGGGTGATTCGGGTAATTTGGCTGTCCCTTTTCCCCCGTGGTTGGCAGCCGATTAACTACGCTGACAAATCAAGTGTAAAAAGCCAAGGGCTCTCAAGGTACCACTAATCCCACTGGGCGGGGAGAGTCAAATAATACGCAGCATTCTGGAGAATGCTCTTTTCTTTAGTTTGGTCGTTTTCTGCATTTTTTCGTTGTGAGTGTGTCATAGTTGGGCCATAAAAAAATCTCAATTTTGTGAACAACTGATCATTTAAAATTGTATGTGTCAGCCTGAAAATACAAGTTATTTCTGATGAAGGTTTTAGGCTTAATGATGGGCAATTCAATAACCGAGTTTTTGGATAACATGAGAAATATAAGGTGATTAAAATACCTTCAATCAAATGAAAAAAGTCCTCAGCTATTAGGCTGTCTGGTGTTACGTAAACGGGTGGTGGCGGTGTGTGTGTGGCTGAGAGGTGTATATCCGTGCTTTGGCTGTCGCGTACACGTGCAGTCGTTTATTCTTTTTATTCGAACGTGCACACTCGTGATTAGACTGATGGAGTGTATGCTGTACGCGTGCGCTCGCGTGTTGGTAAAGTATAGGCGTCTGTGGTGTCGTTGAGCACACGTGCACGAGGCTGTGGGAGTTTGTGGGGTGCTGGGTGCTCTCTGACTGGGTGATGTAATGCCGTGAAGGGTGCTGCAGCAGAAATCACGGAGCCCAGGGAAGGCGTGTCCTGCCTGCTGAGAAGCTGGATAACAACACGGTGCCCACGCGCAACCGCTGCCAAATACACCCCCCTCCCGCTCTCTCCCTTCCTTTGCTCCACAAACACACACACACACACCGTCCCTCAGCTTAGCTTTCTTTTATGTTGCTGTTATTTAATTTAATGAACTTGTAGTTTATTTAAAAACGAACAATCTGCAGTAATAAAATATGGAAGCTTTTAACAGGTCAGCAAAGAAAATGAGACTGAACGTTGACTCATTTCATGCTGAAGGTTTTAGGGTCAGAATTTAATAATGAATATATTTGGTTTCCACGACGTTTCTCTGTTGATACGTTGAATTGTTTGATAATTGTATGAATAAAAATATAAAACAAAAAACAAACAAACAAACAAACAAACAAACAAACAAACAAACAAAAAAAACCCAAAACCCAACAATGTTTTCAGTCAAACAAATTACAATTTCCACCTTAAAAAGATGAAATGATTTATTTTAGTCGACTTCTAATAGAGATTCTGCACATTTTGCCAGTACCTTGGTACATATGATGGATTGTTAGGTTGTCATCATATGAGATTTTCATGGCATGATTTTCATGTCTGTTAGAATTATCAAAAAACATTATTACTGTCTAAAAAAGCTGAACAATGATCATTTGACCATCTCTTAATCTCATCTGTAATTTCATGTTTCATTTCATGCCAAAGGAATAAACACACGAGTACAGAGAAGCAAAGAGACGTTCTATTGAGGAACAAATACACGCTATCTCAGCGGCTTGTCCAGAGGTTTCAGGACATCACAGCACATCGTCACATCCAGTCTGTGTAGAAGAACTGAGCCCAAATGCATCTGCCTAAAATGGTGGATCAGTGCTGCTCTGTGTACCAGGAAAGGTCTGTTACAGACTTGAAGTATGTGTTTGCAGTGTGATGAAGAATAGTGTTAGGGTGTTTTGTGAAATGCATGAGTGGGAATGGATGAGGTGGAACATCCCTCCCTCCTCCATCTCTGTTTCCACTCATCTTTCCTTCTGCTGTCTCTCCTCCTCCTCCTCGCCACTGTCAGCATGCATGTGCTGCTCAAATGATTTTGTACCACTGCAGCAATAAAGCCAGCAAAGAAAATGGCACTTCTTTGAATCCGCTGTGAGAGGCAAAATGGCCAGTGTCTCTGTACGTATCTGGAGGCTTTACTCTCAGTGAGATAAGCGCGTCCCAAAAATCTGTAGCCTGAGATATTATCGTTAAGCTATGGAGGACATTTTGTCTCTGCATCTGGACAGCATTACCGCATGCGTGTGTGTTTTTGTGCAACGGGTTACGCTTGTGATCAGGGCACCTGCTGTAAAATTACTGGCAAGTAGCATCAATTTAAACACAAGAGGCCAGCCGATTGGTCGCTTTCATCTGCATTTGCACACACACACACACACACACACACACACACACACACACACACACACACACACACACACACACACACACACACACACGCTTCACTCCAGTCCGTGTGGCTCTTAATAGGATTCAGTGTGCTGCTGCCTTTTGTCAGTGAGTGTATGTGGACTCGTCCCTGTGGGGTTCGTCAAAGGAGCCTTTTACCGAGAACAATGATCCATGCCGTTTAGCCTTTTAACCCCCAACACTTCTCACACAGCAACAAAAGACACACACGTGTGCACACGCGTCGTGCAGAGTGTACACATCCTGAAACCAAAACTGCAGACTTGCATCCTCAATTTCTTACTGCCTAATACTGCGATGCCCATGTGGGGCTGATAATGCAAATTACGACTACAACCACAGAACATTTAAAAATCAAGATTTTACTCATTTGAACATTCATAGAAGATTTCAAAGGATTTGAACTATACCTGCAGCCTGTGCTGCTAGCTGGAAGTTCCTGTTTTCAGTAAATCAGCTAAACATTATGTTCTCACCATCCTGCAGGTCTTTTAAAAAATGTAATTAATTTTTGGGATGCGTATTAAAGTGATGCAAAATGTTTTGTAGATGATGGCTGCTACTCGAGTAATATAAAATGCACATTCTTAACATCCTTAATATCCGAGTAAATGAAATGATAAAGTTTGCTTCTAAATGCAACATTTAATAATCATCTTTGGCATTAATGAAGAAGAGAAGTGTTTCCAAGAGTGGAGCAGCTGATAATTGAGGGGTTCAGCATAGCACAGTGAGATAGTGCAGGTGTACTAATTGAAAGGCTGGTATTTTAAATCCTGGCTGCCCTAGTCGGCATGCTGAAGTACCCTTGGGCAATTTACTGAACCCTGAACTGATCCCGACGGATTCGTTGGAGTATGAATGCACGCTGTGTGCATTCACTTAGATGTGTGAATGAAACATGTTCTATAAAGTGGTCTGAGTGAAAGGTGCTCTAAAAGAACCAGTCCACTGTAGACATTGTGTGTGCTGATAGAGTCATATGACACAATCATCACACAACACGTAAAAGTCTTACGAGGATCGTTTTGGAGGTTCAGTGATATGATGATGCAAACATCCGTGGCTGTCTCTGCTCTGGTTTCGTTTTGAATTCTGTTATTTCTGCTAAGCAGACACTGCAGAGACTCTCTCCGTCAAAAATGGCTTAATTCATGTCAGTAATGCCAGTTTGGCCTTTTTTGGCTGCTTTACTTTACTGGGTTACATCAAGTTGTATTACCATGGTAACCCAAGCAAACAACCAAGTAATGATCAACAACATAAAACAAAATGTTATGTGTGTCCGTGTAAAACAATATATTAAAATATTTCTTGATTTCACTTCTCAGTTTATACTTGAAAAGTGTCCAGCGATATTAACACGACTGCACTGCATGTTTATACTGGTGTGTTCACAGAGGTGAGCATTCCTGTGCAAATGGTTTGCATAACTCGTACCACTGGGCACATACTGAGGCTGTATGAGTAGTTGACACAGTTTAGCCCAGAAAACAATTTGCAGTGACATCTGGTTAAGACTTCATAATTAATCATGATCCACAGTATAACGAGCCCACATTTCAAAAGAGCTGAAAAATGAGTGGTGAAGATTTTTCACCCAAACAGTTGTCACATGACATCTCGCCAGAGCTCCCACCCCGAGACACAGCAAAGGATTCGGGTGGTGTTTCAATAAACTCACCGAGAGTGTAAATATTCAAAGGGTTCATTTTTAAAAAGATGATTTATTCTTATTGTAGACCATGTACAGAAGAAGCTTTGTGAAATACTCTGGTCGGCCGATCTTCATACATTTAATAATAATTATCACATACAACAACAAAATACATCAGTACTGTGTGTACAAATAAAAAACCCACATCATTGCTGTAAGTGTCACTATTACATTTATGTTAGAAGACTGTTTTAGATCAAAGTCATGAAGGTAACATTTTTGTATAATTTTTGTCAGTTTGTGACACCAAATTAAAAGTCTTTAAACGTAAAGTTGTCATGTGAAAATGTATCAAAGTCCTTCATCATGATCAACTATGAAGTTTAACTGATCCTAATGCTGTGCATGAAAAAAAAGAGCTTAATTTTAGTTATGTCTTATTTATAATGGGGTTTTACACACACACACACACACACACACACACACACTGAGAGAGAAAATGCAGCAGTAATAATTCTACGTAGTAATATTGTACACAAATATATATTAGAAACATTGTATGCACGACAGAATATGTATTGGAAACATTGCCAGTTCCAACACTAATATTAATTTCTAATATTAATGACTTTTCGGTGCAGGCCTGTAACAATGCCTGCTAAATATTACCCTGATTATTATATAACAGGGAGCAGTGCGCATGAACAGAACAGAAAAAGTCGAACTTCATGTTGATTATTCAAAGATATTGTTTTCAGTTATCACTCAGGAGTGGAGGACGTACTTGTTGCAGTGGAGATATGGATTATTATTATGTTTACATGCCTCCTCCACGCTCAGGTTGGCCTGCGTTCTTTGATTTTATAATTTCGCTGTAATTTATCCGCCCTTACCCGTGTTCACAATTTCATGGCTCCATGTCGGAATATGTCGGGAAACTTTGAATTCTAGAAAGATTTATTTTACTGCGATGGTGAGAAAAACTGGTTGCTGTAGATCACAGTGGGACATGACCTGCTGGTGAATTAAATGTACAGCTGTATACATTTCCTCGTCTGATTCATTATGTGCACAAAAACTACTCAGATTACTTTAGTAAGGCACCAATTTTTTTTAAAATTTTTTTTTACACATTTTAGTATTTAGTAAATTTTAGGGAAATTTCACTGATCCAAACAGTTAAAGGAACCCTGTTTATTCAGAGTGTAGCATTAAGTCAACTAAACTTCTGTGATCTTGCTCCGATCAGTTACAGCGCATCCAGAAAGTATTCCAAAATGGATTCAATTCATTTTCACCTTAAATTCTACACACAATGACCCATAATTACAAAGTGAAAAATGTTTGAATGAAATTCTTGCAAATGTATTAAAAATTAAAAGGAATAAAAATGTACATAAATATTCAGTCTCTGTCCTGACACTCAGAATTGGAAGTGGAGGATGAAAGTAAGAAGCAGGGTCTTGAAATTGACAAAGGACTCCCAGACCACGAGAAACAAAATTCTCTATCCTACTATTGCTGTTTCCCTACTAGGGTGAAACCTCCTCAAAAAACCCAGGTGAGTAGTAGAAGTTTAGGCCCAGCAGGAACTGTGAGACTAGTCAGGGTCAAGAGAAAGATGAATGCAGGAATTTACAGAGACATCCTTAATGTTAACCACTCTGTTAATGTCCTTAAGATGCAAGACCAGAGCCCAGACTTGAACCTGATTGAACATCTCTGGAGAGATATGAAAATGGCTGTGCACCGATGCTCACCATGCAACCTGGTGGAGCAATCGAGCTTCTGCAAAGATGAGTGGGACAAACTTCCCAAAGACAGGCGTGCCAAGCTTCTAGCATCACACTCATGAAGGCTGGAATTGCTGTCAGAGGTGGTTCAACATAATATTTAGCAAAAGCTGTGAATACTTATGTACGTGTTACATTTTTGTTCTTTATTTTTAATACATTTACAGGAATTTAAGCTGTTTTTTCATCTTCTCATTAAGGGCTATAATGCAAAGAATTATGAGGTGAAAACAAATTGAATCCACTTTGGAATAAGGCTGTGACGGGACAAAATGTGAATACTTTCCAGATGCACTGCAGGTAACAGGTGTTGCTAATCACTTTGAGGTGCCTTGGTGTTAATGAGACAACAGAGGAGCAACAAAGAGACAGCCACAAAACAAGAATGGTTTTACAGGCGGGGGCCTCTTACAACAGGATTAAGATCGGTAGAGCCGTACAAAATGACCTCTGTCAGGCCACAGGTGCGAAGGTCTCGGACCAAACAATCAGAAACAGACTTCATGAGGTTGACCCACCGTCCTCTAGAGGGGCTTGTGATCACTGCCCCACACTGTGGAATACGACTGGGATGTGCCATATATATCAGAATCAGCAGGTCTACCACAGGTTCACCTTAAGCACATGTGACAGACACGGAGAAAGAAGGTTGTGCTGCCTGTAACTTTTTTTAGCATGACCGGTTTGGTGGCCATATGATGGTCTGAGCGATATAACCATAGAGGGACGCTCAGACCTCTTCAGGTTACACAGAGGCACCTGATCGGTATCGGGATGATAGACAGATCGTCAGACTTGACACATTGTCGGGGTTCTTCTTTATGCAGTGGCTGGTCTCATGTGGACTTCCTAGAGGATCAAGGACTCCATTACCTGACCTGAAGCCAAAAAACATCTCTGGTTCATTATGTTTCGGTCCATCTGGCCCTGCCAGGTTGCATCTCAGACTGTCCAGGAGCTCAGTAAAGCCCTGGTCCAGATCTGGGAGGAGTTCCCCAGGACACCATCCTGCTCAATGTTGTCAGGCATGCATAAAAGCACATGAGGACCATACAAATTACTGGGTACTATTTTGAGCTGCTGCAATGACATTTCAGACTAGCCTCCTGTGTTTCTTTTCCACTTTTCATTTCCATCCCTGCCCTGATGTGGCATCTTTTAGTTGCTACCCAGTCCATATCAGTACAGATAGCCAGTTTTTCCCCAAGTGTTCCTTTATTATTTTTTATTTTTAGCAGTGTGGTGTAGAAAATATAACTCCACCAATTTTGAACACTTCCTCTGCAGCACTGGCTGAAATGAAGCCCCGAACCATAACAGAGCCTCCACCGGGGCTTACACATTGCTGTACACACTCACTTTTGTGCTGCTTTTCTGACAGTTTCACCTACAAATTTCAATACTTGTGTTCATCATACTGTAAGTCCAGTTGCCACAGATGTTTGTAGACGAGTGCTTGTGTAATTTGGCATAGATCACTTTTTTTCTTCCTTAAGATCGGCTCCATGACAGCTACGTGAGACCTTTCTAACGGCGCTCCAGGGAACACAAGCCGGATGAACTGAGGGTCCAGGAGCAAGTCTTAGCCTCTGTGTCTTTAAATGTTTCGCTGTTTCTTAAAGACATGGTTTTCAGATATTATCTGCTGTGTGTAGTTTTTTAGGCCTGACACTTCTTCTTTTGTCCTCCAGGTGTCCAGTTTCCTTCAATTCTTAAAGGTCAGATGTGTTCTGAGATATGTCAAGTTATTGGTGCAAAAAGACCATTCGATGCTTATCTTTGTGTTGTGTTTGTTATTTGTTTTTTATAGATTAGACTAAAGACGATGTAGTTTAAAATGAGTTCTTTTCTATGCTGTCCTCTCTTGAGTTTGGTGCTTTTTGATGCTTGAGTGCTTCATAGGTTAGTGTTGGGAAGCTTAACTAAAAACAAAAGCAAACAGCTCTGAAAATGGACCGGATTGAAAATGAGTGAAAAGCAGCTATGATGAAAAACTATTGAACCTCAGGCTCACTGTAAGCTCGTTGTTCTTTGTCCTTGGACGTGAATAAATCAAGAAATAAGTAAAGCAACGCGAGGTGTCTCAAGATGTTTGGATAGTACTGTGGAAGGACTTGACAGTTCATACAGAAAGCATAAATATAATTTTTTGGAATATAAAAGACCGAGTGTACAATTTGTCTGTATTAAAAAATATATAAACTGAGATTTTATTAAATAAAATAGTATTTAGCTAGTGGATCCGTGCCTGCTTGTGTTTTTTCTGTGCTTCTTTTTATTCAGCTGAAAGCTGAAGCTGAAAGCTGTCTCTCCAGGCTGGTCATCAGATAAAGGCAGTGCGCCTGGCTGACTGATAGTCATGCACTGCCATGAGAATAATGAGACTAATTTCCCTAGCAGATGACCGATAACTCCCAACAACCTTTGTGGAGGAGGGAAAAATGCAGTGATTTCACAGGCACTGTTATTCAGGATTGTTTTCTGCAGCGTGCAGGTTAGAAAGAAAAGGTTGAATGTATTTAGTGGACCATTCACAGCTGAGTGTGTAACCTGGTTTTTCCCTCTGATTATCTCTGCACATCTCTGAATATGAAATAAAGATGATGAAATTCTAATAAACAAAACTGCATTTTTTACAACAAGTGTTTTCCTAGCTGCTATGTGCACAGATGCATTTTAGTGCTCCACTTTGTGTCTGTGTCTGCCACTGAAACTGCATCCATGTGAACAGCCTGGAACAGAGCTGCAGTGGTCTGGCATGTGTGCTGCATAGTGGACTCATTGTAACCATGTGCCTTCTGTTTTGTGACAGGGATGTAACTGCAAAAGGCCAGCGGCTCCCCTGCCAGCTCCACATCCCAGCAGACAAAATGAAGGAGGAAATTCCACTCACATGACCTCGCACCACAAGTCTCCATCTTCGTCCGGTCTGAAGAGCAGGGCGACGTCTTAAAGGTCTCCTCCTTCTGTCAGCTTGCTCGGTAACATTTAAAAGGACAACAATCACTGCCCTGCAACACCTGGACAATTTACCTTACGACTGTTAACTACAACGACTGTTCTCCTGCTATTGCCCTTTCCCTCTTTTAAAGACATATTTTTTTATAATAAATGTTTATCCAAATATATCTATATTGAAGATTGAACTGTGGAACCCTGAAACTGAGTCCAGTCCCTGAGATTTGAATCTAACCGAATTCTCGTCAGACATTTCTTTGGATTAAGAAATTACTTACAGCTATGGATCTTGTAGGTTTTTCTATCAGGCTGCATGTGTTCCTCAGCACATGCCTGGGACTGGAGTTTTTAGGTACACCAGGTCAGTGGGCACGCTACCTCCGCTGGGATGCCAGCACCCGCGGTGACCTCAGCTTCCAGTTTAAGACAGAGGCCTCAGACGCACTGTTGCTGTACTTTGACGATGGAGGTTACTGTGACTTTCTACAGCTCTCAGTGGCGGAGGGACTACTGCGGCTGCGCTTCAGCATCGACTGTGCTGAGACCACTGTTGTGTCAGACAGACGGGTAGATGACAGCAGCTGGCACTTTGCCACCCTGAGCAGGTACAACCTGCGCACAGTGCTGGTGCTGGACGGCCAAGCCAAAGCAGGCGAGGTAAAGCCTCAGCGTCAGTTCATGAAAATAGTCAGCGACCTGTTCCTAGGTGGAGTGCCTCAGGATATCCGCAGCGGTGCACTTACACTGCCTACAGTGCGAAACATGCAGCCCTTCAGTGGCACAATCGCAGACCTCAAATACGGCATCTCACAGCCCCTGTTCCTAGGAAGCCTTAACGTGCCGCTGGAGTCGGAAGGATGGTGCACCGTGAACCCGTGTGAGAATGGTGGGATGTGCACAGTGGTGGACGGAGAACCGGTTTGTGACTGCTCCAAAACAGAATACAAGGGCCGCTTCTGCAGCGAAGGTAAAACACCTAGAAATCCTGCTGCTATTGATCCTGAAGGATTTAGACAGGACTAAAACTGCTAAAAAGTTTAAACTTGGCGTGTCAGCCTCTCAGTATCCTGGCGGTTGGTAGCGACGTCTTCTAGGGTATAGTTATGTTCCCCTTTTCTACTGTAATGAGACTTTATTTGAAAGATCTTCTGACATCTTCTGTTTCTGAAACAGCGTTTGTGTTAGCATGTGGCAGTGTAACCCCGCCTATATTCTTACTCCTACGTGGTTTCGCTCTAAGAGGCAAAGCTGAACTAGCTCAAATAAGAATGGGCTTTAGCTGGGACAGTATATAGCCGACTTTAGTGAAAATAACTTCATAATAAGAATGTTAAAACATTGTCCTTTTGCACATAACTTGGCTTTTTTCCCTCAGCTGTCACAGCAGGAATCTGGGCGAGCGTGTGGATGTGTTTTTGTATGATTACACCATAAAATCAGAATCTAATCCAGCCACAGTTAGTGAAGTCCAGGTTAATGACATCGGCCCTGCAGGCAGTGATAAGGATGCCTTTCCAGAGAACGGGCCCCCCCGAGTCCCTTTTCTTTACCCAATCACACGATGGCAGGTGCTTTATATCACATCCTTTTGTGCTGACAATTTTGCTGGAGCTGTGTTTCAATTGCTTTACAGATGTGTGTAGCCAGGGTGAAATTGATTTCTATTTAAAGAAACCTCCTTTACTTATTTCCTCCCTACAGGCCAAATAAAAGGCACGTTGATTGACTTTACATAGAAACTTCTTGTCATTTGATAAATCCTGAGCTCCGAAAATTCGCTTCTTTCTCTGTGAACAGTACCACTGGTACATGAAATAGATCCCAGCACCTCTCCTTTTATGTGCGCTGAAAACTCTTTCCATGAATTTAATTATTCACAATCAATACACATTTGTCCAAACCACCATCCTTCAGCTACTAAGTAGACACAATAATCTGACTCCTTATAAGATAATCAATACCACTTAGATGAAAAAGTCCCTGGACTCTTTTTTTGTTTAATTAATTTAGATCAGATGTCATTTAAATACATTTATTCTTCTCTTTTCCTCCGTGTTTCGTAGACTTTGGCGTGCTTCTCTTAACCTTTCACAAATATAGAATTTCCATCCCATTTGGGCTGATGCCACATCCCCAGCACACAGACAAAGGCCAGGGAATCTGGAGTTTAAAGATTAGACTCTTTTAATCTGTCTTCGAGGTAGGAGGAGGTATGAGGGCTTTCCTTTTTCTCTCTGTCTTGGTGGTAGCTCAGCTGCTTTGCCTTTGTACAGCTGATTGAAGGAAGGCATTTAACTCACATGGAGGGAAGAAGTGTTTGTGCATTGATTCGTGTCTTTTGGTTGCTTTTGAGAACTGGAGAAGACTGCCTAACGTTTAACATCATGTGCAGAGTGGAGGACTGTCTGCTTGAGAGGGGAAGCCACACTTTCTGTATACTGACCTGTCTGCTCCCAGAGCCAGTCCAATATATAAGAACATTTTGTTATCCTGCTATCAGACCTGTTATTTGCCTTCATCCTTTACTATTTAGAAGATTTATAACAATTCTAAATGGGACATTTGGGCAGGGATCTTTCAGAATTTAGTTTAGTTTCCATTTAGTTTCTTGTTTTTTGTCTTAAAGCCTGATTCTTTGGGATGCGTTTGCTGACGTTTCCTACAATATGGTTTTTACATGAATAGAATGAAACCTATAAAGACATGTCTGTAGTCTCAGCTCAGGGAAGCATTTGTCCAAGTTTGTTCTGTCTTTAGACTGATGGATTAAAAAAATGATGGTAACTTAAGATAATGAATATGATAAAGGTGACGTCAGAAGATTATATTGCTGTAAGAGAGAGAGCCCACTTTTGAATCTGTTACCATCTAACCATCTGTCAAAACTGGCACAGTTTCAGGAAACAGAAGCAGATCAACACAGATACAAGTTTCTCTAGTTTTTTTTTACTCAGAATATTTTTATTGAACAATTGTGGATAAAGTTAACAAAACAAGAGAGAAAAAGACGAAGGGAAACATAAAAACAGGCTACACTGAATACAAAACAGAACTTCTCACGTTGGAACATAAAAAACATACAATTAACAAAGCGTTTCTCTAGTTTTTAAAACACATGAAGGTGGTGTAATAGGTGGTGTAATAGGTGAAGTAGTAGGTGGTGTAATATGTCGTGTTATAGGTGGTGTAATAGGTGAAGTAGTAGGTGGTGTAATATGTGGTGTTATAGGTGGTGTAATAGGTGGT
Source organism: Maylandia zebra (assembly GCF_041146795.1). NCBI lineage: Eukaryota > Metazoa > Chordata > Actinopteri > Cichliformes > Cichlidae > Maylandia > Maylandia zebra. Next base: position 1,154,116 of record NC_135185.1, on the reverse strand, counting down.
GTAATAGGTGAAGTAGTAGGTGGTGTAATATGTCGTGTTATAGGTGGTGTAATAGGTGAAGTAGTAGGTGGTGTAATATGTGGTGTTA